>NC_141879.1:542895562-543202125 GCF_056163025.1 Triticum urartu
ACGACCATACTGTCCTTTGGTCAGATGACCACAGATGATGTTCTTGGCAGTGGAGTCTAGTTGAACGAACTTCTTGACATCAGCAGCGGTGACACCTTCACCAGCCTTAGGAACGCCATTCTTGACGACATACCATAGGTCGACATCAATGGCTTCAAGATGCATGCGCATCTTATTCTTCCAGTAGGGATATTCGGTTCCATCGAAGACGGGACATGCAGCGGAGACTTTAATTATCTCTGCAGTCGACATAGCTAAAACTCCAGGTGGTTAAACCGAATCACACAGAACAAGGGAGTACCTTGCTCTGATACCAATTGAAAGTGCGTTATATCGACTAGAGGGGGGGTGAATAGGCGATTTTTATGAAAGTCTTCAAAACGTGGAAGTTTCGAAGACAAACGATAGAAATAGACCTATTACCATGCAGCGGAAGGTAGACTACACTAGGCAAACCATAGTCAAGTATTCAATGAAGTGAAAGCATAATGCCCTATAGCAGCTAGGTAGTTAGGATCAGGTAGGAAGATATTATGAAGCCAAACAGAACATGCAGTCACTCAGTGAAGACAAAAGATAGTGCAATCATACAATGACTTCACAAGGACCAACAGTAAGTAAAGGGAAAGGAAGGATGAAACCAGTGACTCGTTGAAGACAATGATTTGTTAGACCAGTTCCAGTTGCTGTGACAACTGTACGTCTGGTTAGGGCGGCTAGGTATTTAAACCTGAGGACATACAGTCCCGGATACCCAGTCCTGAACACGCAGCTCAGGACACCCAGTCCTCACCGTATTCCCCTTGAGCTAAGGTCACACAGACCTCGCCCAATCACTCTGGTAAGTCTTCAAGGTAGACTCCCAAACCTTCACAGACTACGTTCACCGGCGATCCACAATGACTCTTGGATGCTCAGAACGCGACGCCTAACCGGCTGGAGGATTCACAGTCCTCAAGTGTAATAAGTCTTCAGATCACACAGACAGGAAGACTTAAGTGATGCCTAACACTCTTTGGCTCTGGGTGGTTAGGGCTTTATCCTCGCAAGGAATTCTCTCTCAAAGGCTTCGAGGTGGGTTGCTCTCAAACGACAAAAGCCGTATTCTAACTCTGAGCAGCCAACCGTTTATTGTTGTAGGGGGTGGGCTATTTATAGCCACTAGGCAACCCGACCTGATTTGTCCAAAATGACCCTGGGTCACTAAGGAACTGACACGTGTTCCAACGGTCAGATTTCAAACACACACATCAACTTTACTTGGGCTACAAGCAAAGCTGACTTGTCCGACTCTGGACAAGATTCGCTCTCATAGTCTTCACTCGAAGACATAGATTTTGGTCAAGCATCACTTCAGTCATTCTGACTGGTTCTCTTGGACCCCACTTAACAGTACGGTGGTTCCTATGACTCAACAAGGAAGAAAAAGAACTACGAAAGATCTAAGTCTTCAAGCTCCATAGGCTTCATGCGATGTCTTCTCTTGTCATAGTCTTCAATGTGAATATCTTCACATACCACCTTTGACATCAATGTCTTCATTCATTTTAGGGGTCATCTATGGTAGGAAAACCGAATCAATGAGGGACTTCTACCTGTGTTATCCTGCAATTCTCACAAACACATTAGTCCCTCAACTAGGTTTGTCATCAATACTCCAAAACCACCTAGGGGTGGGACTAGATGCACTTACAGTTTTTCGTCCCACGTTTCGAGACGCGGTTGTCATTGGCACGTCTTGTCAAAGTAGAGATCATGTCCCCTTATCACGGGATTCTCATCAAGACGGGCGTGGGTAACCCAACTGTGCCGTTTACACAGTCCTAGGGAGCAAGCGAATTTTAAGGCAAATGGGGGGGCGTTCGATATTCACCACCCTTATAAGTAGATAAGATTCCCCTTTCTTCTCCCGCGCTTTCTTCCTGCCTCTCCGTTCTTGAGCTCCAACGCCCAAATCCTCATTTGCTCCCATTCAAACAAACACCCAACCATGTCCGGATCCAGAGCCGGCGGCAAGTGGATGGACTCCTCCGTTAAGAGGAAAGATATAGAGGAGCTCCAGGAGGCCGGATACCTGGCCAAGGAGATCATTTACTGACTTCCGGCCAAGGGACAGATCGTCCCCACCCCGAGCCTCATGAGAGAGTGGTGTTCCTCACGCATTTTGTCCGCGGGCTGGGATTCCCTCTCCCCCTGTTTGTCCACGGACTGATGTTTTATTATGGACTAGATTTCCATGATCTAGCTCCCAACTTTATCCTGAACATCTCGGCATTTATAGCCGTGTGCGAGGCCTTCCTCCACATCCCACCCCATTTCGGCCTATGGCTGAAGACCTTCAATGTAAAGCCGAAGGTGGTGAGCGGTCATGTCGGTGTATAAAAAGAGGGGTACGCTTTTTGTACCCCTATAACTGTGCACGGGCAGTCTGAGCCACGGGCACCACCACACTGAGCAAGGCAAGGGAGGTGAGCCAAGGTAAGGCCAAAGCTCAGGAGAAGCAGAACGACGCCAAGACCAAGACCACAAAGAGCAAAGGAGACGAAGCGGACTTCCCCTGGCAAGATCCTTGCCGGGAGGTGGTTTTAGTAAACCCGGCAAGACCCTTGCCGTGGCAGCTCGTCCCACACCTACGGAGTGAGTCACCCTTGAGTCCACTGCCCCCATGGGGCAAGGATCCGGGAGACATCCCCGTGGTGGCATGCAGATCTTTGTGAAGACATTCAAGATCAGATACACCCTTTAGAAGATGATGATCCTTGGCGGGATCCCAGCCAAGGAGGACGACAAGGCCCCCGGCAAGAGCCTTGCCGGGGATGACAGCAGGCGCCACGACAATACCCTTGCCGGGGCCCCGACAAGGCCCTTGCCAAGAACACCCGTAGGGCCACCATCAGGCCCACGCCAGTCAAACCTCCACCGCCGTTCGCATGTAGCTGCCGACCCAATCAGCTGGGCAGGCACCTGCGTGGCGGCATGCGGATCTTCGTGGAGACCCACCACTGCGCCACCTTAGCTGCCTGCCTGCCTACATGGCACCGTGGGCGCCGCTGGCCAGGGCGCATATCGACACTAGAGGGAGCGGCGGCGGACGAGACAGGGCTCTCCCCCGTCCTCGATAAAGCAAGGACACCTGGGCAAGACGCATTAAATGCGCCTTGTCATGTAATGCGAGGGATAACCTCACATCACTATACACTTTCCACCTCCTGTGTGCCACTGTGGCGACCCCTTTCCTATAAAAGGAGGCCCAAGGCGACCAGGAGGAGGATTCGGCTTTTTGGAGCTCCTCGCGCCCCATAGCTAGCTCAAGAACACATATATACAATCCACCAAAGCAGGAGTAGGGTTTTACGCATCCTCGCGGCCCGAACCTGGATAAACGAACCGTGTGCTATCTATTTGATCCGCTCTTCTCACGACCCTGCGCCCCGCAACCGTAGTAGGGATTCTTGTGATCCCATAGGTGTCATTCCCAGCGACATCTTTGGCATGCCAGGTAGGGGGCGCAGTTGTGAGAATCAGCTTTAGCAGTTAGTTCGACGCTTCTTCATCGTCATGGCGCCCAAGAAGAAGACGACGGTGGCGGTTGGCCCGTCGGAAGCCGGACATCCCGTCCCGACGCGGGCGAGCAGCGGACCGGTCGCAGAAAGGACCCGGGGCGCCGTTCGCGAACACCAACACCGTCCCAGCAGCCGGAGTTTGGGAGGCGGCGATGTTCGTGCGCCTAGTAACAGGCCGCACGCCGCCAAATCCAAAGACAGAGGAAGGCCCTTCGCGGGTGGCGCAGGGCCTTCCAAGATCGCTACCACCCCGCCCGAAGGCGATGCGAGGGCCTCCAAGACTCCCACGCCGGCGCCGACGGCGCGCTCCTCTCAAGCGGCGCGCGACGAACGGCACAATCACGCCGAAGACCCCGGGCATCGCCGCGGGAAGAGCCCCGAGTGCCACTCCCGGGAGGTAGAAGACCTGCCCGCTCGCCGAGGCGCTGGTGAAGATGGCATGCGACCGCAGGGTCGTGATAGAGCTCCTTCTGACATGGTCAGAAGTCAAAGCGCGTCGCAATCCGTGCAGGTTTCGCTGACACCAACGCCAGCAGAAGCCCTGGCGCGCGTGCAGTTGCTCCTCGATTTTCCTCCCACTACGGGGAAACTCGACGAATGGAGAGCCACTATCCGAAGCCTTGTTGCGGTGGCCAACAAAGATGAACCGAGTCCGGTGGAGCCCCCGGGTCGATGCTCCGACGGAGTCCCACGCACCAGTGGCAGGAAAGCCGGCGGCGTCGCGACCACGGTGCACTCGCCTCCTCCTCGCCCGGTACCGCGGACGCCAGCCCGTCGCGACGTTATGGGCGACGAAATCTCCATAGCGTCGTCCGACCCGCGGATCCACTGTGACCAGCGCCAAGTCCTTCGGGAACGAGAACATGAAGACGCTTGAACCACTATCGAGCGCCGGCGCGGAGCGCGCCACCAGTCAGACAGGCGAGCAGGCCCTGCTGTGAACCACCCGGCACCGGAGAGCCCTGGAGGCCTACCTTACGAGGTAGGCTGTCCGGCTTTTACCCGTGAGCTGCGGCAGTTCCAGTGGCCCACTCACCGCACCTTCAAACCTGACATGGGCGAAAAGTACAGCGGCAAGACCCACCCGTCCGAGTTCCTCAGCATCTACACCATTGCGATGCAAGCTGCCGGAGCCCGCGACGATAAGGTGCTTGCGAATTACTCTCTGTTGGCTCTTAAACCCAACGCCATGTCATGGTTGATGCACTTGCCGGTAGACTCTATTTCCTCCTGGTCGAATTTGTGCCATGAGTTTGTGGGCGCCTTTACTGGAGGCCACCAAGCCCATGGCCAAGCGAGCAACCTGCACGTCATTCCCCAGAACGGAGGCGAGAGTCTCCGCAAGTATATACAGAGGTTCAGCCGGATACAATACAATATCCCTGATGTTCACCCTGCCGCCATCATCAGCGCGTTCCATCAGAACGTGCGTAACCGCAAGATGCGCAAAGAGCTGGCAATGAACAAGGTGAAAGATGTAGCAGAACTCTATGTTCTTGCTGACAGATGTGCCCGGGCTGAAGAGGGAAGGAAGTACCCCGGCAAAGACGCCGGCGTGGAAATCGACTCCTCAGATGAAGATACTGCCGCCCCGGCGAAGAAGGGCCGGCGCCGCAACAGGAAGCGCAAAGGTAAAGCCGTGCTTGCCGTCGAGGGATCTGATGACACCGGCTCCACCAAGAAAACCAAGGCAGATGACCCCGGCAAGGAAATTGCCAGATGTGTCGCCTGCCGGGCCTTGGCGGTTGCCGAGAAGCCAGGAAACTCCGACAAGCGATACTGCAAGATCCATTGCACCAAAGGCCATGCTCTCCAAGACTGCCGACAGGTTGAGCTCCTCGTTGAGAAGCAGAGGGCTGAATATGAGAGGCGGGACAAGGAGAAGGGCCAAGATAGTGCTAAGGGGTCCGACAAGAAGCGTGACGACCAGGCAGGCCATCGCGGCAAGGATAAACAACAGGAGAGGCCCGCCCGGGGCCGTGACAAAAAGCCAGAAGACGACGATCACGAAGAGGACGACGAATCCGGCGAACAAGAGTTTCAGAAAGCTACAGAGGCCATGTGCATCGACGGCGGCGCCTCGCTGCATACTTCTCACCGCCAGCTTAAACAATGGGCGCGAGAGATTACAGCGGCAGAGCCGTTGTTTGATGCCCAAAGGCCGCTGAAGTGGTCCAGCACACCTATCATTTTTGACATTGAGGATCACCCTGATCGCACTACTGCGGTCGGGTGCTTGCCATTGTTGGTTTCACCAACAATACACAACCTCAAGGTGACAAAGATGCTAGTCGATGGCGGGGCGGGTCTGAACTTAATCTCGCCTGCCGTGATTGAGAAACTGCAGATTCCTGATGGAGACCTCGAAGAGACGGGCACGTTTCAGGGGGTCAACCCGGGAAGAAGCCAACCTAAGGGAAAGGTCACGCTGCCCGTCACTTTTGGAAGCGATCTGAACTACAGGACGGAGAGGATCGTGTTTGATGTTGCCAAGATCCCCTTGCACTACAACGGGATCCTTGGCCGCCCAGCACTGGCCAAGTTCATGGAGGCGTCACACTACGCCTACAACACCCTGAAGATGCCAGGACCTGTGATGATCATCACCATCCCCTCCAATAAGAAAGATGCGCTGATTTGCGTTGATCAACTATACCAGCAAGCAGTTGCAGCAGCTGCCGCCACTAGGGCACTTGCTCCTGCCGCTGGGACCCTGGGAGGGAAGAAGAAGAAGAAGACCGGTGAGACCTCGGACACCCACTCCGGCAAGCCGACCTCTCTAGAGTGTAGCCCTCCCATCGAGGACGTGCCAAAGAGCTCCACCGGCGGAAACAAGAAGCCCAGGGCCATACCGCCGGGAACCAAGAAGGTTTCTGTCAAGGAGGATGGCACGGGAGGGGCTTTCACCATAAGCTCCACCCTTGACGACAAATAGGAAGACACGCTCGTCACCTTCCTGCGGGCGAATGTCGGTGTGTTTGCATGGCAAGCTTCCGACATCCCCGCCGTTCCCAGGGAGGTGATTGAGCACCACCTTGCTGTCTGTCCTCATGCGCGGCCTGTCAAGCAGAAGGTCAGAAAGCAAGCTTTGGAACGACAAGAGTTCATCACAGAGGAGATCCGGAAACTGGAAGCAGCGGGTTTGGTAAGAGGAGTGCTCCATCCAACGTGGTTGGCCAATCCGGTCGTAGTGCGCAAGGCTAATGGGAAGTGGAGGCTGTGTATTGATTACACAGATATCAATAAGGCTTGTCCTAAGGACCCCTTCCCGTTGCCGCGCATCGACCAGATTGTTGACTCCACAGCTGGGTGTGATCTGTTGTCATTCCTTGATGCCTACACCAGCTACCACCAGATCTTCATGACAAGAGAAGACGAAGAGAAAACATCATTCATCACCCCATGTGGTACGTATTGTTTCATGTGGATGCCTTTCGGGCTGAAGAGTGCTGGTTTGACGTTTCCATAGAAATATGGAAGCTTATATGGATGACATAGTGGTCAAAACCAAGGACAGGGCAACCCTCATACCGGATTTGTAAGAAACATTTGCAAACCTGCGCAAGATCAATCTCAAGCTGAACCCTGAGAAGTGCGTCTTTGGCGTCCCGTCCGGCAAGCTTCTCGGGTTCTTTGTGTCACAGCGTGGGATAGAGGCCAATCCGAACAAGATCAAAGCTATAGAGCAGATTGAAGCACCCAAGCGAATCAAGGATGTGCGTCGCCTTGCTGGTTGCGTCGCCGCCATGGGCAAATTCATTTCCAAGTCTGTCGAGCGCGCCCTTCTCTTTTTCAAGATCCTGAAAAAGGCGGGCCCGATGGAGTGGATGCCAGAAGCCGAAGCAGCATTGCAAGATTTGAAGAAGTACCTCTCCTCCGCGCCAATACTAGTTGCGCCTAGGACATAGGAGCCGTTGCTGCTATACCTGGCGGCAACGAACCAGGTGGTCAGCGCCGCACTAGTGGCGCAGAGAGAGGTCGACGACGAGGTAATGGCAGTGACAGAGCCCGACACCACCAATGCAGAGACGACACAGCCAGTTGAAGTGCCGCCGAAGAAGAAAGTGATGCAGCACCCGGTCTACTTTGTTAGTTCCCTCCTGCAGGGAGCTAGATCAAGGTACTCCAGCGTGCGGAAACTGCTCTTCGGCCTTCTTATGGCCTCGAGGAAGCTGCGTCACTACTTCCAGGCACACGAGATCACTGTCGTCACTCGCCTCCCTCTGCAACGGATATTGCACAATCCAGATGCAACGGGAAGAATTGTGGAATGGGCACTGGAGCTGTCCAGCTTTGGCCTCAAGTTTGAAAGTACTTCGACGATTCAGAGCCGAGTCCTGGCGGAGTTCATTGCAGAATGGACCGCAACGCCTGACAAAGAAGCCCAAGAGACTGCTCTCCCCGGTAAGGAGGCAAGTTGCAGTTGGATCATGTACTTTGATGGAGCTTTCTCCTTACACGGCGCTGGGGCTGGCGTACTGCTTGTCGCGCCCACCGGAGAGCACCTCAAGTACGTGATCCAGATGCACTTCCCCCGGGAGGTGTCAACAAACAATACGGCAGAGTACGAAGGGTTGCTTGCCGGTCTTAGGATCGCGGCGGACCTTGGAATCAAGAAGCTCATCGTCAGGGGCAACTCGCAGCTCGTCGTCAAGAAAGTCAACAAGGACTACCAGAGCCCGTTGATGAAGGCCTACATCGATGAAGTGAGAAAGCTAGAAGAGCATTTCGACGGTACACAGGCTGAATACGTTCCCCGAGCGGAGAACGATATCGCCGATTACCTGTCAAAATGCGCTGCCCTCAAGCTACCTGTGGAACCAGGTACCTTTGTGCTCCAGCTAACTCAGCCATCCATTGATCCATCAACAGAGCAGAACAAGAGGTGGAAATCAAGACCCGGCAAGTACTTTCCCGCCGAGCTCCCCGGAGCCGCCGGCAAGGATGTTGTTGGGGACACTGAGCCCGCCACAGGACGGCTAGCTCCGGCGGAGCGTCAAGCTCTTGCCGTCGAGACAGCCGCTCCTATAGCGGAGGAAATGCCTTTAGTCCTTGCCGTCGAGCCCCAGGCTCCAGCGTGGGCACAACATACTGTCCGATTCCTCCAAACAGGGGAACTTCCTGAGGAGCAGGAAGAAGCAGAAAAAGTAGCCCGTCGCTCTACCATGTACCAGTTCGTCGATGACGTCCTGTACAGATAGAAGCCAAACGGTGTGAAATTGAAGTGTATCCCTCGGGAGGAAGGACTGGAGCTGTTGGCGGAGATACACGGAGGCATATGTGGATCCCACATCGGGTCAAGGGCCCTTGCCGGCAAGGCATTTTGGCAAGGTTTCTTCTGGACCACCACCCTCCAGGATGCGACGACACTAGTCACCAGGTGTGAAGCGTGTCAGTTCCATTCAAAGAAGCTTCATCAGCCAGCTCAAGCCCTTCAAACCATTCCTCTCTCCTGGCCCTTCTTGGTCTGGAGGCTCGACATACTGGGCCCTTTCCCCCGCGCTGTCGGGGGCTTTGAGTACTTGTACGTTGCAATCGACAAGTTCACAAAGTGGCGGAGGTGGAGGCAGTGAGGAAGGTCACAACTCAGTCAGCCTTCAAGTTCTTCAAGGGACTAGTGTGCCGTTTTGGTGTACCCAACAGGGTCATCACCGACAACGGCACACAGTTCACAAGATGCACCTTCATGCAATATATCCAAGACCTCGGCAGCAAAGTCTGTTTCGCTTCCGTTGCTCACCCACGAAGCAATGGTCAAGCTGAGAGGGCAAACGCTAAAGTACTGCGAGGCTTAAGGACCAAGTCCTTTGACAGGCTGCACAAGAGTGGAAGGCGCTGGATTGATGAGTTGCCGATGGTTCTTTGGTCGATCAGGACGACGCCAAATCGAGCCACCGGCCAGACACCCTTTGCCCTAGTATACAGGGCAGAAGCAGTTCTCCCCACTGAACTCATATACGGGTCACCTCGAGTGCTCGCTTATGATGAGCTTGAGCAAGAGCAACTGCAGCAAGATGACGCAATGCTCCTTGAGGAAGATCGTCTTCGGGTGGCTGTGAGGGCAGCACGCTACCAGCAAGCCTTGCACCGCTACCATAGCCGCAAGGTTCATGCCCGAAGCCTTGAGGAAGGCGACCTTGTCCTTCGGCGCGTTCAATCGGCCAAGAATTCCAACAAGTTGACGCCAAAGTGGGAAGGCCCTTATCGGGTAATACGAGTCACTAGGCCCGGCATAGTCCGCCTGGAGACCGAAGATGCCGTTCCAGTGAGTAACTCCTAGAACATTGAGCATCTTCACAAGTTTTACCCGTGAGGCGCGGCTTGCCGGGCCCCCCGGCAAGCCACCTTTTGTACAAGCATTGCCGATGATGCATGTAACCCTTTGTACAAAGCCAGGCGCAGACCCTGAGCATAAATAAATGAAGCGCTGGCGCCCTAAGTTATAGCATGCATGCTAGGTCGAGTCTCGTCCTTGGTTAGGGTTGATAGTGCTTAGCAGTGACTAACCCATAGCTTAGAGGTCGAGTGTGCGTCTCTTTGTCTTTCTTTTGTCTTCTTTGGTTCACAGGACAGACGGATATCCGTGCCGAACCACTTGGGGAGGAAAAGAAGATGAACAGACCAGCATCTAGCCCCCGGCAAGCCAGCATTGCCGGGACTGCAAGAGAAAAGATTCACCCACGGCGAACCAGGGTTGCCGGGGGCTGCATCTTCAGATAAGTTCTTCATCCCTTATCATGCATTCCGTTATGGACTGAGGTATGTGAAACCTCGTTTTCGCCCAAGCTACCGTGCTCCCATAACTCTAGGCCCTAGGGCTCGTTCCTGGGGCCAAGTTTGGTCGTAGTCGCGGCAGCGAAAGGATGAAACAAGGAGCCAGAACCCGCCTCATCCCTGCCTCCGCCAAAGGCGTGAGGAAGGTCGAGCGAAGTGGGGGGGCGGCAAGGCCTGTTGCCGGGCAAGGAAATGTTTATCTTGAAGATATCAAGGATTTAATCCTTGTCGTGGGTTCCACCCGCAAACAAATGACCCGGCAAGCATCCCTTTTTCATTAAAAACATTCCACTCAGGTACAGCCCATAGGGAATGAAAAACATGAATGATGGGATTACAAGTTTTAAATTCAACAAAGGCCCGAAGGCTTACAAACTAAAAAGAGATAAGGAGCCTGTAATCCCTTTCTTGTCCCTCTCCTCAGGAGGTAGGTCAAGGAGGCGAAAGAGACAAAAGGAGAGCCTAGGCGAGCTACGAGTGGCAGAAGACACCAAGAGAACATCTTGGTGGCCATCCAAAGGCTGGATGGTGATGGCGGCGCCAGAAGCAGAGCTCGAAGACGAGGCGGCAGGACGTCAGCACACGTCAAAGGTGTCGGTGCCTGCGTACTCCGACTTCACGGCCTTGCTGCCCGCCCTCTTCCTCTCCCGCAGCCTCCCAACGCCAGCCGCCCAAGGAGATGACCCCGAGAAGCTCAGGGAGCCGGCGACGCGGATGATGGGGTCGCCGGTGCCGCACGGAGCGGCGCCCGACACCTAATCGGACCCGTCATCCTGCCGCCTACTACCCTCGTCGTCGCTGCCGCTGTCCTCCTCGTCACTCCCGCCCGAGGAGGAGTCTTAACTATCAGAAGAGCTCTCCACACAGCATCTTGCACGTGTCCCAAAACACCCGAAGACCTTGACGGAGAGAAGGCCACCCTCCATCAGCTTAAAATGGAGAGTGAGCCCCTCCGTCAAGCAGTGGATATGAGCAAACGTCTTCCATCCCCGACAAAGATACATCACGTGAGGGGCGGGGAAGTCGACGCGGACCCGCGTGCCACTGATCCCGCAACCCCTCATGTGCAGCCGCAACGATTCCGGCGGATCCAGCTCCATATCCTGCGCAAATGGAGTCGGGAGACGAAGGCGACGGCGCGGCGGCCGGCGCAGCCTGACGAAGAACTCACAAGGGTCATCCCCAATATGGCCCTCCCCCTTCACCTCACTGCTGCTGGCGGAGGCGAGGCCGGCGCGCCGCCCCGTCCTCCTCTTCCTCGAGCGCCCCGGCCTCGCCCCCTCCCCCTTCCCCTCGCGGCTGGCTCTGCCACCGCGGGTGCAGGAGAAGGAGGGACGCGTTGTCGAGCGGCGACCCTCGCCGCCACCGTTGCAGGACGAGGATTCCCTCTCTCCATGGCAGATGGAAGGGGGGAGCAGAAGCTGAAGGAAGGAGGAGATGAAAAGAATGCAGGATGCCATTCCCCCCTCCCGCTCTTTATAAAGGAATGGGGTGGGGGCTCGGCCGCCCGCTCAGCCAATCAAGACGCCCAAGGCGCAGGGAACTGGGACCGACCCGCTGCCCCAGCCCGCGGCGGCCCGGTTTCCCGCCTCCACCGTTCGCCACCCCAAGCGCATGAGAGCCACGTGGCAGGCGTGCAGGACCGAGAAGACGGGTGAGGCGACCTCTCCCCACCCCGTGATCGTGGGGAGTGGACGCCTTGAAAACCACGCCTCGGCCCCGTTCAGTAAATGGGCCGCGCCTCCACGCCTCCCTTCGTTTATGGGGAAGGCGAAAACCGCCCCCTTTACTACGACGTGACGCATGCATGCAGAGCTCAGCCCACGCATGCCGCCCACGTCACACACGCCTCCCCACGCCGCGCCACGCGTGGGAAGCATGGGAAGCGCAGCGCGCGAAGAGACTTACCGCGGTAAAAACCGCCCTGCCTGCCCGTGCACCGTTTTTGGGCCTAGCCCAACGACACGATTGCGCTTACGTGTGGCCCAGGCCCGGGGGCTCCTGTCGGTGTACAAAAAGAGGGGTACGCTTTTTGTACCCCTATAACTGTGCACGGGCAGTCTGAGCCACGGGCACCACCACACTGAGCAAGGCAAGGGAGGTGAGCCAAGGTAAGGCCAAAGCTCAGGAGAAACAGAATGACGCCAAGACCAAGACCACAAAGAGCAAAGGAGACGAAGCGGACTCCCCTCGGCAAGATCCTTGCCGGGAGGTGGTTTTAGCAAACCCGGCAAGACCCTTGCCGTGGCAGCTCGCCCCACACCTACGGAGTGAGTCACCCTTGAGTCCACTGCCCCCATGGGGCAAGGATTCGGGAGACATCCCCATGCTGGCATGCAGATCTTTGTGAAGACATTCAAGATCAGATACACCCTTTAGAAGATGATGATCCTTGGCGGGATCCCAGCCAAGGAGGACAACAAGGCCCCCGGCAAGAGCCTGGCCGGGGGTGACAGCAGGCGCCACGGCAAGGCCCTTGCCAAGAACACCCGTAGGGCCACCATCAGGCCCACGCCAGTCAAACCTCCACCGCCGTTCGCATGCAGCTGCCGACCCAACCAGCTGGGCAGACACCTGCGTGGCGGCATGCGGATCTTCGTGGAGACCCACCACTGCGCCACCTTAGCTGCCTGCCTGCCTGCATGGCACCGCGGGCGCCGCTAGCCAGGGCGCGTGTCGACACGAGAGGGAGCGGCGACGGACGAGACAGGGATCTCCTCCGTCCCCGATAAAGCAAGGACACCTGGGCAAGACGCATTAAATGCGCCTTGTCATGTAATGCGAGGGATAACCTCACATCACTGTACCCTTTCCACCTCCTGTGTGCCACTATGGCGACCCCTTTCCTATAAAAGGAGGCCCAAGGCGACCAGGAGGAGGATTCGGCTTTTTGGAGCTCCTCACGCCCCATAGCTAGCTCAAGAACACAGATATACAATCCACCAAAGCAGGAGTAGGGTTTTACGCATCCTCGCGGCCCGAACCTGGACAAACGAACCGTGTGCTATTTTTTTGATCCGCTCTTCTCACGACCCCACGCCCCGCAACCGTAGTAGGGATTCTTGTGATCCCATAGGTGTCGTTCCCACCGATAGGTCAACAAGCAGAGTGCGGAGGAGCTATGTGGGGTAGGACGCCCAACATTACCTGGCTCGAAGGTTCTTTCGTGGAAACGGTGAAGGGGTGGCAATCGGGGTGGTTCTACATCACCGAGCCACGCGACACCAACTGGACGGCGGCCCCTGAATTTTGATCCAGAGCTCTGATGCGGCTCACCTCCTGGCAAGAGAAGGGCTTAACCTGGGGTTCTCCGGACGAGCTGACAGGGCTCCAGACATGTGTCCAGAATGTGATATCCAACAAGATCAAGCTTGTCAATGTGATCCAGGTTATGCTCATCCGCCGGATCCTCCCGTGCCAATGCCGGACTTGCCATTTGTGGAAATTGATCCGGCCAAGCACCAGACGCTGCTAGAGCTCTTCGGCACAATGCATGAGGATATCCGACAGTGCTTTTCAATGCCGGCGAGAAGCCACCATCTACAATCGAGGATCGTGGGCTTAGCTCAAAGAGCCAAGCCAATTTGGTAAGTTCTTTCATGCTCTCAAGGCATAATCTTTACTAGCGTATTGTGAGAAAGAAGTCTAAGCTCCCCTATCATTTTTTTCCTTAGGCCTGGCCTGACATAGCGAGGCGGATTAACTGCCCGGCCCCGCTACCCGAAGACAAAGAGACCCCACTCCCGACGAAGATGTTGTTCCCAGCGCCTTATGAGGTGCCAAAGAAGAAGACCTAGAAGGCGGCCAAGGGGACCAGAAGTGGCCTTCATCGAAAGGATACTTCGGACCCGTCGTCCGAAGACGAGACTGACCCTTCGGTCACCGAAGACGACGATGAGGAGGAGGAAGAAGACAACTCCCCCCCTGAGGGGGGAAGGAAGAAAAGGGTGGCCTCCACGAACCTGGAGGCGAAGGCACCCAAGAGGGGGAAGGGCTCCCTCGCGGATAACTCCGCGTGGGATGCTGATTGCAGTCCGGAACGAATGCCCCGAACCAAGCCTCAGGCCGCTTCATAAGTATGAAAGACCTTATGCTCGTCCAACTGTCTGGCCCTTCCCCTTTGACATATTAATATGTTTAATTTATGCTATTGCAGTCCGGCCCGCGACAGTTCTCCGCAATCCTTGATAGAGGGCTCGCTAGACTCAAAGGAGATGGCTAGCATGTCGCCGCCACCTGCTCACTCAACCTCGCCCAAAGGCGATGACGAGGTGGTGTCCCAAAGGGCCCTTCCCGATCAAGGGGAGGCTCTGAAGATCGTCAGGGCGGCGTCCAAGGATGACTCCACGACCATCGGGCAAATGGGGGAAGAAGCCCCCATGGGGACTGATGGTGGGGGACGAGTTCCATTCAGCCCTCAACCGGATATCATTCCGGGGACCTGCACGGCTCCAGAATCTGGCGAACTGCCTTCCCCTAAAGGAGGAGGTGTGCCTGTTCTGCTGGTGACCTCTGTCCAACCAGAGGCGTCGGATCATCTGCTGGAAGCACTGCGAGGTGCTTCCATTGTAGATGAGCACCGTGTCCTCATGGGTACGGTGATCAAAAAGGTTCAGTCTGCCAAAAGCGGGCTGACCGAAGCTTGCACTAGCCTTTTAATAGGCTTTGAGGTAATAATTGTAGAGAGAATATCACAGCATAGACAGTAGCCCCTGATGCTCTGTTCGGTGTTCGGAAAGAAAAGCCGAACAGAGGATCAAAACAATTTTCACAGGAGTCTAACATATGATGTCTATGTAAATAAGCAGGCATCGCTGATGGCTGCTGCCGCTCATACTGCGGAGGTCTCCGAACTGAAGCGGAGCCTAGAGCGGGCCGAGGAAGAGCTTAGCCTTGTGAAGAAGCAGCTGGAGGACAGCCAAGGTATGCAGTAACCTGTGCGTGTATGTTAGGGAGGATGAATACTTCGTGCTGACTAAAGTGTCATGGACTATGCTAGGGGCCACAACCGAGGTGGCGTCCCTTAAGAAGGCATTAGCCAAGGCCGAGGACAAAGCGGCCAAGGAACACGCTATACGCGAAAAGCACGAGGCCCGAGTCAGCGAGGTTCAGCAAGAGCTTCAGGATGCCATCAAGAAGTACGAGTCTCTGGAGCGTGATTCTAAGACGCAGGCGTCCGAACTTGCGGAGGCCCGTCAAAGCACACAAGAGGCTCGAGCCAAGGCCCAGAGCACCCTTCAGGAACTCCAGGCGGCTAGGAAGATTATGGCGGGTAAGGATTTCATTATGCAAAGCAAGTTTGTGAAGGAAACACTCCTTGTACTTATCCGAATTTGGTGCTCTACAGGGGCGTTTACGGATTTGCCGCGCAGCGTATCTGATGCTGCTGTATTCTATCGAGCCGAGGAAGGGAGCTCGAGGGAGAAGCTGTTCTGGTCTCAATATCTTGGACCTAAACATCCGGTATCCTTCAGCGACCAGCTGAAACAGTTGGTCGAGCTGCACAAGGTGACCGAGTTGGCCATGAGGGACCTGATAGTCCGGCTATGGCCTGCCGCGCCGGTACCCAGCAGCTACTTAGGGCTTGTGAAGTGGCTTGTTAGTGCCTGCCTGCGGCTTGAGGTCGTAAAGAGGTCGGTCTATATTGAAGGTGCCCAGATGGCATTTGCTCGCTGCAAGATGTGGTGGGTGAAGATGGACGCCGTCGAGCTGACCAAGGGGCTGCCAAAGGGCAAGGAGCACCGTACCCCCGAGCGCTATTTTGCGGATGTCCTAGAGGGGTCTTGTATTGTAGCCACGCAGTGCGGGCAGGACATTATTTCCGAGTGAATACACTCGTATTTTGTCTTGTATAATGACAACAAATCCGCTTTGTAATATAACTTATGTTTTGATTGTGTCCTCCTGTGCGGCCATGTTGTATGAAATATGAGGGTTGGCCAGTCGTCGGCTTCTTCCCTCACGTAGGTAGTACGGAGGTGTTCGGGATGGTATCTAAACAATCTTGATCCAATTATATGGTCCTTGAAGGAGTTGTTTAGCGCAATGAACCAGGCAACCAGACTTTATGGCTTGAACACCCTCACTTAGCCATAGGAGTTTTATAATAAAACATAGGCGCAACCCCTGGTATACGAACCAGGGTGTTGTCAGCGTCTGATCGGGAAGTACCGATCCTTCGCGTAATCCGGAAAAATCTCCAACGATTTGAGACCTCCGAACAGCTGACCGGCTCTCGCCGCATCATGACAGTCAGTTTTTGGCTTTCTCTACTGAGGTGCTCATCCGGTTTAGATCAGGGCACAATCGTAGTAGTTCTACCTTTACTACCCTAGCCAATGTAGCAGAACGTAGGGTAGCAAGCACAGGAGCCGGGCAACCCAACTATTGACCAAAGACATGATTCGGAGCCAATGCATATAATGCTAAATTCGGAGTGCCGAACTATACTTATAAGAAGTGTTCGGACTTTTGTTTCCATAATGTGGGGTACTATAAAGCCCCTGGCAAACATCAAAATGTACCAAAGTGTACGGGTGCTACCTGATGGGGTTATCCACAGGGAAACTGAAAAAAGGAAAAGAGAGAAAGAAAACAGAAAAGATGTAAAGGTAAAAAACTGGGGTCCTATAGCCCCAGCTACAAACTGTTTTCATTGTAATGTAATTAGTGCGTCAAGGCGCATTGATGCAAGTAGTGCAATAAGCAACAAGCTATTTAACATGCCGAAACCAGGGGAGAGCTGTATGTGGGTCCTGGAAAACAGGTAGAGTTATTGTTAACGGAATCACCTAAAAAGTCCCTGTATGTCTGCTCTCCTCGCCATCTTGGTGTATTTATCCTTCAAGAGGACCGATAACCAGACCCCCAATGAGGCCTGTAGAATTAAGACCTGAAAGAAAACAAGCAGAGTGAAAGTATGTGTGTATCCGATGTCGGTTGAGCCGTGCCATGGATCAAAAGCTAGCTATGCCTCCGTTGGTGCCCATGGAATTTTGAGTGTGTAGTTATGTACGCGCGTCACGTATGCCACCGCTTGACCAGGACTGAGACAGAGGCCGGATTGCTAGTCGAGCTCCCGACGAGCCGAGATCTCCTGCTGCAAAGTAGTTCGGACCCTCTTACGGGTGTCCGAGGGCTCGGCAGCCGAATGGAGGTTCTGCTTGAGAAGGCCGCTTTGTACTTCTACAGCCAGGGCAGCTGTGTGCTCTTCTGTACGGAGAGAGCATTCCGTATTGCCATTGACTATTATGATGCCGCATGGGCCGGGCATCTTGAGCTTGAGATAAGCATAGTGTGGCACTGTGTTGAATCGAGCAAACGCAGTTCGTCCGAGCAGTGCATGATAGCCGCTGCGGAACGGGACGATATCGAAGACTAACTCCTCGCTTCGGAAGTTGTCCGGAGATCCGAAGACAACCTCCAATCTGATTGAGCCCGTACAACGGGCCTCTACACCTGGAATGACTCCTTTAAAGGTGGTCTTTGTAGGCTTGATCCTTGATGGGTTAATGCCCATTTTTCGCACTATATCCTGATAGAGCAGATTGAGGCTGCTACCGCCATCCATAAGGACACGAGTCAGGTGGAACCCATCAATTACTGGGTCTAAGACCAGTGCGGCTGAGCCTCCATGACGGATACTGGTCGGGTGATCCCGACGATCAAAAGTGATTGGGCATGACGACCATGGATTGAATTTTGGGTTCGACTCACTCTATCGTGTAGACGTCCCTGAGTGCACGCTTGCGCTCCCTCTTGGGGATGTGGGTAGCATATATCATGTTCACCGTTTTGACCTGAGGGGGAAACTTCTTCTATCCCCCTGTGTTCGGTTGCCATGGCTCTTCATCATCGTCCTCGCTTTGCGATCCCTTTTCCCTATTCTCGGTGTTTAATTTGCCGGCCTATTTGAAAACCCAGCACTCTCTATTTGTATGATTAGGAGGCTTGTCGGGGGTGCCATGAATCTGACATGAACGATCAAGTATGTGGTCCAAGCTGGATGGGCCCGAATTGTTATTTTGGAACGACTTCTTCCGCTGCCCGGACTTAGAGCCACTGAACCCGGCGTTGACCGCCATATCCTCGGTGTTGTCACTGTTGTTTCGGCACTTGTATCTATTGCATCGAGACTTGTCTTTGTTGCTTTTAACTTCAGGGGTGTCGGCGTTTCTTGCATTCTTTTTGCTACGGGCCTACCAACTATCCTCGCCCGCATAAAAGCGGGTCATGAGTGCCGTGAGGGCTGCCATGTATTTTGGCTTTTCTTGGCCGAGGTGGCGAGCGAGCCATTCATCGCGGATGCTATGTTTAAAAGCTTCTAGAGCTTCAGCGTCCGGACCGTCGACAATTTGGTTCTTTTTAGTTAAGAACCTTTTCCAGAATTTTCTGGCGGACTCTCCGGGCTATTGAACTATATGGCTTAAGTCATCAGCATCCGGGGGTCGAACATATGTACCTTGGAAGTTATCGAGGAAAGCCTCTTCCAAGTCCTCCTAGCTGCCAATGGAATTTTCAGGCAGGCTATTTAGCCAATGCCGAGCTGGCCCTTTGAGTTTTAGAGGGAGGTATTTTATGGCGTGGAGGTCATCTCTGCGGGCCATATGGATGTGGAGAATGAAGTCCTCGATCCACACCGCAGGGTTCGTGGTTCCATTGTATGATTCTATGTTCACGGGCTTGAATCCTTCGGGGAATTCGTGATCCAGGACCTCATCAGTGAAGCAATGAGGATGTGCGGGTGCTCTATATCAGGCCTTATCGTGACGCAGCTCTGATGGAGTCCGTCTGCAGTGTTTGGTCCCTGTATGACTGGGTTTGTCACGTCCGAATAGGTGGCCGTGGTCACGTGTCGAGGCGCGTCCTCGCGATCCATAGATTGATCTTGTATGTCATGCTTTATTGTTCAGGTTCTACCGGAGGTCACATGTATGGGCGTGGGCTAATTTACCTCTACCTGAGTGATGAGGCGGGGCGGGCTGGTGTTCGGCATGAGTTGCCATTTTGTCCCGACCACGTGGTGGTCGGTCAGCCGTATTGTGCGATGGTGGTATGTACTCCGACGCCTCCTCGTCGAACTGAGGTAGCAATTTGCGCTTTGGGTAGCTTTTGGTTGGGCGCTTGAGGCTGTATTCTTCGGTTGCTAGGACATCAGTCCATTTATCATTGAGCAGATCTTGGTCAGCTTGAAGCTACTGCTGCTTCTTTTTCAGGCTCCTTGCTGTGGCTATTAGCTGGCGCTTGAAGCGCTCCTGCTCAAGAGGTTCCTCGGGCACGATGAAATCTTCGGTGCCAAGGATCACCTCATTTCGGAGAGCGGGAGGTAATTATCGTCCTTCGAATCATCGTGTGTGGCCTGTTTAACAGGGCTAACCTGCTCATCTTCCCGTTCATCTTGTTTGTTTGCTTTATCGATGGGGTCTTCATTGTCTTCGGCACCTTCTGGAGCGTCATCTTCTCGTGTGCCGGTGTTGCTGTCTTTACTGCGACGTGACTTAGAGCGGCGCCGCTAACGCCGACGCTTGGACTGTATTTCGGAAGGTTTATCCTCAACTGGGTCTTCCTTATCGTCGCCGATGCTCTCCTTTGGTGCATCCACCATGTATACGTCATACGAGGAAGTGGCCGTCCAGCGTCCGGTGAACAGTGGGTTCTGGGCCTCTTCTTCTCCGGCATCGTTGCCATACCGTCGATGTCCTCGGAGTCGTAATCAAGTTCATCGGTCAAATCCTCGATCGTGGCTATAAAGTGGGTGGCGGGTGGGAAGTAAAATTCTCCATCGCCAACCCCTAGTTCGAGCCGGATATAGTTCGGCTAAGAGTCCTCCGCCAAGGACAGGTTTTTTAATGAGTTGAGCACATCGCCCAAAGGCGAGTGCTGGAAGATGTCTGCGACGCTGAATTTGAAGATTGATAAAAGATCAAGCTCGGCGTCCGCGGGCTCGCACGGTTCGGAACCTACGGTCGGAGACGAGTCCGGCGTTCCGGTGGCATAGGCATAGTGTGAGACCAGGTCCATGTGCGGCTACAACGCCATGGACTCTGCGGCCTCCGAGGTGGGGTTAATCCTCCCATCGTTGGATGGCCTTGCCTGCTCCGGCTCTAGGGCCAGAGCGATTATAGGAACGATCTCCTGGATGCGGCCCGAGGATAGATTTTGGTTATGATCATCGGGGTGACCGGGAGCGGCCACCGCAGTATCGAATCTGGCGAAGATCAAGTCTCCACGGATGTCCACGACGTAGTTCAAGCTCCCTAATCTAACCTGATGGCCAGGGGCGTAGCTTTCGATCTGCTCCAGATGGCCAAATGAGTTGGCCCGCAGTGCGACGCCGTCGAACACGAAGATCTGTCCCGGGAGAAAAGTTTCTCCGCAGACATCATCATTATTGACGATTGAAGGGGCCATCGACCCTTTCAGCGACAGCATAGAGAAACTCTCAATGAAAGCAGCAATGTCGGTGTCAAAACCGGCGGATCTCGGCTAGGGGGTCCCGAACTGTGCGTCTAAGGTTGATGGTAACAGGAGACAGGGGACACGATGTTTACCCAGGTTCCGCCCTCTCTATGGAGGTAATACCCTACTTCCTGCTTGATTGATCTTGATGAATATGAGTGTTACAAGAGTTGATCTACCACAAGATCGTAATGGCTAAACCCTAGAAGTCTAGCCTATATGACTACGGTATTGAGTATATCCTTTCCGGACTACACCCTCCGGTTTATATAGACACCGAGGGGATCTAGGTTTACATAGAGTCGGTTACATAAGATGGAATCTTCATAGTTGTTCGCCAAGCTTGCCTTCCACGCCAAGGAGAGTCTTATCCGGACACTGGTACAGTCTTCGGTCTTCATATCTTGACAACCCATCAGTCCGGCCCATAGATAACAGGCCGGATGCCCGAGGACCCCTTAATCCATGACTCCCTCAATAGCACCTGGGTATTTGATACTGGTTCTGTTGCTAATATTTGCAACTCGAAACAGGGACTACAGATTAAGCGAAGACTGGCTAAGGACGAGGAGACGATGCGCGTGGGAAATGGTTCCAAAGTTGATGTGATCGCCATCAGCACGCTACCTCTACATCTACCTTCGAGATTAGTTTTAGACCTGAATAATTGTTATTTGGTGCCAGCGTTAAGCATGAACATTATATCTGGATCTTGTTTGATGCGAGATGGTTATTCATTTAAATCTGAGAATAATGGTTGTTCTATTTATATGAGTAATATCTTTTATGGTAATGCACCCTTGAAGAGTGGTCTATTTGTGTTGAATCTCGATAGTAGTGATACACATATTCATAATGTTGAAGCCAAAAGATGCAGAGTCGATAATGATAGTGCAACTTATTTGTGGCACTGTTGTTTGGGTCATATTGGTGTAAAGCGCATGAAGGAACTCCATACTGATAGACTTCTGGAATCACTTGATTATGAATCACTTAGTACTTGCGAACCATGCCTCATGGGCAAGATGACTAAAACGCCGTTCTCTGGACCAATGGAGCGAGCAACAGATTTATTGGAAATCATACATACTGATGTATGTGGTCCGATGAATATTGAAGCTCGCGGCGGGTATCGTTATTTTCTCACCTTCACAGATGATTTGAGCAGATATGGGTATATCTACTTAATGAAACATAAGTCTGAAACTTTTGAAAAGTTTAAAGAATTTCAGAGTGAAGTGGAAAATCATCGTAACAAGAAAATAAAGTTTCTACGATCTGATCATGGAGGAGAATATTTGAGTTACGAGTTTGGTCTACATTTGAAACAATGCGGAATAGTTTCGCAACTCACGCCACCCGGAACACACAGCGTAATGGTGTGTCCGAACGTCGTAATCGTACTTCACTAGATATGGTGCGATCTATGATGTCTCTTACTGATTTACCGGTATCGTTTTAGGGTCATGCTTTAGAGACAGGTGCATTCACGTTAAATAGGGCACCATCGAAATCCGTTGAGACGACGCCTTATGAACTGTGGTCTGGCAAGAAACCAAAGTTGTCGTTTCTTAAAGTTTGGGGCTGCGATGATTATGTGAAAAAACTTCAACTTGATAAGCTCGAACCCTAATCGGAGAAGTGTGTCTTCATAGGATACCCAAAGCAGACTGTTGGGTACACCTTCTATCATAGATCCTAAGGCAAGACATTTTTTGCTAAGAATGAATCCTTTCTAGAGAAGGAGTTTCTCTCGAAAGAAGTGTGTGGGAGGAAATTAGAACTTGATGAGGTAACTGTACCTGCTCCCTTATTGGAGAGTAGTTCATCACAGAAATCGGTTCCTGTGACACCTACACCAATTAGTGAGGAAGATAATGATGATGATCATGAAACTTCAGATCAAGTTACTACTAAACCTCATAGGTCAATCAGAGTAAGATCCGCACCAGAGTGATATAGTAATCCTGTTCTGGAGGTCATGTTACTTGACCATGACGAACCTACGAACTATGAGGAAGCGATGATGAGCCCAGATTCTGCAAAATGGCTTGAAGCCATGAAATCTGAGATGGGATCCATGTATGAGAACAAAGTGTGGACTTTGGTTGACTTGCCCGATGATCGGCAAGCCATCGAGAATAGATGGATCTTCAAGAAGAAGACTGAAGCTGACGGTAATGTTACTGTCTACAAAGCTCGACTTGTTGCAAAAGGTTTTTGACAAGTTCAAGGAGTTGACTACGATGAGACCTTCTCACCCGTAGCGATGCTTAAGTCCGTCCGAATCATGTTAGCAATTGCCGCATTTTATGATTATGAAATTTGGCAAATGGATGTAAATACTGCATTCCTTAATGGATTTCTGGAAGAGGAGTTGTATATGATGCAACCTGAAGGTTTTATCAATCCAAAGGGTACTAACAAAGTGTGCAAGCTCCAGCGATCCATTTCTGGACTGGTGCAAGCCTCTCAGAGTTGGAATAAACGTTTTGATAGTGATTTCAAAGCATATGGTTTTATGCAGACTTTCGGAGAAGCCTGTATTTACAAGAAAGTGAGTGGGAGCTCTGTAGCATTTCTAATATTATATGTGGATGACATATTGTTGATTGGAAATGATATAGAATTTCTGGATAGCATAAAAGGGTACTTGAATAAGAGTTTTTCAATGAAAGACCTCGGTGAAGCTGCTTATATATTAGGCATCAAGATTTATAGATATAGATCAAGACGCTTAATTGGACTTTCACAAAGCACATACCTTGATAAAGTTTTGAAGAAGTTCAAAATGGATCAAGCTAATAAAGGGTTCTTGCCTATGTTACAAGGTGTGCAGTTGAGTAAGACTCAATGCCCGACCACTGCAGAAGATAGAGAGAAAATGAAAATTGTTCCCTATGCTTCAGCCATAGGCTCAATCATGTATGCTATGCTATGTACCAGACCTGATGTGTGCCTTGCTATTAGTTTAGGAGGGAGGTACCAAAGTAATCCAGGAGTGGATCACTAGATAGCGGTCAAGAACATCCTGAAATACCTGAAAAGGACTAAGGATATGTTTCTCATTTATGGAGGTGACAAAGAGCTCATCGTAAATGGTTACGTCGATGCAAGCTTTGACACTGATCCGGATGATTCTAAATCGCAAACAGGATACGTGTTTATATTGAACGGCGGAGCTGTCAGTTGGAGCAGTTCTAAACAAAGCGTCGTGGCGGGATCTACGTGTGAGCGGAGTACCTAGCTGCTTCAGAAGCAACAAATGAAGGAGTCTGGATGAAGGAGTTCATATCCGATCTAGGTGTCATACCTAGTGCATCGGGTCCAATGAAAATCTTTTTTTGACAATACCGGTGCAATTACCTTGGCAAAGGAATCCAGATTTCACAGGAGAACCAAGCACATCAAGAGACGCTTCAATTACATCTAGGATCAAGTCCAGGTGGGAGACATAGAGATATGCAAGATACATACGGATCTGAATGTTGCAGACCCGCTGACTAAGCCTCTTCCACGAGTAAAACATGATCAGTACCAAGACTCCATGGGTGTTAGAATCATTACTGTGTAATCTAGATTACTGACTCTAGTGCAAGTGGGAGACTGAAGGAAATATGCCCTAGAGGCAATAATAAAGTTATTATTTATTTCCTTATTTCATGACAAATGTTTATTATTCATGCCAGAATTGTATTAACCAGAAACATAATACATGTGTGAATACATAGACAAACATAGTGTCACTAGTATGCCTCTACTCGACTAGCTCATTGATCAAAGATGGTTAAGTTTCCTAGCCATAGACATGAGTTTTTATTTGATCAATGGGATCACATCATTAGGAGAATCATGTGATTTACTTGACCCATTTCGTTAGCTTAACACTTGATCGTTTCAGTTTACTGCTATTGCTTTCTTCATGACTTATACATGTTCCTATGACTATGAGATTATGCAACTCCCGAATACCGTAGGAACACTTTGTGTGCTACGAAACGTCACAACATAACTGGGTGATTATAAAGGTGCTCCACAGGTGTCCCCGATGATGTTCGTGGAGTTGGCATAGATCAAGAATAGGATTTGTCACTCCGATTGTCGGAGAGGTATCTCTAGGCCCTCTCGGTAATGCACATCACTATAATCCTTGCAAGCAATGTGACTAATGTGTTAGTTGCGGGATGTTGCATTACAGAATGAGTAAACAGACTTGCCGGTAACGAGATTGAGCTAGGTATTGGGATACCGATGATCGAATCTCGAGAAAGTAACATACCGATGACAAAGGGAACAACATATATTGTTATGCGGTTTGACCGATAAAGATCTTCGTAGAATATGTAGGAACCAATATGAGCATCCAGGTTCCGCTATTGGTTATTGACCGGAGACATGTCTCGGTCATGTCTACATAGTTCTCGAACCCGTAAGGTCCGCACGCTTAAAGTTCCGTGACGATCAGTATTATGAGTTTATATGTTTTTGATGTACCGAAGGTAGTTCAGAGTCCCGGATATGATCACGGACATGACGAGGAGTTCGAAATGGTCGAGACATAAAGATTGATATATTGGAAGCCTACATTTGGACATCGGAAGAGTTCCGGGTGAAATCGGGATTTTATTGGAGTGCTGGAGGGGTTATCGGAACCCCCCGGGGGTTAATGGGCCTTGTTGGGCCCTAGTGGAGAGAGAGAGAGAGAGGGGCCAGCCAGGGCAGGCCACGCGCCCCCTACCCCTCTGGTCCGAATTGTACTAGGAGAGGGGGGCCCTTTCCTTCTCCTTCTCTCCCTTCCTTTCCCCCTCCTAGTAGGAGTTGGAAAGAGGGGAATCCTACTCCTACTAGGAGGAGGATTCCTCCTCCTGGCGCGCCCTCTAGGGCCGGCTGGCCTCCCCCCTTGCTCCTTTATATACGGGACAGGGGGCACCTCTAGACACACAAGTTGATCATTGATCTCTCCCAGCCGTGTGCGGTCCCCCCTCCACCATAATCAACCTCGGTCATACTGTAGCAATGCTTAGGCGAAGCCCTGCAATGGTAGCTTCATCAACATCGTCACCACGCCGTCGTGCTGACGAAACTCTTCCTCGAGCTCTACTAGATCGTGAGTTCATGGGACGTCACTGAGCTGAACGTGTGCTGAACGCGGAGGTGCCGTACATTCGGTACTGAGGATCGGTCGATCGTGAAGACGTACGACTACATCAACCGCGTTGCCATAACGCTTCCGCTTAACGGTCTACGAGGGTACATGGACGACACTCTCCCCTCTCGTTGCTATGCATCACCATGATCTTGCGTGTGCGTAGGAAAATTTTGAAATTACTACGTTCCCCAACAGATACGTCCCCAACGTATCTATAATTTTTTATTGTTCCATGCTATTATATTATTTGTTTTGGATGTTTAATGGATTTAATATGCACTTTTATATTATTTTTGGGACTAACCTATTAACCGAAGGCCTAGTGCAAATTGCTGTTTTTTTGCCTATTTCAGTGTTTCATAGAAAAGGAATATCAAATGGAATCCAAACGGAACGAAACCTTCACGAGGATCTTTCTTGGAACAAACGTCACCCATGAGACATGGATTACAAGTCTAGAAGTTCGCGAAGCTTCCACAAGGCAGGGGGCGTGCCCAGGTGGGTAGGCGCGCCCCCACCCTTGTGGGCCCCAAGGAGCTCCACCGACCTACTTCTTCTTGGGGTGTCCTTTCCCAGTGACAGTAGGGGCAGCAAGGCACGTATTGTATTGTTGCCATCGAGGATAAAAAGATGTGGTTTATATCATATTGCTTGAGTTTATCCCTCTACATCATGTCATCTTGCCT
The DNA here is from genome assembly GCF_056163025.1 of Triticum urartu. NCBI lineage: Eukaryota > Viridiplantae > Streptophyta > Magnoliopsida > Poales > Poaceae > Triticum > Triticum urartu. Next base: position 542,922,193 of record NC_141879.1, read on the forward strand.
AATGCGTTACTCTGTTCTTATGAACTTAATACTCTAGATGCATGCCGGATAGCGGTCGATGTGTGGAGTAATAGTAGTAGATGCAGAATCATTTTGGTCTACTTGACACGGACGTGATGCCTATGTTCATGATCATGCCTAGATATTCTCATAATTATGCGCTTTTCTATCAATTGCTCGGCAGTACTTTGTTCACCCATCATAATATATGTTATCATGAGAGAAGCCACTAGTGAAACCTATGCCCGCGGGTCTACTTTACATCATATAAGTTTACGATCTACAATTCTAGTTTACTATTTATTTTGCAATCTTTATTTTCCAATCTATACAACAAAAATACCAAAAATATTGATCTTATTATCTTTATCAGATCTCACTTTTGCAAGTGGCCGTGAAGGGATTGACTACCCCTTTATCGCGTTGGTTGCAAGGTTCTTGATTGTTTATGCACGTACTAGGCGACTTGCGTGTAGTCTCCTACTAGATTGATACCTTGGTTCTCAAAAACTGAGGGAAATACTTATGCTACTTTGTTGCATCACCCTTTCCTCTTCAAGGGAAAACCAACACATGCTCAAGAGGTAGCAGGGGGTAGGTGCGCCCCCACCCTCGTGGGCCCCTCATAGCTCCACCAACGTACTTCTTTCGCCTATATATAATCTTATACGCTAGAAACATCAGGGAGAGCCACAAAACCACTTTTCCACCGCCACAACCTTCTGTACCCATGAGATCCCATCTTGGGGCCTTTTCCGGCGATCTGCCAGAGGGGGAATCGATCACGAAGGGCTTCTACACCAACACCATTGCCTCTCCGATGAAGCATGAGTAGTTTACCACAGACCTTTGGTCCATGGTTATTAGCTACATGGCTTCTTCTCTCTCTTTGATTCTCAATACAAAGTTCTCCTCGATGTTCTTGGAGATCTATTCGATGTAATACTCTTTCGCGGTGTTTTTGTCGAGATTCGATGAATTGTGGATTTATGAACAAGATTATCTATGAATATTATTTGGTTCTTCTCTGAATTCTTATATGCATTATTTGATATCTTTGCAAGTCTCTTCGAATTATCGTTTTAGTTTAGCCTACTAGATTGATCTTTCTTGCAATGGGAGAAGTGCTTAGCTTTGGGTTCAATCTTGCGGTGTCCTTTCTAAGTGACAGTAGGGGCATCAAGGCACGTATTGTATTGTTGCCATCGAGGATAAAAAGATGGGGTTTATATCATATTGCTTGAGTTTATCCCTCTACACCATGTCATCTTGCTTAATGCGTTACTCCATTCTTATGAACTTAATACTCTAGATGCATGCTGGATAGCGGTCCATATGTGGAGTAATAGTAGTAGATGCACAATCATTTCGGTCTACTTGACACGGACGTGATGCCTATATTCATGATCATAGCCTTAGTTATTTTAATAATTATGCGCTTTTCTATCAATTGCTCGGCAGTAATTTGTTCACCCACCGTAATACATGCTATCTTGAGAGAAGCCACTAGTCAAACCTATGACCCCATGTCTCTTTCCAATTATGCTACATCTCTGTTATTTACATCGCATCTTGTTTACTATTTTGCAATCTTTACTTTCCAATCTATACAACAAAAATACCAAAAATATTTACTTTACTATCTCTATTAGATATCACTTTTGCGAGTGACCGTGAAGGGATTGACAACCCCTTTATCACGTTGGTTGCAAGGTTCTTGATTGTTTGTGCAGGTACTAGGTGACTTGTGCGTTTTCTCCTACTGGATTGATACCTTGGTTCTCAAAACCAAGGGTAATACTTATGGTACTTTGGTGCATCACCCTTTCCTCTTCAAGGGAAAACCAACGCATGCTCAAGAGGTAGCAAGAAGGATTTCTGGCGCCGTTGCCGGGGAGATCTATGCCAAGTCAAGACATACCAAGTACCCACCATAAACTCTTCTCCCTCGCATTACATTATTTGCCATTCGCCTCTCATTTTCCTCTCCCCAACTTCTAAAATGATTTTCGAAAACCTTTGCCTTTTCTTCGCCCCTCTTCTGTTTGTTTATTTTCGCTTGCTTCTTGTGTTCTTGGGTGTTAGTGTGCTTGTTTGCTTTGATGGCTCTGCCAAAAAGCGTTGATCCTCACCTTAGAAGGTTGGAAGAAATTGAAAATAACGTTAGAAGCTTTATGTCTTTGCAATTTGAGCATAATAATTTCTTCAGAAACGAGCTTAAAGAACAAAAAAGTTTTATGGAGTACATGAATAAAGAGCTCGATGATATGTCTAAAGAATTTTATGGTTTGAAATCTCAGTTTTCTCATATTGAAAATTTAGTAGGCCAGATTTCGGATAAGCAATCCACCTTAGTTAATAAGATGGACGCTAAACCGGATGATCTAGATGATAATAATGATGAGGATCTAAAAGTGATTGATGTGACTCATATTAAATCTTTGTTTTCCAATATGAATATTGATAAAGATGGGACTGGAGATGAGTCAACGTTAGTTAAAAGGTGTCCCAATGATCCGGAGTTTTTAGATCTTGATGCAAAAATTAATGAAAGTGGGATTGAAGAGGTCAAAACTTTACATAGCAATGAACCCACTATTTTGGAATTTAATTATGATAATTGCTCTTTGATAGATTGTATTTCCTTGTTGCAATCCATGTTAAATTATCCTCATGCTTATAATCAAAATAAAGCTTTTACTAAACATATCGTTGATGCTTTAATGCAATCCTATGAAGAAAAGCTTGAACTAGAAGTTTATATCCCTAGAAAACTTTATGATGAGTGGGAACCTACTATTAAAATTAAGATTAAAGATTATGAATGCTATGCTTTGTGTGATTTGGGTGCTAGTGTTTCCATGATTCCAAAAACCTTGTGTGATGTGCTAGGTTTCCGTGAATTTGATGATTGTTCTTTAAATTTGCATCTTGCAGATTCCACCATTAAGAAACCTATGGGAAGGATTAATGATGTTCTTATTGTTGCAAATAGGAATTATGTGCCCGTAGATTTCATTGTTCTTGATATAGATTTCAATCCTACATGTCCTATTATTCTTGGTAGACCTTTTCTTAGAACGATTAGTGCAATTATTGACATGAAAGAAGGAAATATTAGAATCCAATTTCCGTTAAGGAAAGGCATGGAACACTTTGCTAGGAAGAAAATTAAATTGCCTTATGAACCTATTATGAGAGCCACTTATGGATTGCATACCAAAGATGGCAATACCTAGATCTATCCTTGCTTTATGCCTAGCTAAGGGCGTAAAACTATATCGCTTGTTGGGAGGCAACCCAATGAATAAATTTTATTTTTGCTTTTTGCTTCCTGTTTTGGTGTGTTAACACAATTATGCTACTGTTATGATTGTGTTTTATGTTTTAATTAGTGTTTGTGCCAAGTAAAGCCTTTAGGATCTTCTTGGGTGATAGTTGTTTGATCTTGCTGAAAAACAGAAACTTTTACGCTCACGAAATTAATTTTTAGTTTTTACCAGAGAGCGATAAAATACCCACTCCACTTGCAGTAGATCAATATACAAATTGCTAAGGCCCTCCTAATTTTTCAGAAAAATTGGAGTTACAGAAGTATTCTAAAGTTACAGATTGCTAGAGATTGTTCTGTTTTTGATAGATTAAGTTTTTGGTGTGTTGTTTGCTTATTTTGATGAATCTATGAGTAGTATCGGGGGGTATGAACCATAGAGAATTTGGAATACAGCAGGTTTAACACCAATATAAATAAATAATGAGTTCATTACAGTACTTAAAGTGGTGGTTTATTTTCTTATACTAACAGAGCTCATGAGATTTTCGGTTGAAGTTTTGTGTTGTGAAGTTTTCAAGTTTTTGGTTAAAGATTTGATGGATTTTGGAATGAGGAGTGGCAAGAGCCTAAGCTTGGGGATGCCCAAGGCACCCCGAGGTAAAATTCAAGGACAACTAAAAGCCTAAGCTTGGGGATGCCCCAGAAGGCATCCCCTCTTTCATCTTCGTCTATCGGTAACTTTACTTGAGGCTATATTTTTATTCACCACATGATATGTATTTTGCTTGGAGCGTCTTGTATGATTTGAGTCTTTGATTTTTAGTTTACCATGGTCATCCTTGCTGTACACACCTTTTGGGAGAGACACACATGAATCGGAATTTATTAGAATACTCTATGTGCTTCACTTTTATCTTTTGAGCTAGATAATTTTGCTCTAGTGCTTCACTTATATCTTTTTAGAGCACGGTGGTGGTTTTATTTTATAGAATTATTAATCTCTCATGCTTCACTTATATTATTTTGAGAGTCTTTTGGAACAGCATGGTAATTTGCTTTGGCTATAAAACTAGTCCTAATATGATGGGCATCCAAGATGGGTATAATAAAAACTTTCATATAAAGTGCGTTGAATACTATGAGAAGTTTGATTCTTTATGATTGTTTTGAGATATGAAGATGGTGATATTAGAGCCATGCTAGTAGAGTAGTTGTGAATTTGAGAGATATTTATGTTAAAGTTTGTGATTCCCGTAGCATGCACGTATGGTGAACCGTTATGTGATGAAGTTGGAGCGTGATCTATTTATTGATTGTCTTCCTTATGAGTGGCGGTCGGGGACAAGCGATGGTCTTTTCCTACCAATCTATCCCCCTAGGATCATGCGTGTAGTACTTCGTTTCGATAACTAATAGATTTTTGCAATGAGTATGTGAGTTATTTATGACTAATGTTGAGTTCAATTATTATACGCACTCTCACACTTCCACCATTTCTAGCCTCTCTAGTACCGCGCAACTTTCGCCGGTACCATAAACCCACCATTTACTTTCCTCAAAACAGCCACCATACCTACCTATTATGGCATTTCCATAGCCATTCGGAGATATATTGTCATGCAACTTCCACCACTCCTTTTATTATGACACGCTCCATCATTGTCATATTGCCTTGCATGATCATGTAGTTGACATCGTATTTGTGGCAAAGGCACCATTCATAATTCTTTCATACATGTTACTCTTGATTCATTGCACATCCCGATACACCGCCAGAGGCATTCACATAGAGTCATATTTTGTTCTAAGTATCGAGTTGTAATTCTTGAGTTGTAAGTAAATAAAAGTGTGATGATCATCATTATTAGAGCATTGTCCCAGTGAGGAAAGGATGATGGAGACTACGATTCCCTCACAAGTCAGGATGAGACTCCGGACGAAAAAGATGAAAATAAATTAAAAAAGAGGCCAAAAAAAGAGAAGGCCTAAAAAACAAACAAAAACAAAAAAATGAGAGAAAAAGAGAGAAGGGACAATGCTACTATCCTTTTTTCCACACTTGTGCTTCAAAGTAGCACCATGATCTTCATGATAGAGAGTCTCTTATTTTGTCACTTTCATATACTAGTGGGAATTTTCGTTATAGAACTTGGCTTGTATATTCCAAGGATGGGCTTCCTCAAAATGGCCTAGGTCTTCGTGAGCAAGCAAGTTGGATGCACACCCACTTAGTTTCTTTTGTTGAGCTTTCATACATTTATAGCTCTATTGCATCTATTGCATGGCAATCCCTACTCACTCACATTAATATCTATTGATGGGCATCTCCATTGCCCGTTGATATGCCTAGTTGAGGTGAGACTATCTTCTCCTTTCTGTCTTCTCCACAACCACCATTCTATTCCACCTATAGTGCTATATCCATGGCTCATGCTCATGTATTGCGTGAAGATTGAAAAAGTTTGAGAACATCAAAAGTATGAAACAATTGCTTGGCTTGTCATCGGAGTTGTGCATGATTAAATATTTTGTGTGATGAAGATAGAGCATAGCCAGACTATATGATTTTGTAGGGATAGCTTTCTTTGGCCATGTTATTTTAAGAAGACATGATTGCTTTGTTAGTATGCTTGAAGTTTTATTGTCTTTATGTCAATATTAAAATTTTGTCTTGAATCTTTCAGATCTGAACATTCATGCCACAATAAAGAAAATTACATTGATAATTATGTTAGGTAGCATTCCACATCAAAAATTCTGTTTTTATCATTTACCTACTCGAGGACGAGCAGGAATTAAGCTTGGGGATGCTTGATACGCCTCCAACGTATCTATAATTTTTGATTGTTCCATGCTTTTATATTATCTGTTTTGGATGTTTAATGGGCTTTAATATACTCTTTTATATTATTTTTGGAACTAACCTATTAACCGGAGGCCCAGTGCCAGTTTCTGTTTTTTGTGCCTATTTTAGAGTTTTGCAGAAAAGGAATACCAAGCGGAGTCCAAATGGAATGAAACCTCCGTGATGATCTTTCTTGGACCGAAAGAAATCAGAAGACTTGGAGTCGAAGTCCGGAACTCCACGAGGAAGCCATGAGGCAGGAGGGCGTGCCCAGGGGGTAGGCGCGCCCCCACCCTCGTGGGGCCCTCGTAGCTCCACCGACATACTTCTTTTGCCTATATATACTCTTATACCCTAGAAACATCAGGGAGAGTCACAAAACCACTATTACACCGCCGCAACCTTCTGTACCCGTGAGATCCCATCTCGGGGCCTTTTCCGGCGATCTGCTGGAGGGGAAATCGATCACGGAGGGCATCTACATCAACACCATTGCCTCTCCGATGAAGCGTGAGTAGTTTACCACATACCTTCGGGTCCATAGTTATTAGCTATATGGCTTCTTCTCTCTCTTTGATTCTCAATACAAAGTTCTCCTTGATGTTCTTGGAGATCTATTCGATGTAATACTCTTTTGCGGTGTGTTTGTCGAGATCCGATGAATTGTGGATTTATGAACAAGATTATCTATGAATATTATTTGGTTCTTCTCTGAATTCTTATGTTTATGATTTGGTATCTTGGCAAGTCTCTTCGAATTATCGGTTTAGTTTGGCCTGCTAGATTGATCTTTCTTGCAATGGGAGAAGTGCTTAGCTTTGGGTTCAATCTTGCGATGTCCTTTCCCAGTGACAGTAGGGGCAGCAAGGCACGTATTGTATTGTTGCCATTGAGGATAAAAAGATGGGGTTTATATCATATTGCTTGAGTTTATCCCTCTACATCATGTCATCTTGCTTAATACGTTACTCCATTCTTATGAACTTAATACTCTAGATGCATGTTGGATAGCGGTCGACATGTGGAGTAATAGTAGTAGATGCAGAATCGTTTCGGTCTACTTGACACGGACGTGAAGCCTATATTCATGATCATTGCCTTAGATATCTTCATAATTATGCGTTTTTCTATCAATTGCTCGGCAGTAATTTGTTCACCCACCGTAATACATGCTATCTTGAGAGAAGCCACTAGTGAAACCTATCGCCCCCGGGTCTCTTTCCTATTATATTACATCTATTTTATTTACATAGCATCTCGTTTACTATTTTGCAATCTTTACTTTCCAATCTATACAACAAAAATACCAAAAATATTTACTTTACTATCTCTATTAGATCTCACTTTTGTGAGTGACCGTGAAGGGATTGACAACCCCTTTATCGCGTTGGTTGCAAGGTTCTTGATTGTTTGTGTAGGTACTAGGTGACTTGTGCGTTTTCTACTACTGGATTGATACCTTGGTTCTCAAAACTAAGGCAAATACTTACCTACTTTGCTGCATCACCCTTTCCTGTTCAAGGGAAAACCAACACGTGCTCAAGAGGTAGAAGCTGTCACCAGACCTCGCATCGCCTCCTCGTTTCCCTCCCCGACTCACGTCCTCAAGCCACACTGACCCCCCTTCTCGGCAATGCTGTGAGCCGCCCCCTGTTTCCCTCCTCCTCCTTTCCCCGCGTTCACCACGCCTATGCCCGCGTCCCATTTGTCGTCGCCCTCGCCAAGTCCGCCCCCGCACCGCCGGGCCGCTGATACGTCTCCAATGTATTTATAATTTTTTATTGTTCCATGCTATTATATTTTCTATTTTGGATGTTAATGGGCTTATTTATACACTTTTATATTATTTTCGGGACTAGCCTACTAACCCAAGGGCCAGTGCAAATTGCTGTTTTTTGCCTATTTCGGTGTTTTGCAGAAAAGGAATATCAAACGGAATCCAAACGGAATGAAACCTTCGGGAGAGTTATTTTTGGAACAAACGTGATCCAGGGGACTTGGAGTGGGACGTCAAGAAATCAACGAGGAGGCCATGAGGCAGGGAGGCGCGCCTGCTCCCCTGGGCGCGCCCCCACCCTCGTGGGCCCCTCGTAGCTCCACCGACCTACTTCTTCCTCCTATATATACCAATATACCCCAAAAAAATCCAGGAGCACCACGAAACCCTATTTCCACCGCCGCAACCTTCTGTACCCAAGAGATCCCATCTTGGGGCCTTTTCCGGAGCTCCGCCGGAGGGGGAATCGATCACAGAGGGCTTCTACATCAACACCATAGCCTCTCCGATGATGTGTTAGTAGTTTACCTCAGACCTTCGGGTCCATAGTTATTAGTTAGATGCTTCTTCTCTCTCTTTGGGTCTCAATACAAAGTTCTCCTCGATCTTCTTGGAGATCTATTCGATGTAACTCTTTTTGCGGTGTGTTTGTCGAGATCAGATGAATTGTGGATTTATGATCAAGATTATCTATGAACAATATTTGGTTCTTCTCTGAATTCTTATATGCATGATTTAATTATCTTTGCAAGTCTCTTCGAATTATCAGTTTGGTTTGGCCTACTAGATTGATCTTTCTTGCAATGGGAGGAGTGCTTAGCTTTGGGTTCAATCTTGCGGTGTCCTTTCCTAGTGACAGTAGGGGCAGCAAGGCACGTATTGTATTGTTGCCATCGAGGATAAAAAGATGGGGTTTATATCATATTGCTTGAGTTTATCCCTCTACATCATGTCATCTTGCTTAATGCGTTACTCTGTTCTTATGAACTTAATACTCTAGATGCATGCTGGATAGCGGTCGATGTATGGAGTAATAGTAGTAGATGCAGAATCGTTTCGGTCTACTTGTCGCGGATGTGATGCCTATATACATGATCATGCCTAATATTCTCATTATTATGCACTTTTCTATCAATTGCTCGACCGTAATTTGTTCACCCACCGTAATACTTATACTATCTTTAGAGAAGCCACTAGTGAAACCTGTGGCCCCCGGGTCTATCTTTTATCATATAAGTTTCCAGTCTATTTTATTTTGCAATCTTTACTTTCAATCTATATCATAAAAATACCAAAATTATTTATATTATTATTATTATCTCTATCAGATCTCACTCTCGTAAGCGACCATGAAGGGATTGACAACCCCTTTATCGCGTTGGTTGCGAGGTTCTTATTTGTGTGTGTAGGTACAAGGGACTTGCGTGTAGTCTCCTACTGGATTGATACCTTGGTTCTCAAAAACTGAGGGAAATACCTACGCTACTCTACTACATCACCCTTTCCTCTTGAAGGGAAAACCAACGCAGTGCTCAAGAGGAAGCAAGAAGGATTTCTGGCGCCGTTGCTGGGGAGATCTACGCACAAGTCAAGACATACCAAGTACCCATCACAAACTCTTATCCCTCGCATTACATTATTTGCCATTTACCTCTCGTTTTCCTCTCCCCCACTTCACCCTTGCCGTTTTATTCGCCCTCTTTTTCCGTTCCCCTTCTCTTTTCTAGTTCGTCTCTTTTCGCTTGCTTCTTGTGGGCTTGTGTGTTGGATTGTCTGTCACGATGGCTCAACTAAATTGTGTGACTTTTCTAATACCAACAATAATGATTTTATTAGCACACCAATTGCTCCTCTTACCGATGCTGAATCTTGTGAAATTAATACTGCTTTGCTGAATCTTGTCATGAAAGATCCGTTTTTCGGCCTTCCTAGTGAAGATGCCGCTACCCATCTAAACAGCTTTATTGATTTGTGTGATATGCAAAAGAAGAAATATGTGGATAATGATATTGTTAAATTGAAGCTATTCCCGTTTTCGCTTAGAGACCGTGCTAAAACTTGGTTTTCACCTTTGCCTAAAAATAGTATCGATTCTTGGAATGAGGGCAAATATGCTTTTATCTCTAAGTATTTTCCTCCCGCTAAGATCATCTCTCTTAGAAACGATATTATGAATTTTAAGCAACTTGATCATGAACATGTTGCACAAGCTTGGGAGAGGATAAAATTAATGATATGTAATTGCCCTACACATGGTTTCAATCTTTGGATGATTATACAAAATGTTTATGCTAGATTGAATTTTGCTTCTAGAAATCTTTTAGATTCGGCCGCATGAGGCACTTTTACGGAAATCACCTTAGGAGAAGCTACTAAACTCCTAGATAATATTATGGTTAATTATTCTCAAAGGCACACTGAAAGATCTACTAGTAAAAAGGTGCATGCAATAGAAGAAATTAATGTTTTGAGTGGAAAGATGGATGAACTTATGAAATTGTTTGCTAATAAGAGTGTTTCTTCTAATCCTAATGATATGCATTTTCTACTTTGATTGAGAATAATAATGAATCTATGGATGTGAATTTTGTTGGTAGGAACAATTTTGGTAATAACGCGTATAGAGGTAATTTTAATTCTAGGCCGTTTCCTAGTAATTTCTCTAATAATTATGGTAATTCCTACAACAATTCTTATGGAAATTATAATAAGATTCCCTCTGATTTTGAATCTAATATTAAAGAATTATTAGTTTGCAAAAGAGTTTCAATGCTTTGATTGAAGAAAAACTGTCTAAGATTGATGAGTTGGCTAGGAACGTGGATAGAATTTCTCTTGATGTTGTTCTTTGAAACTTAGATCTATTCCACCTAAGCATGATATCAATGAGTCTCTCAACGCTATGAGAATTTTCATTCATGAGTGCAAAAAAAGAACCGCTAGGATGCATGCTAAAAAAGATTGCTTTGTGAAAGCGTGTTCTTCTAGTTTTCATGATATTAAGGATGAAGATCTAAAAGTGATTGATGTGTCTCCTATTAAATGTTTGTTTTGCAATATGAATCTTGATAATGATGGGATTGGATATGAGTCAACTTTAGTTAAAAGGCGTCCCAATGATTCGAAGTTTTTAGATCTTAATGCTAAAATTGGTAAAAGTGGGATTGGAGAGGTCAAAACTTTACATAGCAATGAAACCACTATTTTGGATTTCAAGGAATTTAATTATGATAATTGTCCTTTAATAGATTGTATTTCCTTGTTGCAATCCGTGTTAAATTCTCCGCATGCTTATAATCAAAATAAAGCTTTTACTAAACATATCGTTGATGCTTTAATGCAATCTTATGAAGAAAAGCTTGAATTGGAAGTTTGTATCCCTAGAAAACTTTATGATGAGTGGGAACCCACTATTAAAATTAAAATTAAAGATCATGAATGCTATGCTTTATGTGATTTGGGTGCTAGCGTTTCCATGATTCCAAAAACTTTGTGTGATGTGTTAGGTTTCCGTGAATTTGATGATTGTTCAGATTTGCACCTCGCGGATTCCACTATTAAGAAACCTATGGGAAGAATTAATGATATTCTTATTGTTGCAAATAGGAATTATGTGCCCATAGATTTCATTGTTCTTGATATTGATTGCAATCCTACATGTCCCATTATTCTTGGTAGGCCTTTCCTTAGAACGATTGGTGCAATTGTTGATATGAAAGAAGGGAATATTAGATTCCAATTTACATTAAGGAAATGCATGGAACACTTTCCTAGAAAGAAAATTAAATTACCTTATGAATCTATTATGAGAGCCACTTATGGATTGCATACCAAAGATGATAATACATAGATCTATCCTTGCTTTTATGCCTAGCTAGGGGCGTTAAACGATAGCGCTTGTTGGGAGGCAACCCAATTTTATTTTGTTTCTTGATTTTTGGTTCTGTTTAGTAATAAATAATTCATCTAGCCTCTGTTTAGATGTGGTTTTATTCTTTTAATTACTGTTTGTGCCAAGTAGAACCTTTGGGAAGACTTGGGGAAAGTCTTTGCAATCTTGCTGTAAAAAACAGAAACTTTAGCGCTCACGAGATATGCTGCCATTTTTTGCTGGAGAGTGCGATTAAGTTGATTCTTTTTGCAGATGATTAATAGATAAATTCCTCACGTCCAGAAATTTATTTTAGAATTTTTGGGGTTACATAAGTATTCGAAACCTACAGATTACTACAGACTGTTCTGTTCTTGACAGATTCTGTTTTTCGCGTGTTGTTTGCTTATTTTCATGAATCTATGGCTAATATCGGAGGTTATTGACCATAGAGAAGTTGGAATACAGTAGTTTTAACGCAAAAATAACTAAATAATGAGTTCATTACAGTACCTTAAGTGGTGGTTTGTTTTCTTATACTAACGGAGCTCATGAGATTTTCTGTTTAACTTTTGTGTTGTGAAGTTTTGATGTTTTGGGTAAAGATTTAATGGATTATGGAATAAGGAGTGGCAAGAGACTAAGCATGGGGATGCCCAAGGCACCCCAAGGTAAAATTCAAGGACAACCAAAAGCCTAAGCTTGGGGATGCCCTGGAAGGCATCCCCTCTTTCGTCTTCTTCTATCGGTAACTTTACTTGAGGCTATGTGTTTTGCTTGGAGCGTCTTGTATGATTTGAGTCTTTGCTTTTAGTTTACCACAATCATCCTTGCTGTATACACCTTTTGGGAGAGACAAACATGAATTGGAATTTATTAGAATACTCTATGTGCTTCACTTATATCTTTTGAGCTAGATAATTTTGCTCTAGTACCTGAAAAGGACTAAGGATATGTTTCTCGTTTATGGAGGTGACAAAGAGCTCATCGTAAATGGTTACGTTGATGCAAGCTTTGACACTGATCTGGACGATTCTAAATCGCAAACCGGATACGTGTTAGTATTGAACGGTGGAGCTGTCAGTTGGAGCAGTTCTAAACAGAGCGTCGTGGTGGGATCTACATGTGAAGCGGAGTACATTGCCGCTTCGGAAGCAGCGAATGAAGGAGTCTGGATGAAGGAGTTCATATCCGTTCTAGGTGTCATACCTAGTGCATCAGGTCCAATGAAAATCTTTTGTGATAATACTGGTGCAATTTCCTTGGCAAAGGAATCCAGATTTCACAAGAGAACCAGGCACATCCAGAGATGCTTCAACTCCATCTGGGATCAAGTCCGGGTGGGAGACATAGAGATTTGCAAGATACATACGGATCTGAATATTGCAGAACCGTTGACTAAGCCTCTTCCACAAGCAAAACATGATCAGCACCAAGGCTCCATGGGTGTTAGAATCATTACTGTGTAATCTAGATTATTGACTCTAGTGCAAGTGGGAGACTAAAGGAAATATGCCCTAGAGGCAATAATAAAGTTATTATTTATTTCCTTATATCATGATTAATGTTTATTATTCATGCTAGAATTGTATTAACCGGAAACATGATACATGTGTGAATACATAGACAAACAGAGTGTCACTAGTATGCCTCTACTTGACTAGCTTGTTGATCAAAGATGGTTATGTTTCCTAGCCATACACATGAGTTCTCATTTGATTAACAGGATCACATCATTAGGAGAATAATGTGATTGACTTGACTGGTGACCCACAAGTATAGGGGATCTATCGTAGTCCTTTCGATAAGTAAGAGTGTCGGACCCAACGAGGAGCAGAAGGAAATGATAAGCGGTTTTCAGCAACGTATTCTCTGCAAGTACTGAAATAAGTGGTAACAGATATTTTTGTGATAGGATAAATTGTAACGAGCAACAAGTAACAAAAGTAAATAAAGTGCAGCAAGATGGCCCAATCCTTTTGTAGCAAAGGACAAGCTGGAACAAACTCTTATATTAGGAAAAGCGCTTCCGAGGACACATGGGAATATCGTCAAGCTAGTTTTCATCACCTTCATATGATTCGCGTTCGATACTTTGATAATTTGATATGTGGGTGGACCGGTGCTTGGGTGTTGTTCTTACTTGAACAAGCATCCCACTTATGATTAACCTCTATTGCAAGCATCCGCAACTACAACAAACGTATTAAGGTAAACCTAACCATAGCATGAAACATATGGATCCAAATCAGCCCCTTACGAAGCAACGCATAAACTAGGGTTTAAGCTTCTGTCACTCTAGCAACCCATCATCTACTTATTACTTCCCAATGCCTTCCTCTAGGCCCAAATAATGGTGAAGTGTTATGTAGTCGACGTTCACATAACACCACTAGAGGCTAGACAACATACATCTTATCAAAATATCAAACGAATACCAAATTCACATGACTACTCATAGCAAGACTTCTCCCTTGTCCTCAGGAACGAACGTAATTACTCACAAAGCATATTCATGTTCATAATCAGAGGGGTAATAATATGCATATAGGATCTGAACATATGATCTTCCACCAAATAAACCAACTAGCATCAACTACAAGGAGTAATCAACACTACTAGCAACCTACTAGCACCAATCCCGGACTTTGAGACAAGAATTGAATGCAAGAGATGAACTAGGGTTTGGAGATGAGATGGTGCTGGTGAAGATGTTGATGGAGATTGCCCTCTCCCGATGAGAGGAGCGTTGGTGATGACGATGGTGATGATTTCCCCCTCCCGGAGGGAAGTTTCCCCAGCAGAACAGCTCTGCCGGAGCTCTAGATTGGATCCGCCAAGGTTCCGCCTCGTGGCGGCGGAGTCTCGTCCCGAAAAGTTCCTCTCTTATTTTTTTCTCATCGAAAGACCTCATATAGGAGAAGATGGACGTTGGAGAGCCACCAGGGGGCCCACGAGGTAGGGGGGCACGCCCTAGGGGGGGGCGCCCCCCACCCTCATGAGAAGGGTGTGGGCCCCCTGGCCTTCATCTTTGGCGAGGATTTTTCTTTATTTATTTTAAGACGTTCCATGGAGTTTCAGGACTTTTGGAGTTGCGCAGAATAGGTCTCTAATATTTGCTCCTTTTCCAGACCAGAATTCCAGCTGCTGGCATTCTCCCTCCTTATGTAAACCTTGTAAAATAAGAGAGAATAGCCATAAGTATTGTGACATAAAGTGAAATAACAGTCCATAATGCGATAAATATCAATATAAAAGCATGATGCAGAATGGACATATCAACTCCCCCAAGCTTAGACCTCGCTTGTCCTCAAGAGAAAAGCCGATAACAATAAATATGTCCTCATGTTTAGAGGTAGAGGCGTCGATAAAAATAAAATATGGACATGAAGGCATCATGATTATTCTCGTAACAGCAACATATATAGATTTTGTCATATAATTACTTATGTTCAAGTGATGATCTATTCACAATGCAAAAGTATAAATCATAAACCTTATCGGGCTCCAACAAACTATAATCTCAGTCATTGAAGCAATTGCAATTTAACATAACATCGGAAAGAGTCTATGTCAGATCTAAAAAGCAAGTCCACATACTCAACTATCATTTAGTCCTCCATAATTGCTAACACTCACGCGATACTTGTGGTTACGGAGTTTTAATCGGACACATAGAAAGATAGGGGCTTATAGTTTTGCCCCACAACCTTTTACCTCAAGGGTAATGTCAACAATAATGGTTCATGCTCCCCTACATCCAATTAGATATATATATATATATATATATATATATATATATATATCATGTTCTTTCCAACATGCTGAGCTTGCCAAAGGATAAAATGAAAAAGAAAAGGTGAAGATCACCATGACTCTTGCATGAGGTAGAAGATAATAATAAAGGATATGCCCTTCACAGAGGGAAGCAGAGGTTGCCATGCGCTTTTATGGTTGGATATATAAAATCTCAATGCGAAAGAACGTCACTTTATATTGCCCCTTGTCATATGAACCTTTATTATGCAGTCCGTTGCTTTTATTACTTCCACATCACAAGATCATATGAAGCTTATTTCTCCCACACCAATCAATCGTACATATTTAGAGCAATTTTTATTGCTTTGCACCGATGACAACTTACTTGAAGGATCTTACTCAATCCATAGGTAGATATGGTGGACTCTCATGGCAAAACTGGTTTAGGGATTTTGGAAGCACAAGTAGTATTTTTACTTAGTGCTGAGAATTTGGCTAGCATGAGGGGGAAGGCAAGCTCAACAAGTTAGAGGATCCATGACAACATACTTTATCTCAGATATAAGAAATACATAACTCATTACGTTGTCTTCCTTGTCCAACATCAACTCTTTAGCATGTCATA
This sequence comes from Triticum urartu, assembly GCF_056163025.1. Lineage (NCBI taxonomy): Eukaryota > Viridiplantae > Streptophyta > Magnoliopsida > Poales > Poaceae > Triticum > Triticum urartu. The sequence continues at coordinate 542,938,344 of NC_141879.1, forward strand.
TTTTAATGAGTGCTCCCAATCATAAAAGATGTCAATGATAATATATCTATATGTGAAAACCTCTCTTTCCTTATTACTTCCTATTAATTGCAACAATGACCAAAGCTATGTCTGCCAACTCCCAACAACTTTTAATCATCATACTCTTTCTATGTGAAGTCATTACTCTCAATAAGATCAATATGAACTTTTTGTTTCTTTTTATTCTTTTTCTCTTTTCTTTTATTCATCCAAGATCATGGCAAAATAATCAAGCCCTTGACTCAACACTAATATTTATTATATATAGCTCACGGACTCGATTACATAGAAAGATCATAAAGCAAAACTCAAAACTAGATCATGCCATAAACTTTATTCTACTAGATCAAGATACTACTAATAGGATTGAACTAAGAAAAACGGTAAAGATAAGAGTTGTGATTGTGATACGATACCGGGGCACCTCCCCCAAGCTTGGCAGTTGCCAAGGGGAGTGCCCATACCCATGTGATTATGTCTCCTTGGTTGGTGAAGAAGGTGGTGGCGATGTTGGCTTAGTTGATGGCTTAGGCTTCTCCCTTAATTTGCGCTTGAGGACGGCATTTTGATCCCTCAGATCATCAATCTCCCACTCCAGGGTTAATATCTTTTTGCAAAGGTCCTGCTTATTTTCCTGCAAGAAACAAAAAGGGATAAACTCGGACATGGGTTTCTTTACCCTATCAGGGAGACTTGACTTTTTGAACTCCACGTGCATGTCCCTAGGTTGAGGTAATGGTGCTTCATCTTCATCTGAGCTCGTCTCCTCCTTCTCCTTGGGTTCATAGTCCTCTTCTTCATCCGTGGTCCATCCATTATGTTCCACATCTCCATAGACCTTTGGATTTGCTAAGTAATCATCCACATAGCTTTCTCCTTCCGAATCCTGGGAAGACATGTTGATTTAATCTGCAACGGGACAGCTCAAAACAAAGATAGGAGATTTTTGCGTGATACGGGAGTCAAAACCTTCGGCAGAATATATAATGAATTTTTACTGACCAAAATACGTAACATGCAAGAAAACGGAGTCTGGAAGGCACACGAGGTGCTCACGAGGTAGGGGGCGCGCCCAGGGGGTAGGGCGCGCCCACCACCATCGTGGGGCCCTCGTGTCCTTCCCGGACTGCTGCTTATTTTTCTATTTTTTTAAATATTCCAAAACAGAGAAATATTGCCTTAAAAATTGTTTTGGAGTCGATTTACTTACCGTACCACATACCTATTCCATTTCGGAGTCTGAAACGTTCCGGAAAGTGTCTCTTATGTATTCCTCCGGTGTTACGGTTTCGATAATATTGGTTTCAACATTTATGGGATTACCTAAGATATAATGTTTGATTCTTTGACCGTTTACCACCTTCGGATTTGTGCCTTCGAAGTTGTTGATTTTTATGGCACCGAAACGATAGACCTCTTCGATAACATAGGGGCCTTCCCATTTAGAGAGAAGTTTTCCTGCAAAAAATCTTAAACGAGAGTTGTATAGCAATACATAATCACCTACATTAAACTCACGCTTTTGTATCCTTTTGCCATGCCATCTTTTAACGTTTTCTTTAAACAACTTGGCATTTTCATAAGCTTGGGTTCTCCATTCATCAAGTGAGCTAATATCAAATAACCTCTTCTCACCGGCAAGTTTAAAATCATAGTTAAGCTCTTTAATAGCCCAATATGCCTTATGTTATAGTTCGAGAGGTAAGTGACATGCTTTTCCATAAACCATTTTATACGGAGACATACCCATAGGGTTTTTGTATGCAGTTCTATAAGCCCATAATGCATCATCAAGTTTCTTAGACCAATTATTTCTAGACCTATTAACAATCTTTTGCAAAATTAATTTGAGCTCTCTATTGCTCAACTCTACTTGACCACTAGACTGTGGGTGATAAGGAGATGCAATTCTATGATTAACATCATATTTAGCAAGCATTTTACGGAAAGCACCATGAATAAAGTGTGAACCACCATCAGTCATTAAATATCTAGGGACTCCAAACCTCAGGAAAATAACTTCCTTAAGCATTTTAATAGAAGTGTTGTGATCAGCACTACTAGTTGGAATAGCTTCTACCCACTTAGTAACGTAATCAACAACAACTAAAATATGTGTGTATCCATTAGAGGCAGGAAAAGGTCCCATATAATCAAAGCCCCAAACATCAAATGGTTCAATAACAAGTGAATAATTCATAGGCATTTCTTGACGTCTACTAATATTACCAATTCTTTGACATTCATCACAAGACAAGACAAACTTACGGGCATCCTTGAAGAGAGTAGGCCAATAAAAACCAGACTGCAATACCTTATGTGCAGTTCTATCTCCAGCGTGGTGTCCTCCATAAGACTCGGAATGACACTTGCGTAGGATCTGTTCCTGTTCATGCTCAGGTACACAACGTCTAATAACACCATCTACTCCTTCTTTATAAAGATGTGGGTCATCCCAAAAGTAATGTCTTAAATCATAGAAAAACTTTTTCTTTTGTTGGTATGTGAAGCTAGGTGGTATAAATTTAGCAACAATATAATTAGCATAATCAGCATACCATGGAGTACTACGAGAAGTACTTATAACATTTAATTGTTCATCGGGAAAGTTATCATTAATAGGTAGTGGGTCATCAAGAATATTTTCTAACCTAGACAGGTTGTCTGCAACAGGGTTCTCAACTCCCTTTCTATCAACAATATGCAAATCAAATTCTTATAGCAAGAGAACCCATCTAATAAGTCTAGGTTTAGCATCTTTCTTTTCCATAAGATATTTAATAGCAACATGATCAGTTTGAATAGTTACTTTAGAATCAACAATATAAGATTTGAACTTATCACAAGCAAATACAACTACTAAAAGCTCTTTTTCAGTAGTACCATAATTTATTTGAGCATTGTCTAGAGTCTTACTAGCATAATGAATGACATTTAATTTCTTATTAACTCTTTGCCCTAGAATAGCACCTACAGCATAATCACTAGCATCACACATAATTTCAAAGGGTAAATTCCAATCGGGTGGCTGAACAACAGGTGCAGTGACTAATGCTTTCTTAAGTATTTCAAATGCTTCTACACAATCATCATCAAAGACAAATGGTATATCTTTTTGCAATAAATTAGTCAGAGGCCGAGAAATTTTTGAGAAGTCCTTAATGAACCTCTTGTAAAATCCGGCGTGACCAAGGAAACTTCTTATACCTTTGATACCCTTGGGACATGGCATCTTTTCAATAGCATCAACCTTGGCTTTATCAACTTCAATACCTCTTTCAGAAACTTTGTGCCCCAAGACAATACCTTCATTAACCATAAAGTGGCACTTTTCCCAATTCAAGACAAGATTAGTTTCTTCACATCTCTGCAAAACTCGATCAAGATTGCTCAAGCAATCATCAAAAGAGGAACCATAGATGGAAAAGTCATCCATGAAAACCTCACAAATCTTTTCACAAAAGTTAGAGAATATAGCCATCATGCATCTTTGAAAGGTAGCAGGTGCATTACATAAACCAAAAGGCATACGTCTATAAGCAAAATTACCAAAAGGGCATGTAAAAGTAGTCTTTGATTGATCTCTAGCTGACACAGGTATTTGAGAGAAACCAGAATAACCATCTAGAAAGCAATAGTGTGTATGTTTGCATAATCTTTCTAGCATTTGATCAATAAAAGGTAAGGGGTAGTGATCTTTCTTAGTAGCTTTATTTATTTTGCGGAAATCAATTACCATCCTATAACCTGTGATAATTCTTTGTGGAATCAATTCATCTTTATCATTAGGAACAACAGTAATACCTCCCTTCTTAGGGACACAATGGACATGACTTACCCACTCACTATCAGCAACGGGATAAATTATACCTGCCTCCAGAAGCTTTAGTATTTCTTTTCTTACCACTTCTTTCATTTTAGGATTTAGACGTCGTTGAGGATCACGAACTAGTTTGGCATCTGCTTCCAAATTTATTTTATGTTGACATAGAGTGGGCCTAATGCCCTTAAGATCATCAAGAGTATATCCAATAGCAGCACGGTGCTTCTTCAGAGTTTTCAATAATCTTTCTTCTTCATGCTCTAAAAGGTTAGCACTAATAATAACAGGATATATCTTCTTTTCATCAAGATAAGCATATTTAAGATTATCAGGCAAAGGTTTAAGCTCAAACACAGGATCACCCTTGGGTGGAGGAGGATCCCCTAAGGTTTCAACAGGCAAATTGTGTTGCAGAATAGGTTCATGTTTAAAGAATACTTCATCTATTTCCCTTCTTTCATTCATGAACATATCATTTTCATGGTCTAGCAAATAGTGTTCTAAAGGATCGCTAGGAGGTACGGCAATAGAAGCAAGACCAATAATTTCATCCTTACTAGGTAATTCTTCCTCACGATGTTGTTTACTAAATTTAGAGAAATTAAACTCATGAACCATATCATCAAAGCCAACAGTAACAACATTCTTTGTGCAATCTATGGTAGCATTGACAGTATTTAAGAAGGGTCTACCAAATATAATGGGACAAAAGCTATCTTGTGGGGAACCAAGAACAAGAAAATCAGCAGGATATTTAGTTTTCCCACACAAGACTTCAACATCTCTAACAATTCCAAATGGTGAAATAGTATCTCTATTGGCAAGTTTAATTGTGACATCAATATCTTCTAACTCAACAGGTGCAATTTCATTCTTAATTTCTTCGTATAAAGTATGCGGTATAACACTAGCACTTGCACCCATATCACATAAGCCATGATAACAATGATCTCCTATTTTAACAGAAATAACAGGCACGCCTACCATAGGTCTATGTTTATCTTTAGCACAGGGTTTAGCAATTCTATCAATTTCACCTTCGAACTGAATAACATGCCCATCAATATTATCAAACAAGAGATCTTTAACAATAGCAATATTAGGTTCCACTTTAACTTGCTCAGGAGGTGTATAAGTTCTAATATTGCTTTTACGAACAACAGTTGAAGCTTTAGCATGATCCTTTTTTCTAACAGGGAAAGGTGGTTTCTCAATATAAGAAGTAGGAACAATAGGATCATTATAAGTGATAGTCTTTTCTTCAACTTTAATAGGTGTAGCTACTTTTACTTCTATCGGAGGATGATATTTAAACCACTTCTCCTTAGGGAGATCAACATAAGTAGCAAAAGATTCACAGAAAGAAGCTACTATCTCAGAGTCAAGTCCATATTTAGTGCTAAACTTACGGAAAATATCGGTATCCATAAAAGATTTAACACAATCAAACTTAGGTGTCATACCTGACTCCTTACCTTCGTCGAGGTCCCAATCTTCAGAGTTGCGTTTAATTCTATCCAATAAATTCCATCTGAATTCAATAGTCTTCATCATAAAAGAGCCAGCATAAGAAGTATCGAGCATGGTGCAATTGTTATGAGAAAGCCGAGCATAAAAACTTTGCATAATTATTTATCTCGGGATCTCATGATTGGGGCATGAATATAACATTGATTTAAGCCTCCCCCAAGCTTGAGCGATGCTTTCTTCTTAGCAAGGCCAGAAATTATATATATAATTGCGATCACGATGAACAAGATGCATAGGGTAATACTTTTGATGAAATTCCAGCTTCAATCTTTTATAGTCCCATGATCTCATATCATCATATAGCCTATACCATATCAATGTGTCTCCCTTCAAAGATAAAGGGAAGACCTTCTTCTTAGCAACATCATCGGGTATACCTGCAAGCTTAAATAATCCACAAACTTCATCCACATATATTAAGTGCTCATCAGGATGCTTTATTCCATCTCCTATAAAAGGATGAGCTAGCAGTTTTTCTATCATACCCGAAGGATACTCATAAGGAATTTCGTTTTCAATAGGTTCAGTAGGTTGAGGAGCAACTCTTTGCTCTACTGGACGGGATGAAGATACCCCAAACAAGCCCCTCAGAGAATTACTTTCCATAGTAACAAGTGACAGTAAATTTCAGCACACTACATAAATTTTTCCTTACCAAATTCCACCTACCAAAGGCGCTACACTCCCCGGCAATGGCGCCAGAAAAGAGTCTTGATGACCCACAAGTATAGGGGATCTATCGTAGTCCTTTCGATAAGTAAGAGTGTCGAACCCAACAGGAGCAGAAGGAAATGATAAGCAGTTTTCGGCAAGGTATTCTCTGCAAGTACTGAAATAAGTGGTAACAAATAGTTTTGTGATAGGATAAATTGTAACGAGCAACAAGTAACAAAAGTAAATAAAGTGCAGCAAGATGGCCCAATCCTTTTGTAGCAAAGGACAAGCCGGAACAAACTCGTATATTAGGAAAAGCGCTCCCGAGGACACATGGGAATATCGTCAAGCTAGTTTTCATCACGTTCATATGATTCGCGTTTGATACTTTGATAATTTGATATGTGGGTGGACCGGTGCTTGGGTGTTGTTCTTACTTGAACAAGCATCCCACTTATGATTAACCTCTATTGCAAGCATCCGCAACTACAACAAAAGTATTAAGGTAAACCTAACCATAGCATGAAACATATGGATCCAAATCAGCCCCTCACGAAGCAACGCATAAACTAGGGTTTAAGCTTCTGTCACTCTAGCAACCCATCATCTACTTATTACTTCCCAATGCCTTTCTCTAGGCCCAAATAATGGTGAAGTGTTATGTAGTCGACGTTCACATAACACCACTAGAGGCTAGACAACATACATCTTATCAAAATATCAAACGAATACCAAATTCACATGACTGCTCATAGCAAGACTTCTCCCTTGTCCTCAGGAACGAACGTAATTACTCACAAAGCATATTCATGTTCATAATCAGAGGGGTAATAATATGCATATAGGATCTGAACATATGATCTTCCACCAAATAAACCAACTAGCATCAACTACAAGGAGTAATCAACACTACTAGCAACCTACTAGCACCAATCCCGGACTTTGAGACAAGAATTGAATACAAGAGATGAACTAGGGTTTGGAGATGAGATGGTGCTGGTGAAGATGTTGATGGAGATTGCCCTCTCCCGATGAGAGGAGCGTTGGTGATGATTCCCCCCTCCCGGAGGGAAGTTTCCCTGGCAGAACAGCTCTGCCAGAGCTCTAGATTGGATCCGCCAAGGTTCCGCCTCGTGGCGGCAGAGTCTCGTCCCGAAAAGTTCCTCTCTTATTTTTTTCTCATCAAAAGACCTCATATAGGAGAAGAAGGACGTCGGAGAGCCACCAGGGGGCCCACGAGGTAGGGGGCGCGTCCTAGGGGGGGCGCCCCCCACCCTCGTGAGAAGGGTGTGGGCCCCCTGGCCTTCATCTTTGGCGAGGATTTTTCTTTATTTATTTTAAGACGTTCCATGGAGTTTCAGGACTTTTGGAGTTGCGCAGAATAGGTCTCTAATATTTTTTCCTTTTCCATACCAGAATTCCAATTGCCGGTATTCTCCCTCCTTATGTAAACCATGTAAAATAAGAGAGAATAGCCATAAGTATTGTGACATAAAGTGAAATAACGGTCCATAATGCGATAAATATCGATATAAAAGCATGATGCAGAATGGACGTATCATTGACCCATTCCGTTAGCTTAGAACTTGATCGTTTAGTATGTTGCTATTGCTTTCTTCATGACTTATACATGTTCCTATGACTACGAGATTATGCAACTCCCGTTTATCGGAGGAACACTTTGTGTGCTACCAAACATCACAACGTAACTGGGTGATTATAAAGTTGCTCTACAGGTGTCTCCGAAGGTACTTGTTGAGTTGGCGTATTTCGAGATTAGGATTTGTCACTCCGATTGTCGGAGAGGTATCTCTGGGCCCACTCGGTAATGCACATCACTATAAGCCTTGAAAGCATTGTAACTAATGAGTTAGTTGTGGGATGATTGATACGTCTCCAACGTATCTATAATTTTTGATTGCTCCATGCTATATTATCTACTATTTTAGACATTATTGGGCTTTATTATCCACTTTCATATTATTTTTGAGACTAACCTATTAACTGGATGCCCAGCCCAGAATTGTTGTTTTTGCCTGTTTTAGGGTTTCGAAGAAAAGGAATATCAAACAGAGTCCAAACGGAATGAAACCTTCGGAAACGTGATTTTCTGATCAGATAAGATCAAGGAGACATGGACCCTCCGTCAAGAAAGCCATGAGGCGGTCACGAGGGTGGAGGGCGCGCCCCCTGCCTCGTGGGCCCCTCAAAGCTCCACCGATGTACTTCTTCCTCCTATATATATCCACGTACCCCCAAACGATCAGGGACAGAGCCAAAAACCTAATTCCACCACCGCAACTTTCAGTATCCACGAGATCCCATCTTGGGGCCTGTTCCGGAGCTCCGCCGAAGGGGGCATCGATCACGGAGGGATTCTACATCATCATCCAAGCCCCTCCGATGAAGTGTGAGTAGTTTACTTCAGACCTACGGGTCCATAGTTAGTAGCTAGATGGCTTCTTCTCTCTTTTTGGATCTCAATACAATGTTCTCCCCCTCTCTCCTAGAGATCTATTCGATGTAATCTTCTTTTTTCGGTGTGTTTGTTGAGATCGATGAATTGTGGGTTTATGATCAAGTCTATCTATGAATAATATTTGAATCTTCTCTGAATTCTTTTATGTATGATTGGTTATCTTTGTAAGTCTCTTCGAATTATCAGTTTGGTTTGGCCTACTAGATTGGTTGTTCTTGCCATGGGAGAAGTGCTTAGCTTTGGGTTCGATCTTGCGGTGTCCTTTCCCAGTGACAGAAGGGGCAGCAAGGCACATATTGTATCGTTGCCATCAAGGATAACAAGATGGTTTTTTTATCATATTGCATGAAACTATCCCTCTACATCATGTCATCTTGCTTAAGGCATTACTCTGTTTTTAACTTAATACTCTAGATGCATGCTGGATAGTGGTCAATGAGTGGAGTAATAGTAGTAGATGCAGAATCGTTTCGGTCTACTTGTCTCGGACGTTATGCCTATATACATGATCATACCTAGATATTCTCATAACTATGCTCACTTCTGTCAATTGCTCAACATTAATTTGTTCACCCACCGTAGAATTCTTATGCTCTTGAGAGAAGCCACTAGTGAAACCTATGGCCCCCGGGTCTCTTTCTCATCATATCAATCTCCATCACTTTATTATTGCTTTGCTTTTACTTTTTACTTTGCATCCCTATACCAAAAATACCAAAAATATTATTTATCATCTCTATCAGATCTCACTTTCGTAAGTGACCGTGAAGGGATTAACAACCCCTAAGCGCGTTGGTTGTGTTGAGCTATTGTTTTTGTGTAGGTACGAGGGACTCGAGCGTAGCCTCCTACTGGATTGATACCTTGGTTCTCAAAAATTGAGGGAAATACTTACGCTACTTTGTTGCATCATCCCTTCCTCTTCGGGGAAATCCAACGCAGTGCTCAAGAGGTAGCAAGAAGAATTTCTGGCGCCGTTGCCGGGGAGTCTGCGCAAAAGTCAATATACCAAGTACCCATCACAATCCCTATCTCCCGCATTACACTATTTGCCATTTTCCTCTCGTTTTCCTCTCCCCCACTTCACCCTTGCCGTTTTATTCGCCCTCTCTCTCTATCCTCCTTCTCTATTTGCCTCTTTTTGCCCGTTTGCTTTTTGTTTGCTCGTGTGTTGGATTGCTTGTTTGTCGCGATGGCTCAAGATAATACTAAATTGTGTGACTTCACCAATACCAACAATAATGATTTCCTTAGCACTCCGATTGCTCCTCTTACCGATGCTGAATCTTGTGAAATTAATACTGCTTTGTTGAATCTTGTCATGAAAGATCCGTTCTCCGGCCTTCCTAGTGAAGATGCCGCTACCCATCTTAATAGCTTCGTTGATTTGTGTGACATGCAAAAGAAGAAAGATGTCGATAATGATATTGTTAAATTGAAGCTATTTCCTTTTTCTCTTAGAGATCGTGCTAAAGCTTGGTTTTCGTCTTTGCCTAAAAATAGTATTGATTCATGGAACAAGTGCATAGATGCTTTTATCTCTAAGTATTTTCCTCCCGCTAAGATCATCTCTCTTAGAAACGATATTATGAATTTTAAACAACTTGATCATGAACATGTTGCACAAGCTTGGGAGAGAATGAAATTAATGATATGTAATTGCCCTACTCATGGTTTGAATTTGTGGATGATTATACAAAAATTTTATGCCGGATTGAATTTTTCTTCTAGAAATCTTTTAGATTCGGCCGTGGGAGGCACTTTTATGGAAATCACTTTAGGAGAAGCTACTGGACTCCTAGATAATATTATGGTTAATTATTCTCAATGGCATACTGAAAGATCTACTAAAGAGGTGCATGCGATAGAAGAAATTAATGTTTTGAGTGGAAAGATGGATGAACTTATGAAATTATTTGCTAATAAGAGTGTTTCTTCTAATCCTATTGATGTGCCCTTGTCTACTTTGATTGAGAATAATAATGAATCTATGGATGTGAATTTTGTTGGTAGGAACAATTTTGGTAACAACGCGTATAGGGGAAATTTCAATCCTAGGCCTTATCCTAGTAATCCCTTTAATAATTATGGTAATTCCTACAACAATTCTTATGGAAATTATAATAAGATGCCCTCTGATTTTGAATCTAATATTAAAGAATTTATTTCTTCGCAAAAGAATTTTAATGCTATGATTGAAGAAAAATTGCTTAAGATTGATGATTTGGCTAGGAACATTGATAGAATTGCTCTGGATGTTGATTCTTTGAAACTTTGATCTATTCCACCTAAGCATGATATCAATGAGTCTCTCAAAGCCATGAGAATTTCCATTGACGAGTGCAAAGAAAGAACCGCTAGGATGCGTTCTAAGAAAGATGCCTTTATTAAAGTGTGTTCTTCTAGTTCCTACGAAAATAATGATGAAGATCTAAAAGTTATTGATGTGTCCCCTATTAAATCTTTGTTTTGCAATATGAATCTTGATAATGATGGGACTGAATATGATCCACCTTTACCTAGAAGGCGTTCCGATAATTCTGAATTTGTTAATCTTGATGCTAAATTTGATAAAAGTGGGATTGAAGAAATTAAAACCCTAGATGTTGCTAAACCCACTATATTGAATTTCAAGGAATTTAATTATGAAAATTTCTCTTTAATTGATTGTATTTCCTTGTTGCAATCTGTGCTAAAATCTCCTCATGCTTATAGTCAAAATAAAGCGTTTACTAAACATATTGTTGATGCCTTGATGCAATCTTATGAAGAAAAACTTGAATTGGAAGTTTCTATACCTAGAAAACTTTATGATGAGTGGGAACCTACTATTAAAATTAAAATTAAAAATTATGAGTTTTATGCTTTGTGTGATTTGGGTGCTAGTGTCTCTACTATTCCCAAAACATTGTGTGATTTGCTAGATTTCCGTGATTTTGTTGATTGCTCTCTAAACTTGCATCTTGCGGATTCCACTATTAAGAAACCTATGGGAAGAATTAATGATGTTCTTATTGTTGCAAATAGGAATTATCTGCCCGTAGATTTTATCGTTCTTGATATAGATTGCAATCCTTCTTGCCCTATTATTCTTGGTAGACCTTTCCTTAGAACGGTTGGTGCAATTATTGATATGAAGGAAGGGAATATTAGATTTCAATTTCCATTAAAAAAGGGCATGTAACACTTCCCTAGAAAGAAAATAAAATTACCATATGAATCTATCATGAGAGACACTTATGGATTGCCTACCAAAGATGGCAATACCTAGATCTATTCTTGCTTGTTATGCCTAGCTAGGGGCGTTAAACGATAGCGCTTGTTGGGAGGCAACCCAATTTTATTTTTATTCCTTGCCTTTTGCTCCTGTTTAGTAATAAATAAATTATCTAGCCTCTGTTTTGGTTGTGTTTTTTGTGTTTAATTAGTGTTTGTGCCAAGAAGAACCGTTGGGAAGACTTGGGGAAAGTCTTGTTGAACTTGCTGTAAAAAACAGAAACTTTAGCGCTCACGAGAACTGCTGTCATTTTTATTTGGAAAGTGATATTTAGTTAATTCCTTTTGAAAATGATTAATAGATAAATTCCTCATGTCCATAAATTTATTTTAGAATTTTTGGGGTTCCAGATCTTGCGCTAGCTACAGATTACTACAGACTGTTCTGTTTTTAACAGATTCTGTTTTTCGTGTGTTGTTTGCTTATTTTGATGAATCTATGGCTAGTAAAATAGTTTATAATACATAGATAAGTTGGAATACATTAGGTTTAACACCAATATAAATAAATAATGAGTTCATTACAGTACCTTGAAGTGGTCTTTTGTTTTCTTGTGCTAACGAAGCTCGCGAGATTTTCTACTTTAAGTTTTGTGTTGTGAAGTTTTCAAGTTTTGGGTAAAGATTTGATGGATTATGGAACAAGGAGTGGCAAGAGCCTAAGATTGGGGATGCACATGGAACCCCCAATATAATCTAAGGACACCTAAAAGCCAAAGCTTGGGGATGCCCCGGAAGGCATCCCCTCTTTTCGTCTACTTCTATCGGTAACTTTACTTGGAGCTATATTTTTATTCACCACATGATATGTGTTTTGCTTGGAGCGTCTTTTATGATTTGAGTATTTGCTTGTTAGTCTACCACAATCATCCTTGCTGTACACACCTTTTGAGAGATCCATACATGATTCGGAATTTGATAGAATACTCTATGTGTTTCACTTATATCTTTTGAGCTTTATAGTTTTGCTCTAGTGCTTCACTTATATCTTTTAGAGCACGGTGGTGGATTTGTTTTATAGAAACTATTGATCTCTCATGCTTCACTTAGATTATTTTGAGAGTCTTAATAGAATGGTAATTTTCTTAAAATCCTAATATGCTTGGTATGCAAGATTAATAATAAAACTTTCGTATGAGTGTGTTGAATACTAAGAAAAGTTTGATGCTTGATGATTGTTTTGAGATATGGAGGTAATAATATCAAAGTCATGCTAGTTGAGTAGTTGTGAAATTGAGAAATACTTGTTTTGAGGTTTGCAAGTCCCGTAGCATGCACGTATGGTAAACGTTATGCAACAAATTTGAAACATGAGGTGTTATTTGATTGTCTTCCTTATGAGTGGCGGTCGGGGACGAGCGATGGTCTTTTCCTACCAATCTATCCCCCTAGGAGCATGCGCATAGTGCCGAGGTTTTTGATGACTTGTAGATTTTTGCAATAAGTATGTGAGTTCTTTATGACTAATGTTGAGTCCATGGATTATACGCACTCTCACCCTTCCATCCTTGCTAGCCTCTTCGGTACCGTGCATTGCCCTTTCTCACATTGAGAGTTGGCGCAAACTTCGCCGGTGCATCCAAACCCCGTGATATGATATGCTCTTTCACACATAAACCTCCTTATATCTTCGTCAAAACAGCCACCATACCTACCTATTATGGCATTTCCATAGCCATCCGAGATATATTGCCATGCAACTTTCCATCATTCCGTTCATCATGACACACTCATCATTGCCATATTGCTTAGCATGATCATGTAGTTGACATAGTATTTGTGGCAAAGCCACCATTCATAATTCTTTCATACATGTCACTCTTGGTTCATTGCATATCCCGATACACCGCCGGAGGCATTCATATAGAGTCATCTTTGTTCTAGTATCGAGTTGTAAATAAATAGAAGTGTGATGACCATCATTATTAGAGCATTGTCCCAAGTGAGGAATACATAAAAAAGGAAAGGCCATAAAAAAGAGAAGGCCATAAAAAAGAGAAGGCCCAAAAAATGAGAGAAAAAGAGAGAAGGGACAATGTTACTATCCTTTTACCACACTTGTGCTTCAAAGTAGCACCATGATCTTCATAGTAGAGAGTCTCTCATGTCATCACTTTCATATACTAGTGGGAATTTTTCATTATAGAACTTGGCTTGTATATTCCAACAATGGGCCTCCTCAAGTGCCCTAGGTCTTCGTGAGCAAGCAAGTTGGATGCACACCCACTAGTTTCTTTTGTTGATCTTTCATATATTTATAGCTCTAGTGCATCCGTTGCATGGTAATCCCTACTCCTTGCATTAACATCAATCGGTGGGCATCTCCATAGCCCATTAATTAGCCTCGTTGATGTGAGACTTTCTCCTTTTTGTCTTCTCCACATAACCCCCCTCATTATATTCTATTCCACCCATAGTGCTATGTCCATGGCTCGCGCTCATATATTGCGTGAAAGTTTATAGGTTTGAGATTACTAAAGTATGAAACAATTGCTTGGCTTGTCATCGGGGTTGTGCATGATGAGAGCATTCTTGTGTGACGAAAATGAAACATGACTAAACTATATGATTTTGTAGGGATGAACTTTCTTTGGCCATGTTATTTTGAGAAGACATAATTGCATAGTTAGTATGCTTGAAGTATTATCATTTTTATGTCAATATGAACTTTTGTCTTGAATCTTTCGGATCTGAATATTCATACCACAATTAAGAAGAATTACATTAAAATTATGCCAAGTAGCACTCCGCATCAAAAATTCTGTTTTTATCATTTACCTACTCGAGGACGAGCAGGAATTAAGCTTGGGGATGCTTGATACATCTCCAACATATCTATAATTTTGATTGCTCCATGCTATATTATCTACTGTTTTAGACATTATTGGTCTTTATTATCCACTTTTATATTATTTTGGGTTAACCTATTAATCGGAGGCCCAGCCCAGAATTGCTGTTTTTTTGCCTATTTTAGGGTTTCAAAGAAAAGGAATATCAAACGGAGTCCAAACGGAATGAAACCTTCGGAAACATGATTTTCTCATCAGATAAGATCCAGGAGACTTGGACCCTCCGTCAAGAAAGCCACGAGGTGGTCATGAGGGTGGAGAGCGCCCCCCCCCCTAGGGTGCGCCCCCTGCCTCGTGGGCCCCTCGAAGCTCCACCGACGTACTTCTTCCTCCTATATATATCCACGTACCCCCAAACGATCAGGGACGGAGCCAAAAACCTAATTCCACCGCCGCAACTTTCTGTATACACGAGATCCCATCTTGGGGCCTATTCCGGAGCTCCGCCGGAGGGGGCATCGATCACGGAGGGCTTCTACATCATCATCCAAGCCCCTCCGATGAAGCGTGAGTAGTTTACTTCAGACCTACGGGTCCATAGTTAGTAGCTAGATGGCTTCTTCTCTCTTTTTGGATCTCAATACAATGTTCTCCCCCTCTCTCATGGAGATCTATTCGGTGTAATCTTCTTTTTGCGGTGTGTTTATTGTGACGCCCCCGATTCAATCGTACACTAATCATACACGCAAACGTGTACGATCAAGATCAGGGACTCACGTGAAGATATCAAAACACAACTCTACAAATAAAATAAGTCATACAAGCATCATATTACAAGCCAGGGGCCTCGAAGGCTCAAATACAAGAGCTCGATCATAGACGAGTCAGCGGAAGCAACAATATCTGAGTACAGACATAAGTTAAACAAGTTTGCCTTAAGAAGGCTAGCACAAACTGGGATACAGATCGAAAGAGGCGCAGGCCTCCTGCCTGGGATCCTCCTAAACTACTCCTGGTCGTTGTCAACGGGCTGCATGTAGTAGTAGGCACCTCCAGTGTAGTAGGAGTCGTCGTCGACGGTGTCGTTTGGCTCCTGGGCTCCAATGTCTGGTTGCAGCAATCGGGTATAGGAAGGGGGAAAAGAGGGAGCAAAGCAACCGTGAGTACTCATCCAAAGTACTCGCAAGCAAGGAGCTACACTACATATGTATGCATTGGTATCAAATGGATTAAGGGTATCATATGTGGATTGTACTGCAGAATGCCGGAATAAGAGGGGGATAGCTAGTCCTTTCAAAGACTACGCTTCTGGTAACCTCCATCTTGCAGCAGGAGAAGAGAGTGGATGGTAAGTTCACCAAGTAGCATCACATAGCATAATCCTAACCGATGATCCTCCCCTCATCGCCCTGTGAGAGAGCGATCACCGGTTGTATCTGGGACTTGGAAGGGTGTGTTTTATTAAGTATCTGGTTCTAGTTGTCATAAGGTCAAGGTACAACTCCAAGTCGTCCTATTACCGAAGATCACGGCTAGTCAAATAGATTAACTTCCCTGCAGGCGTGCACCACATAACCCAACACGCTCGATCCCATTTGGCCGGACACACTTTCCTGGGTCATGCCCGGCCTTGGAAGATCAACACGTCGCAGCCCTACCTAGGCACAACAGAGAGGTCAGCACGCCGGTCTAAATCCTATGGCGCAGGGGTCTGGGCCCATCGCCCATTGCACACTTGCACGTTGCGAGGGCGGCCGGAGAGCAGACCTAGCAACCTCCATTACAAAGGAAGTTGCGTTACGCGGTCCACCCGGTCCGCGCCGCTCAGTCGCTGACGTCACGAAGGCTTCGGCTGATACCACGACGTCGAGTGCCCATAATTGTCCCCGCGTAGATGGTTAGTGCGTATAGGCCAGTATCTAGACTCAGATCAAATACCAAGATCTCGTTAAGCGTGTTAAGTATTCGCGAACGCCGACCAGGGCCAGGCCCACCTCTCTCCTAGGTGGTCTCAACCTGCCCTGTCGCTCCGCCACAAAGTAACAGTCGAGGGCCGTCGAGAACTCAGGCCCACCACTACCTGGATGGAGCCACCTGCCCCTTCAGCCCCCATCTCCGAACAGTATCATAAGTAATATAACTGTATAAAGTGTATAGCATATGCCCGTGATCACCTC
The DNA here is from genome assembly GCF_056163025.1 of Triticum urartu. Classification (NCBI taxonomy): domain Eukaryota; kingdom Viridiplantae; phylum Streptophyta; class Magnoliopsida; order Poales; family Poaceae; genus Triticum; species Triticum urartu. Next base: position 542,955,093 of record NC_141879.1, read on the forward strand.
CCGAAGTGATCACGGCCCAGTAGTATAGCATGGCAGACGGACAAGGGTGTAGGGCCACTGATGGAACACTAGCATCCTATACTAAGCATTTAGGATTGCAGGTAAGGTATCAACAGCTGTAGCAACAATGACAGGCTATGCATCAGGATAGAATTAATGGAAAGCGGTAACATGCTACACTACTCTAATGCAAGCAGTATAGAGAAGAGTAGGCGATATCTGGTGATCAAGGGGGGGCTTGCCTGGTTGCTCTGGCAAGAAGGGTTCGTCGTCGATGTAGTCGATCACAGGGGTACCGACAGCGGTCTCGGGGTTTACTGGAAAGAAGTAACGGAGGGGAAAACAATAAATAGCAGAGCAATCAAAGCATCACAAAGCATAACATGGCAATGCGCGGTGCTAGGGGTGACCTAACGCAGTATGAGGTGATACCGGTGAAGGGGGGAAACATCCGGGAAAATATCCCCAGTGTTTCGCGTTTTCGACAGATGAATCGAAGGGGGAAGTTGCGTGTTCGCTATGCTAGGGATGTGTGACGGACGAACGGACTGCGTATTCGGATTCGTCTCGTCGTTCTGAACAACATTCATGTACAGAGTATTTTCATCCGACGTACAATTTATTTTATATTAAGTTTTTAAAGTTTTAATGCATTTTCTAAATTAACATATTTAATTTAATTATTAAATTTCAAATTTAAACAGTGAAATACATTTATACTCAGACTGAGCCAGCCACAGTCAATGACATGTGGGGCCAGTCAACAGCACAGTTAGTTGTTGACTTGGTCATCCAGTGAATAGTGCAAGTGGGTCCCGTGTGTCATAAAAAGTTCTTTTTAACAGGGTTTTAATTTTGGTTTAATTAATGGGGGGACCTACTGTTAGTTTCTGATTAATTAATGGGTTAATTTTAACTCATAAAACAGTTTTAATTAAGCGCAGGGCCCACATGTCAGTGAGAGTTTTAGGGTTAGGCTTAGTGGCTAGTTAGCTGGTTAATGACCTAGGGCCACGAGTCAGTGGCCCATGCAACGGTTTTAGACCGATGCACGCACTCCAGCGAGGCAGGGTGTGGCGGCGAGCTACAGGGGCGTCGGCGACCCACCGGAATGCGCCCCGGCGACCAAATCGGGCGCGAACAGAACCGGTTGAATGCCCGCTCAGTGGTGGTACGAGCGTGACCAAAAGGTCTCTAGGTAGACGCCGGCGACGACATCCCGCGGTGCCCGATGGTGGTGTTCAACCGAATCGAGCGTATGGGGCATGGTGGTGAGCGGGAGGAGGTCAGGAGGGAAACGGGAGCTCACAACATGGCTCGTGCAGCGCTCGGCGAGGGCGGAGAAGCAGCAGTGGCGACGTGGTGGTGGCGGCCCGGGCGGAGGGGCTCGATGCGGCAATGTCGGAGGAGCTGCGGGGCGGAGGTGGCGGTCCTCGGGCGCGGGCGTGCCGGGAGGAGGCAGCCGGAGCTGGCAGCGTTGGAGTTGGCCGACGGTCTAGCAAGCTGGGTCTTGCGCCGGAGGGTAGTAGGAGGCGGCGGGGAGTCGCGGCAGCCATGGCAATGGTTGGCGTCGGGAGGAAGTAGACGCGCCAGGAGGGAGCGCTCAAGAAGGCGGCGGCGGCGAAGCTGGAGAAGAGGGGCGCGGGGAACTATTGGGGGTGGCAGGACTCGCCCGCGTCAGAGGTCCGGGCGAGCATGGCTGGGACCGAGCGCGAGCGCTCTGTCTCACGTCCCTGGCGGCGCGAGGTGGGGGTCGAGGGGAGTGGGACGGGAGTAATGTGGAGGGGGAGAGTTGGGTTATCTAACCCTAGCAGGCCAGCCAGTGGCCCAAGGCCCAGGGGGATGAGGGTTAGGTGGGCTGGGCTGTGTACTATAACTGTGGGCTACAGTGCACAGTATTTCTTTGTTGTTTTTTATATCTTTTCTGTTTTAGATTTTGCTTGTTGTTTTCTATTTATTTTCTATATGTTTTACCTTTTAATAAATACCAAAGCCATACCTAACATAGTATTTATAATTATGCCACTACCACAATTTACTTGGCACCTAAGATAAAGTAGTTCGTAATTGTTTATTATTTTAAAAACATTCAAATAATAGTTTTCGTTACTGTTTTATTCATCTTATAGTATTTAAACATTTTATAAAAGTGTGGTTTCTCCACCATTAATATTTAGGATTTATTTGTTCCATTCTGAACATTTTAGTTTTAATGTTTGAAAACTTTTATTGTTTGCCTAGATTTTGAATTTTGAATTTGAATCAGTTTCGAACTAACGCAAGAACAGTAATCGAAGTGACGTGGCATCATTAGCAAAGAGTTACTGTAGCTTAATTACCCGGGCGTCACAATTCTCCTCCACTACAAGAAATCTCGTCCCGAGATTTAAGAGGGGAGTAAGGGGGAAAGTTCTGGTTATGATATGTTAACGGATCTTCTCGAAGAAGTTAATCCCTTCCGTTGATGTCTTCACTTCTTTATTCCAATGCATCATGATGAAGTTGTCGTCCTTTCTTCGGGGAACTCCATCGTACTTACGAATAGGTAAGGGGCAGCCCTACAAGGATAGGATGTTATAAGGGAGAATCATCTAGGGGTATCCCAAGAATGAACATATGATTATCTCTCGAGTTGAACAAATGAAACACATCGAGAGCAAAGTAAGACGGTGCAATAAGAAGTTTCAAGTGGATAGGCAATCGTTCATTGCCTGAAACAGAGTGTGAAAGGGGTTCAGAGTAACATGAATAAGTATTACAGAATAGATTACTAGCTAGGAACGTGGCTTGTGAATTGCATACAAAGCCACGCGCGAGGAATAACTTTGGGAACATGGGGTGTACATGAGAGTCAGGTTTCGATCCTGTGGAACTATGGGTTATGGGTCCACCATGTGGGTTAAAAGAATGAAGGGCATTGACCTCTTGCTCGGTCATGACAGCAAGGCATGTCAAAAGGGTAGCCTGTCAATTATGTCGGCAACAACGTCGGTACCAAGGGCGAGGGGCAAAGAGAACTATCTTCCTGCTCGTTGAACGAGGCAGACCAATAGGCCAAGTTCTCGTCCATCGGTGGTTACCAGAATGTCAACAACAATAGTAACAGGGTCTTACTGACAGAGTTGTACACTGAGGTGCTTATAAAAGCAGTGACGTATTACTGCTTAGATCATATAAACCTCAAGAAGGTTAAACAGAACAATGGAAAGGAAAATGTGATTATTAGATTAAAAAGATCAATGGGATGGAAAATGTGTTTAAACACATATTTCAGGGGTATATCCTTCCCAAGAACAAGCAGAGTATGATATCCAAGACCGGATAGAAGGTAGAAAACCACTTAAGTAAGGGGGAGGAAGCTCATGATATTACCCATACAACGGTGTTTGGATAATTAAGCAGGAAAATTTAGCATTAGCTTCAATGTTCTTGTTGAAAATCGGAATACCATAGACATGCTTCGAGATAGCATTGACATGGTCAAAGGGTGAAGATCAGACTCTGGAGACACAAAGGATCCATCAGGAATAACTTGAAGAATAGGTCTTACAATTCCCTCATGGAAGAAGGGATATCCTTGCTGAAAAGGAATCTATAACAACAAGTCCTCCGGCCAGGTGTGATAGGCATGACCCCACCTTACCGATATATAAGGACCAATGTAATAACTCTTGGAAATATGTTCCAACCATCATATCTGACCGAGATTCAGATCTGATTGGTGCCAGGATGCCTCAGACTCAGGATGCCTGAGAAGAAAAGGTGCAACACAATTGACGAGACGACAATGTAAGATTCTCGGGAAATGTACTATGGAAGCGAGTTCCAAAACAAGAGTTCATCATTAAAACCAAGGGGAGGATGAAGAGGTGGCTGATGAACTCAGTGACAATTCATTGAGATTTTCAAAATATGGATGTCCACACTTATGTGAACAAGGAGTCAACATTTGTCGGATCAAATGATATAAGGATGTATGCTCGAGGAAAACATACACAATTAAGCATTGGTTGAAAAGTGCACCCAAAATATGGTCTTAGGTAGCATGATCAATGTTAGAAAGGTGATTCAACAACCAATAGTCTAAGAATGAAATATCGAGCATTAACTTGAAAGCAATAGGGTGCTAGAGACATGAACAAGTTTGTGTTGAACGGAAGGCAATAAAGTGGTCGATGATAACACAAATCATCGAGGGCAAGGAGGGTACTTCTCATCATGAATTCAATTAATATCTTGGAAGGGGTCAAAATGTTGATGATGATCACGACAAATCTTGTCGGAGGCTCCATGAGGATGCAATCGCTCGGCGATGACATCAAGCCAAGGGAATGGTGAAGCAAAAGGTTACTATAACCATAGATAAGATGCCATCTCATAATTCAAAGTTGTCTCTCAAGACAAACAATATGATGGTGAAGGTTCAATGTAAGCTTAGAGAACTGTCGGGATTGTGTCCCGAGGATGAAGGACATAGGTAGAATGGTCAAGCAGTCAGCCTGACGATGATGATGTAGTCAATCAGCTGGGAATGACACTATCGAGTACAAACTTGTAAGCATTGAAGATTACTAAGAGTTGTTGAATCGCAGTGCAGACTCGATTCAGTTATCGATGTCTTTGAGTGTTAAATAACTCAGAGTCCACGAAAAATTGGAATCAATGAGAATGTAGCACTTGATGAAGAACTCATAAGAAGTTATGCAGTTCCATGATAATCTTGACATACCAGGGGGGTAATACTCGACGACAAATCAAAGTAGAGGTTGGACTGGAGTATTACTCCGCAGAAGACAAGTGCTTAAAATTGCACGAGAAATGGTATTTAAAGGAGAACATGGTTGGAACCACGATTGCAAAAGGCCAGATCCCAAATATAAGATGAACTTATACCAAAGGAATAATTAATTTAAGAGAAGCTTTAATGATAAGATCTACATCGTGTCCATGGGCATGAACGCAAGGTTCAAGGTCGACTCCCACTTCTTCAATGCAATAACTTTCATTCACTGCTCTAGTTAAAAATGATTTCAGTGTCAAAACCTACCTGGTGAATTACCAGAGGAGTATGACCCGTGAAAACTTTCGGGTTCACATAGATTAAGAAAGGCATAGGTTCAACCCGTCAGGGTATCGTGGAATCACATACCACAAGCTTCAACCGTAAATACCACCAGCTCGAAAATAGAGCATGGTTGAGAAAACAGAGGATACAATTTACCAAAGGCATTATGTATCCGGGGAAGAACTCACAAGGTGATTGAATATGAAGGACACTGTCGGATGATATTTCAACAAAGGATCCGACGGTCCATAGCGAAGCTGATGTGATTTTCGGCACACAACCAGAGGAAGAAACAATGCGAAGGCATTGGATTATAGAAGCAACTAGCTAATTCAAAGCTCACATGTAAAGGAATTATGATTTCCAAATCAAAGGATCAGAAGCAAACGCTCTGATTAAGGATGGATAGGTTGAGTAAGCTTAGGGGTAAAATCAACAACAATTTGATTGGTCGAGATTCAGCTCATGTTTAAAATGATGTCTGAGCCGAAAGGATGAATTCTAGGATCTGATTGAGGATTGCGAGCATTCGCAACATTTTGAATCAACGAACTCAAAATGATAATGACAAGGGATGCCAATATGATTACGAGACTTATGGGATTAACCATAATGCCAGCAAGCAAGAATTTCAAGAGAAATACGCTCCTGAGGACTTTCGGAAGATCGAATGGTATTTCTAAGATTGGTGACATACATGAATCAACTGGGGAGGAGTGGATACTCGGTAAGTGCGAGAAATTATCCGTAGGGATATTCATGTGGCAGGAACTGCAAGGCAGTAGGCACAAAGTATTCTCGGAACATTAGAGAGAATTTCGGGGTATCTTGTAATAACAAGATCAACTGGGAATAAAAGTAAGAACGACAGGTGTAAGTATTTATCCATAGGGATGTTTCGGTGGTAGGGAATTGCAAACGCGATGAACACAAGTTCTCGGGTTAACAGCGGAGAGTATCTTCGGGGTCTTCATGTGCAGCAGACGATCATCAGTAATAAGGGGATCTCCGGGTGAAAGTGATAACGAGATCCTAATGTTAGATTTAACAAAATTCATTTAACCCGAATAGAAGAGAGATCAGAGTCCCAGAGTATAGACAAGGAGTAAAAGATCCTAATACCACCCAATGGCGACGTGGGCCCGTAAGCCACACGGCCATGTTAGTAAAAGTTTTTTAATGACTAGACTCGACTTCAACCAAGAAGTTGGGAAGGGGATTCCTACAGGCAGTCGGCTCTGATACCAACTTGTGACGCCCCCGATTCAATCATACACTAATCATACATGCAAACATGTATGATCAAGATTAGGGACTCACGAGAAGATATCAAAACACAACTCTACAAATAAAATAAGTCATACAAGCATCATATTACAAGCCAGGGACCTCGAAGGCTCAAATACAAGAGCTCGATCATAGACGAGTCAGCGGAAGCAACAATATCTGAGTACAAACATAAGTTAAACAAGTTTGCCTTAAGAAGGCTAGCACAAACTGGGATACAGATCGAAAGAGGCGCAGGCCTCCTGCCTGGGATCCTCCTAAACTACTCCTGGTCGTCGTCAATGGGCTGCACGTAGTAGTAGGCACCTCCAGTGTAGTAGGAGTCATCGTCGACGGTGTCGTCTAGCTCCTGGGCTCCAATGTATGGTCGCAGCAATCGGGTATAGGAAGGGGGAAAAGAGGGAGCAAAGCAACCGTGAGTACTCATCCAAAGTACTCGCAAGCGAGGAGCTACACTACATATGTATGCATTGGTATCAAATGGATTAAGGGTATCATATGTGGACTGTACTGCAGAATGCCGGAATAAGAGGGGGATAGCTAGTCCTTTCGAAGACTACGCTTCTGGTAACCTCCATCTTGCAGCAGGAGAAGAGAGTGGATGGTAAGTTCACCAAGTAGCATCGCACAGCATAATCCTAACCGATGATCCTCCCCTCATCGCCCTGTGAGAGAGTGATCACCGGTTGTATCTGGCACTTGGAAGGGTGTGTTTTATTAAGTATCCGGTTCTAGTTGTCATAAGATCAAGGTACAACTCCAAGTCGTCCTGTTACCGAAGATCACGGCTATTCGAATAGATTAACTTCCCTGCAGGGGTGCACCACATAACCCAACACGCTCGATCCCATTTGGCCGGACACACTTTCCTGGGTCATGCCCGGCCTCGGAAGATCAACACGTCGCAGCCCTACCTAGGCACAACAGAGAGGTCAGCACGCCGGTCTAAATCCTATGGCGCAGGGGTCTGGGCCCATCGCCCATTGCACACCTGCACGTTGCGAGGGCGGCCGGAGAGCAGGCCTAGCAACCTGCATTACAAAGGAAGTTGCATTACGCGGTCCAACCCGGCGCGCCGCTCAGTTGCTGACTACACGAAGGCTTCGGCTGATACCACGACATCGAGTGCCCATAATTGTCCCCACGTAGATGGTTAGTGCGTATAGGCGAGTATCCAGACTCAGATCAAATACCAAGATCTCGTTAAGCGTGTTAAGTATTCGCGAATGCCGACCAGGGCCAGGCCCACCTCTCTCCTAGGTGGTCTCAACCTGCCCTGTCGCTCCGCCACAAAGTAACAGTCGGGGGCCATCGGGAACTCAGGCCCACCACTACCTGGATGGAGCCACCTGCCCCTTCAGCCCCCATCTCCGAACAGTATCATAAGTAATATAACTGTATAAAGTGTATAGCATATGCCCGTGATCACCTCCCGAAGTGATCACGGCCCAGTAGTATAGCATGGCAGACAGACAAGGGTGTAGGGCCACTGATGGAACACTAGCATCCTATACTAAGCATTTAGGATTGCAGGTAAGGTATCAACAGCTGTAGCAACAATGACAGGCTATGCATCAGGATAGAATTAACGGAAAGCAGTAACATGCTACACTACTCTAATGCAAGCAGTATAGAGAAGAGTAGGCGATGTCTGGTGATCAAGGGGGGGCTTGCCTGGTTGCTCTGGCAAGAAGGGTTCGTCGTCGATGTAGTCGATCACAGGGGTACCGACAGCGGTCTCGGGGTTTACTGGAAAGAAGTAACGGAGGGGAAAACAATAAATAACAGAGCAATCAAAGCATCACAAAGCCTAACATGGCAATGCGCGGTGCTAGGGGTGACCTAACGCAGTATGAGGTGATACCGGTGAAGGGGGGAAACATCTGGGAAAATATCCCCAGTGTTTCGCGTTTTCGGACAGATGAATCGGAGGGGGAAGTTGCGTGTTCGCTATGCTAGGGATGTGTGACAGACGAACGGACTACGTATTCGGATTCGTCTCGTCGTTCTGAGCAACTTTCATGTACAAAGTATTTTCATCCGATGTACAATTTATTTTATATTAAGTTTTTAAAGTTTTAATGCATTTTCTAAATTAACATATTTAATTTAATTATTAAATTTCAAATTTAAACAGTGAAATACATTTATACTCAGACTGAGCCAGCCACAGTCAATGACATGTGGGGCCAGTCAAAGTCAACAGCACAGTTAGTTGTTGACTTGGTCATCCAGTGAATAGTGCAAGTGGGTCCCGTTGTCATAGACAGTTCTTTTTAACAGGGTTTTAATTTTGGTTTAATTAATGGGGGGACCTACTGTGAGTTTCTGATTAACTAATGGGTTAATTTTAACTCATAAAAGAGTTTTAATTAAGCGTAGGGCCTACATGTCAGTGAGAGTTTTAGGGTTAGGCTTAGTGGCTAGTTAGCTGGTTAATGACCTAGGCCCACGAGTCAATGGCCCATGCGATAGTTTTAGACCGATGCGCGCACTCCAGCGAGGCAGGGTGTGGCGGCGAGCTACAGGGGCGCCGGCGACCCACCGGAATGCGCCCCGGCGACCAAATCAGGCGCGAACAGAACCGGTTGGATGCCCCCTCAGTGGTGGTACGAGCGTGACCAAAAGGTCTCTAGGTAGACGCCGGCGACGACATCCCGCGGTGCTCGATGGTGGTGTTCAACCGAATCGAGCGTATGGGGCACGATGGTGAGCGGGAGGAGGTCAGGGGGGAAACGGGAGCTCACAACATGGCTCGTGCAGCGCTCAGCGAGGGCGGAGAAGCAGCAGTGGCGACGTGGTGGTGGCGGCCCGGGCAGAGGGGCTCGATGCGGCAATGTCGGAGGAGCTGCGGGGCGGAGGTGGCGGTCCTCGGGCGCGGGCGTGCCGGGAGGAGGCAGCCGGAGCTGGCAGCATTGGAGTTGGCTGACGGTCCAGCAAGCTGGGTCTTGCGCCAAAGGGTAGCAGGAGGCGGCGGGGAGTTGCGGAAGCCATGGAAATGGTTGGCGTCGGGAGGAAGTAGACACGCCAGGAGGGAGCGCTCAAGAAGGCGGCGGCAGCGAAGCTGGAGAAGAGGGGTGCGGGGAACTATTGGGGGTGGCAGGACTCGCCGGCGTCAGAGGGCCGGGCGAGCATGGCTGGGACCGAGCGCGAGAGCTCTGTCTCACGTCCCTGGCAGCGCGAGGTGGGGGTCGAGGGGAGTGGGACGGGAGGAATGTGGAGGGGGAGAGTTGGGTTATCTAACCCTAGCAGGCCAGCTAGTGGCCCAAGGCCTAGGGGGAATGAGGGTTAGGTGGGCTGGGTTGTGTACTATAACTGTGGGCTACAGTGCATAGTGTTTCTTTGTTGTTTTTTATATCTTTTCTGTTTTAGATTTTGCTTGTTGTTTTCTGTTTATTTTCTATATGTTTTACCTTTTAATAAATACCAAAGCCATACCTAACATAGTATTTATAATTATGCCACTACCACAATTAACATGGCACCTAAGATAAAGTAGTTCGTAATTGTTTATTATTTTTAAAACATTCAAATAATAGTTTTCGTTACTGTTTTATTCATCTTATAGTATTTAAACATTTTATAAAAGTGTGGTTTCTCCACCATTAATATTTAGGATTTATTTGTTCCATTTTGAACATTTTAGTTTTAATGTTTGAAAACTTTTATTGTTTGATTTTGAATTTTGAATTTGAATCGGTTTCGAACTAACGCAAGATTGGCAACAGTAATCAAAGTGACATGGCATCATTAGCAGAGAGTTACTGTAGCTTAATTACCCGGGCGTCACATTTGTTGAGACCGATGAATTGTGGGTTTATGATCAAGTCTATCTATGAATAATATTTGGATCTTCTCTGAATTCTTTTATGTATGATTGGTTATCTTTGCAAGTCTCTTCGAATTATCAGTTTGGTTTGGCCTACTAGATTGGTTGTTCTTGCCATGGGAGAAGTGCTTAGCTTTGGGTTCGATCTTGCGCTGTCCTTTCCCAGTGACGGAAGGGGCAGCAAGGCACGTATTGTATCATTGCCATCGAGGATAACAAGATGGGGGTTTTATCATATTGCATGAAACTATCCCTCTACATCATGTCATCTTGCTTAAGGCGTTACTCTGTTTTTAACTTAATACTCTAGATGCATGCGGGATAGCGGTCGATGAGTGGAGTAATAGTAGTAGATGCAGAATCGTTTCGGTCTACTTGTCTCGGACGTGATGCCTATATACATGAACATACCTAGATATTCTCATAACTATGCTCAATTCTGTCAATTGCTCAACAGTAATTTGTTCACCCACCGTAGAATACTTATGCTCTTGAGAGAAGCCACTAGTGAAACCTATGGCCCCCGGGTCTCTTTCTCATCATATCAATCTCCATCACTTTATTATTGCTTTGCTTTTACTTTTTACTTTGCATCTCTATACCAAAAGTACCAAAAATATTATTTATCATCTCTATCAGATCTCACTTTCGTAAGTGACTGTGAAGGGATTGACAACCCCTAAGTGTGTTGGGTGCGTTGAGCTATTGTTTTTGTGTAGGTACGAGGGACTCGAACGTAGCCTCCTACTGGATTGATACCTTGGTTCTCAAAAACTGAGGGAAATACTTACGCTACTTTGCTGCATCATCCCTTCCTCTTTGGGGAAATCCAACGCAGTGCTCAAGAGGTAACAATGATGTATTACGGAACGAGTAAAGAGACTTGCCGGCAACGATATTGAACTAGGTATTGAGATACCGACGATCGAATCTCGGGCAAGTAACATGCCGGTGACAAAGGGAACAACGTATGTTGTTATGCGGTTTGATCGATAAAGATCTTCGTAGAATATGTGGGAGCCAATATGAGCATCCAGGTTCCGCTATTGGTTATTGACCGGAGACGTGTGTCGGACATGTCTACATAGTTCTTGAACCCGTAGGGTCCACACGCTTAAAGTTCAGTGACGATCGGTATTATGAGTTTTTGTGTTTTGATGTAGTGAAGGTAGTTCGGAGTCCCGGATATGATCACGGACATGACGAGGAGTCTCGAAATGGTCGAGACGTAAAGATCGATATACTAGACGACTATGTTCGGACACCAGAAAGGTTCCGGAAGGTTTCAGACATATATCGGAGTGTGGGGCACGCCTCCCCAAGGCCCAAACCGAATTGGTTTAGGGCAAGGGGGCCGGCCCCCTCTTTCCTTCTCCTCCTCTCCCTTTCCTTCCCCCTCTCCTACTCCTACTAGGAATAGGAGGAGTCCTACTCCTAGTGGGAGTAGGACTCCCCCTTGGCGCGCCTCTCCCTGGCCGGCCGCCTCCTCCCCCTTGCTCCTTTATATACGGGGGCAGGGGGCACCCCATAGACACAACAATTGATCATTGATCTCTTAGCCGTGTGCGGTGCCCCCCTCCACCATAATCCACCTCGATCATATCGTAGCGGTGCTTAGGCGAATCCCTGCGTCGGTAGCATCATCATCACCGTCACCATGCCGTCGTGCTGACAAAACTCTCCTGTGAAGCTTTGCTGGATCGGAGCTCGCGGGACGTCATTGAGTTGAACATGTGCAGAACTCGGAGGTGCCGTGCGTTCGGTACTTGGATCGGTTGGATCGTGAAGACGTACGACTACATCAACCGTGTTGTGCTAACGCTTCCGCATTCGGTCTACGAGGGTACGTAGACACACTCTCCCCTCTCGTTGCTATGCATCACCATGATCTTGTGTGTGCGTAGGAAATTTTTTGAAATTACTATGTTCCCCAACAGTGGCATCCGAGCCAGGTTTATGCGTACATGTTATATGCACGAGTGGAACACAAGTGAGTTGTGGGCGATACAAGTCATACTGCTTACCAGCATGTCATACTTTGGTTCGGCGGTATTGTTGGATGAAGCGACCTGGACTGACATTACGTGTACGCTTACGCAAGACTAGTTCTACCGACGTGCTTTGCACACAGGTGGCTGGTGGATGCCAGTTTCTCCAACTTTAGTTGAACCGAGTGTGGCTACGCCCGGTCCTTGAGAAGGTTAAAATAGCACTAACTTGACGAACTATCGTTGTGGTTTTGATGCGTAGGTAAGAACGGTTCTTGCTCAGCCCATAGCAGCCACATAAAACTTGCAGCAACAAAGTAGAGGATGTCTAACTTGTTTTTGCGGGGCATGTTGTGATGTGATATGGTCAAGACATGATGGTATATTTATTATATGAGATGATCATGTTTTGTAACGGAGTTATCGGCAACTGGCAAGAGCCATATGGTTGTCGCTTTATTGTATGCAATGCAATCGCCCTGTAATTGCTTTACTTTATCACTAAGCGGTAGCGATAGTCATAGAAGCAATAATTGGCGAGAGGACAATGATGCTACGATGGAGATCAAGGTGTCGCGCCGGTGACAATGGTGATCATGACGGTGCTTTGGAGATGGAGATCAAAGGCACAAGATGATGATGGCCATATCATATCACTTATATTGATTGCATGTGATGTTTATCCTTTATGCATCTTATTCTGCTTTGTTTGACGGTAGCATTATAAGATGATCTCTCACTAAATTTCAAGATAAAAGTGTTCTCCCTGAGTATGCACCGTTGCCAAAGTTCGTCGTGCCGAGACACCACGTGATGATCGGGTGTGATAAGCTCAATGTTCATCTACAACGGGTGTAAGACAGTTTTACACACGCAGAATACTCGGGTTAAACTTGATGAGCCTAGCATATGCAGATATGGCCTCGGAACACTGAGACCGAAAGGTCGAGCGTGAATCATATAGTAGATATGATCAACATAGTGATGTTCACCATTGAAAACTACTCCATTTCACGTGATGATCGGTTATGGTTTAGTTGATATGGATCACGTGATCACTTAGATGATTAGAGGGATGTCAATCTAAGTGGGAGTTCTTAAGTAATATGATTAATTGAACTTAAATTTACCATGAACTTAGTACCTGATAGTATTTTGCTTGTCTATGTTATTGTAGATAGATGGCCCGTGTTGTTGTTCCGTTGAATTTTAATGCGTTCCTTGAGAAAGCAAAGTTTAAAGATGATGGTAGCAATTACACGAACTGGGTCCGTAACTTGAGGAATATCCTCATTGCTGCACAGAAGAAATACGTCCTAGAAGCACCGCTGGGTGCCAGGCCTGCTGCAGATGCTGCTGATGACGTTAAGAACGTCTGGCAGAGTAAAGTTGATGACTACTCGATAGTTTAGTGTGCCATGCTTTACGGCTTAGAACCGGGACTTCAACGACATTTTGAACGTCATGGAGCATATGAGATGTTCCAGGAGTTGAAGTTAATATTTCAAGCTAATGCCCGGATTGATAGATATGAAGTCTCCAATAAGTTCTATAGCTGCAAGATGGAGGAGAATAGTTCTGTCAGTGAACATATATACAAAATGTCTGGGTATCATAATCACTTGACTCAACTAGCGGTTAATCTTCCTGTTGGTAGTATCATCGACAGAGTTCTTCAATCACTGCCACCAAGCTACAAGAGCTTCGTGATGAACTATAATATGCAAGGGATGAATAAGAAAATTCCCGAGCTCTTCGCAATGCTAAAGGCAACGCAGGTAGAAATCAAAAAGGAGCGTCAAGTGTTGATGGTCAACAAGACCACCAGTTTCAAAAAAGGGTAAAGGGAAGAAGAAAGGGAACTTCAAGAAGAATGGCAAACAAGTTTCTACTCGGGAAAAGAAACCCAAGTCTGGACCTAAGCCTGAGACTGAGTGCTTCTACTGCAAACAGACCGGTCACTGGAAGCGGAATTGCCCCAAGTATTTGGCGGATAAGAACGATGGCAAGGTGAACAAAGGTATACGTGATATACATGTTATTGATGTGTACCTTACCAGAGCTCGCAATAGCACCTGGGTATTTGATACTGGTTCTGTTGCTAATATTTGCAACTCGAAACAGGGACTACGGATTAAGCGAAGATTGGCTAAGGATGAGGTGACGATGCGCGTGGGAAATGGTTCCAAAGTCGATGTGATCGCCGTCGGCATGCTACCTCTACATCTACCTTCGGGATTAGTTTTAGACCTAAATAATTGTTATTTGGTGCCAGCGTTGAGCATGAACATTATATTTGGATCTTGTTTGATGCGAGACAATTATTCATTTAAATCTGAGAATAATGGTTGTTCTTTATATGAGTAATATCTTTTATGGTCATTGTCGGTGTCAAAACCGGCGGATCTCGAGTAGGGGGTCCCGAACTGTGCGTCCAGGCGGATGGTAACAGGAGACAAGGGACACAATGTTTTGCCCAGGTTCGGGCCCTCTTGATGGAGGTAAAACCCTACGTCCTGCTCGATTAATATTGATGATATGAGTAGTACAAGAGTAGATCTACCACGAGATCAAGGAGGCTAAACCCTAGAAGCTAGCCTATGGTATGATTGTTGTATATATTGTATTATATCGACTAGCCTGGCCTCGGTTTATATAATGCACCGGAGGCCTAGGATAACAAGAGTCCTAGCCGAATACGCCAGTGGGGAGAAGTCCTTGTCTTGATCGCCAAGTCTTGTGGAATCTTCCTTGTATGCGGCAGCCGTCCGAACTGGCCCATGAGTATACGGCCACGGGGGTCCTCGGCCCAATCTAATAGATCGGGAGACGACGTGGTGAGTACCCCCTAGTCCAGGACACCGTCAGTAGCCCCCTGAACTGGTCTTCAAGTTAGGGACGCTCCTCGATTCTTCCAAACTGTTCTTCATCTTCATTTGCCAGTCTTGAAAACTGGTTCAACAAATCTTATTTATCTTCGATCTTGAGGATCGCCGAAATGCATTCGACGAGTTTACACGTCGGGTATCCGAGGAGCCCCTTTAAGTTTCCGGCCTTTATCAATGCCTTGTTTATTTTCATGCCACACCTCGGGTTTGAAGTTGTTCCCGGGAGGCAGGGTCCTCTTGTGTCCGAGCTCCAACGTCGGACTGCATTCGAGGTATCTTTTGCAGCCGAGTACCAACACCGGACCGCTTCCCAGCTCTAGCGCCGGAATGTATCCGAGCTCCAACGCTGGACTATGTATCCGAGCTCCAACGCCGGACTGTATATCCGAGCTCCAACGCCGAAATATATCCGAGCTCCAACGCCGGACTGTGTCCAGGCTCCAATGCTGGACTATATCCGAGGTGTCATATCACCTTGGTTCAAAAATGTTGAAGGAGTTTAGCCGAGCCTAATGCCGGAAATGCCCTCTATGGAGCCAGCCACTAGCGCTCGAGCTTTATGCCGGACTACTTCCGAGGTGATGCACCACCCCGACTATGGGCCAATTTTTTGTCAATATTTTTTATTGGTGCAATTTATTCTCTGCCGAGATATATAGCCAGTAGCCCTCAAGGTGTGTATCGGTCTAAAATCCGAGATGCACATGAAGGATGACATAAGACCGCTGATCCCAGTAGCCGCTGAGACTCAGGTTGATTTGCAAAATCGGCCTAAGGATCAAGTCCTAGCTCGGCAGAATACTTCGGGACACAAAAAGCGCCGTGCTTAGTCCTTGAGACTCAGGTTGGGTGCGGCCGACCAACCTGAGGATCAAAATCTCCTCGGAAACTATATTGCACATAAAATTTTTCTGCATTGGACAAGCAATGCAGTAGCCCCCGAGACACTGGTCGGGTGGTAACACCAAATCAGCGGATCAATGTGCCCCTTTAATATTTGTAAATAATAAGCCCGAAGCCCAGTAGCCCCCAAGCCTTAATGCGGGCACGGGTGGCCGAATTAAGGATCAATATCCATAGTAAAATCACAAATTATGTGTAATGACTCTTATGTATCCAAGTACTTTACGTCATTAATGCTCGGATCCGCATTGTACAAAACTTTGTTGACCGACCATTGGCTTCCACCTCCTCGGCCAGTAGCCGAGGAGTGTTTGTCCTACTTTATAAAGCCTTTATGAGGCAAAGATTTACGACAAACAAGGCAATCTGGCCATGCGGTTTTATAAACAAAGGTACGCAGAGAGTTATATTACTGTTTAACAGGAGAAATGTCTTCCAAAGAAAATAGTCCCGTTATCGGTTCCTTTCTTTGGGTTGTCATGCTAAGCATGATCATTAAACCTCAGCTCTAATGTAAGAGCAAAATATTGAGGATTTAGTTTGGGAGGCCAGTTAATAGCCCCCGGTAGTGTTCGGCGACAGTCGAGGTCAAGCCGTAAACACTTCGGCCAATGTTATGAACGGCCCATCATTTAACATAGTCATCGGATCGCTGACCAGTTTACGCTTATTTGTGAAAGTCAGTTTTCGGCTTTCTCCACTGAGGTGCTTAACCATGTGAGCTGGAAGCACAATCATAGTGGTTCTCCCTTTGCACGCCTAGCCGAACAAAACGGAACGTAGGAAGCAAGTGCAGGAGCCGGGCAACCCAACTATTGACCGAAGACACGATTCAAAACCGATGCATATATAGCAATATCTGAGAATGTTTTTGCCGAATCCCTAAAGGTGTCCGGCGTTGCACTGCGAGACTAATGCTGGAAAAGCACAAATAGTTTAAAAATGTCAAAAAGCTTGGAAAACCAAGAAACGTCAGTAAAAACATGACGTCCGAACAAGATCAAGCGTTCGGTGCCAATCCGAAAATTGGTCTTAGAAAAAGGAAGTGCTTCTGTCGTCCTTTAACATGACACATCCTATCTCAAGACTTCGAGCGGGTCAGCCTATGGCTTCAACCTCCTATCCCGAGGGCGGAGTACTTCTCATTAGGCCAGTTTAGCAAACTAAACTCTAGCGGCTTTGAGAGAGAAATTAGGCTCCCCGGCTAGTGACCGCACACTCGTGTCGAAAAAAGGAGTGATAAATAATAATAATAAAACTTTGCAACGACTAAGAAGAAGAACACTTATTATAAAACGGCTCAAGTAAACTTACGAGCCCCCAAGTGACTTGGGTAGAAGAATGATTGCATGTACCAAAGTACTTATATCATATCTATGTTCAACCGAACTTTAAACGCGTCTTAACCGACCGTCGGCTTCTCCCTCTTTGGTTAAGGACCGAAAGTGTTATGTACTCCATCGGTCGAGAATATCGACGGTGTTTCCAATAACCAGGCAATCAGGCCATAGGGCTGTAACAAACAAAGCGCGCTCAGGGAACTTATGCTATATTACTGCGAAGAGTAAGAAGCATCTTCGAAGAAAATAGTACCCCCACTGATACCTTTCTTCGGTGCTCATTGTTATTATGAGACTTGTGCAATAGATTTTTTGTACTCATGAGTTCCGTTGTGTGCTGACCATCATTGAATAACTATAAGAGCGCTAGCTTTCGGCTTCACCCAGTCTGAGGTCCGGCTCGGGTGACCCGATCGTGACAATCGCAGAGGTGCTCCCTTTACTCCCTAGCCGAACAATCGGGAACGTAGGGGTAAACACAGGAGCGAGGCAACCCAGCTTGCAAATCTCTTAAGTCAATGTGGTGCATATTGTGGCGTAATACACGAACAAGGAACGAAGCCGTACAAGTATAATCATATGCAACAGGAAAAGCTTCATAAAGGAAGCCCCCAAGTAAACGGGGTATTTGAATTTATGCATCACAAACAAAGTTTGGACAAGGAAATTTTTTAGAAGCAACTTTTTCCAAAAAAGTATAATGCTTGGTCGAACCGAACACAAGTTAGAAATTAAAGCTTTGAGCATGAAAGCGACTTAGCTGGTTAATGTGTTCGGTATTGACGACGCGGTCCGAGCTTGATGCGGGGCAAGGTTCCATCCCCCAAGTCGGTCCCGAGGTGGCGGAGCGGAGAGCTCGACACGACGAAGTGGTGACATAGCACGGTCAATGTAGACCGGCAGAGTGACGCCGAAGTCCCCGGATCGTTTTCCTGTGCATAAAAAATAGTGCAAACCGGAGATAATAGTAATAATGATAATTAAAAAAAATGTTGCATAATAAATAATTTATGCAAAGTGAGTAATAAAAGAAATATGGCCCGGCGCCGAAGTCAATGTCGATGCAGGGCGTCGGCGTGATGCGGTAAAGGCGTGGCAAAGCCTGAATTCACAGGTCGGTCCGAGTTCCGGATGCGGCATTCGCCGGACTATGTACGGAGACTGACCGGACCACCATGCGACCGTCGTTAATGCGGCCACCATTTGATAGACCTGTGTACATATGATGGACAAACCAGAGTAATAATTCCTTGGGAAAAATTGAACCCAAACAAGCAAAAAATAATAGGATTAATAGCACCTGGTTTATTTGTTGTAGCAATCCGAAGGAAGGTGATTCCCAAAATTGGGACTCGATCCACACACCCATTACCGGAGTAGGTTGATGAAGAGATGGTGAAGCCTCGATGTCAGCCGATGAGTCGAAATAGGTCGGCGTGATGGACACCAGCTTGAAGAAGCAATAGTGCGGCCCTGCTGATGTAGGTCGTGACGTGGTCGATGCCGGCTTGATGAAGCGACCGTGCGGTGATGCCGGTATGCCCGCTCCGTGTAATCCGTGGGGCGGCGATGTTGGTGATGATTTATCCTTCGCGATGCTGGGCTCTTGTTCAGCTTGCCGAGATGATGATCCGAAGAAGTTGAGCTCGGCTCAACAAAGTGACGCCGTGTCTACCGCAGGTCGGCAGCCGTGGAGTAATATTGCCGGACTGGTTTGACACCAGCATGATGTTGAAGATCATGTTCAAAAGATCTTACAGTTAGTGGGATGTGTTCGGGAACAAAACACAATTCCCCATACAAAACTTCCTTCAAAAGGGATGTCCGAAATCCTGTTCATAAAAAAGATGAACTCGGGTCAGATTCGTTTTCGCACAGAAAACAGATCCGAAAAGTGATACACTAATCGGAAGGTTCCCGGAGTTTGAACGGTCGGATCGAGCCGAAATTTTGAGAGGTGGTAGATATAGGAATTCCGCAGCCGATCAACGGTTGGATCTTCCAAAGAACGTCCGAGATAGAAGCTGGACACCACGCCCTAAACTCATCCAAATTCCCGTCCAGATTTGACAGGGCTCCGGTATATCGTGGATTGCCAGAGATTCCTCCATCGGAACTCGACGAAATTTTCCAGGATTGTTGTAGACTCAATTCCGCACAATTCCACCAAAGGGATCGTCAAACCGATGCTTTAAGAGGTGGTGGCAGCGGATACGAATTCACTGTCCAGAAAAACAGCACGGTCGCTTGAGGGCAATGTTGACGTTGAGCCCCCGAGCTCCATAGATGATTCCTCCGTGATCTTGATAGAGATCGGAATTGATGTTTGATGAAGGCCCTCGTCCGGACATGGTGATCCGAACACGGGGCACAATTCTTGGACGAACCAAGGTGACCAGTCGAGCTGGTGACGAAGATGCCGAACTCGCAGTTGATCTGCAGGCGAGCCATCGATCCTTTTGTCGATCGCACAGCGGAACTCTCAATGAAAGCACCAATGTCGGTGTCAAAACCGGCGGATTTCGGGTAGGGGGTCCCAAACTGTGCGTCTAGGCGGATGGTAATAGGAGACAAGGGACACAATATTTTACCCAGGTTCGGGCCCTCTTGATGGAGGTAAAACCCTACGTCCTGCTCGATTAATATTGATGATATGGGTAGTACAAGAGTAGATCTACCACGAGATCAAGGAGGCTAAACCCTAGAAGCTAGCCTATGGTATGATTGTTGTATATATTGTATTGTATCGACTAGCCTGGCCTCGGTTTATATAATGCACCGGAGGCCTAGGATAACAAGAGTCCTAGCCGAATACGCCGGTGGGGAGAAGTCCTTGTCTTGATCGCCAAGTCTTGTGGAATCTTCCTTGTATGCGGCAGCCGTCCGAACTGGCCCATGAGTATACGGCCACGGGGGTCCTCGGCCCAATCTAATAGATCGGGAGACGACGTGGTGAGTACCCCCTAGTCCAGGACACCGTCAGTCATGCACCCTTGAAGAGTGGTCTATTTGTGTTAAGTCTCGATAGTAGTGACACACATATTCATAATGTTGAAGCCAAAAGATGCAGAGTTGATAATGATAGTGCAACTTATTTGTGGCACTGCCGTTTAGGTCATATTGGTGTAAAGCGCATGAAGAAACTCCATACTGATGGACTTGTGGAATCACTTGATTATGAATCACTTGGTACTTGCAAACCATGCCTCATGGACAAGAAGACTAAAACGCCATTCTCCGGAAGAATGGAGCGAGCAACAGACTTGTTGGAAATCATACATACTAATGTATGTGGTCCGATGAATATTAGGGCTCGCGGCGGGTATCGTTATTTTCTCACCTTCACAGATGATTTGAGCAGATATGGGTATATCTACTTAATGAAACATAAGTCTGAAACATTTGAAAAGTTCAAAGAATTTCAGAGTGAAGTGGAAAATCATCATAACAAGAAAATAAAGTTTCTACGATCTGATCGTGGAGGAGAATATTTGAGTTACGAGTTTGGTCTACATTTGAAACAATGCGGAATAGTTTCGCAACTCATGCCACCCGGAACACCACAGCGTAATGGTGTGTCCGAACGTCGTAATCGTACTTTACTGGATATGGTGCGATCTATGATGTCTCTTACTGATTTACCGCTATTGTTTTGAGGTTATGCTTTAGAGACGGTTGCATTCATGTTAAATAGGGCACCATCAAAATCTGTTGAGACGACGCCTTATGAACTATGGTTTGGCAAGAAACCAAAGTTGCCGTTTCTTAAAGTTTGGGGCTGCGATGCTTATGTGAAAAAACTTCAACCTGATAAGCTCGAACCCAAATCGGAGAAATGTGTCTTCATAGGATACCCAAAGGAAAATGTTGGGTACACCTTCTATCACAGATCTGAAGGCAAGACATTCGTTGCTAAGAATAGATCCTTTCTAGAGAAGGAGTTTCTCTCGAAAGAAGTGAGTGGGAGGAAAATAGAACTTGATGAGGCAACTGCACCTGCTCCCTTATTGGAAAGTAGTTCATCACAGAAAATAGTTCCTGTGACACCTACACCAATTAGTGAGGAAGCCAATGATGATGATCATGAAACTTTAGATCTAGTTACTACCGAACCTCATAGGTCAACCAGAGCAAGATCCGCACCAGAATGGTACAGTAATCCTGTTCTGGAGGTCATGTTACTTGACCATGACGAACCTATGAAATATGAGGAAGCGATGATTAGACCAGATTCCGCAAAATGGCTTCAGGCCATGAAATCTGAGATGGGATCCATGTATGAGAACAAAGTATGGACTTTGGTTGACTTGCCCGATGATCAGTAAGCCATCGAAAATAAATGGATCTTCAAGAAGAAGACAGGCGCTGCTGGTAATGTTACTGTCTACAAAGCTCGACTTGTTGTGAAAGGTTTTCGACAAGTTCAAGGAGTTAACTACGATGAAACCTTCTCACCCTTAGCGATGCTTAAGTCCGTCCGAATTATGTTAGCTATTGCCGCATTTTATGATTACGAAATTTGGCAAATGGATGTAAAGACTGCATAACTCCTCTGGAAATCCTCTGGAAATACATCCGGGAAATCCTTCACTACTGGTACTTCCTCCTGCACAACTCCTGTTAAGCAATTTACTTGAGTCCTTTTTGGCACATGCTGGGATACATACTTGATCCTTCTCCCTTCTGGGGTGGTAAGAAAAATTGACTTACTAGCACATTCAATGTTCCCTTCATACTTCGACAACCAATCCATGCCTAATATCACATCCAATCCTTGAGATTCCAATACTATTAGGTCCGAGGGAAATACATAGTTACCAATCCTTAATGGTAACCGATCACACCATAGACTAGCCATATACTCTGCTCCAGGCGAGGTTACTAACAAGGGTGACCTAAGGGCTTGGGTTGGCAGTTCATACTTATCCACAAATCCCCTTGATATGTATGAATGCAATGCACCAGTATCAAAAAGAACGATTGCAGTAAAAGACTTAACCAAAAACTTACCTATTACTGCACCGGGCTGGGCTTCAATCTCCTCCACATTTACGTGGTTCACCTGTCCCCTGTTGAAAGGGTTCGGCTTCTTCCCAGAGCTTCCATTGCCATTTCCATTCTGGGATTCAGGATATTCATTGGCATAATGTCCGGTCTTCTGGCACTTAAAGCAAGTGACTTGGCTCAGGTCTCTCTTGGCTGGGGTTGATGGGTTGGTATGGTTCTGGCCATTGCTTCCTCCATTCCCATTACCATTCTTGGTGCCATTATGATTGTGCGAGCAACCTCCTCCATGGGTATGCTGAAAATGTCCTTCCGGTCTAGGGGTAAAACATGGTTTCTGCTGAGCTCCAGAATTGTACTTCCCTTGTCCATACTTACTCTTACGATTCTCAATCTACTGTTGCTTCCCTTCAATCATAAGAGCACGATCTACCAACTCCTGGTAGTTGTTGAAGGTTGCTACCATCAACTGCATGCTCAACTCATCATTCAGTCCTTCCAGAAACTGCTCCTGCTTAGCTGCATCTGTAGCAACATCATCTGGAGCATAACATGCTAGCTTACTAAAGTCCTCCACATACTGGCCAACTGTCCGTCCTCCTTGGCGCAAGTTGCGAAACTCACGCTTCTTCATGGCCATAGCTACTGCTGAAACATGGGCAGTACGGAAAGCCTGCTGGAACTGGTCCCATGTGACAGTGTCGATAGGGAAAGTGGCGGTGAAATTCTCCCATCATGATGCCGCGGGTCCTTCAAGCTGATGTGCGGCAAACTGCACCTTTTCCGTATTTGTGCATCCTGCCATGGTCAACTCCCTTGCTGTCTTGTGGAGCCAATCATCCGCTACTATCGGCTCGGTGCTACTAGAAAACACCGGCGGATTCAGCCTAAGAAAATGGGCTAAGTGATCAACAGGTGGTGGTGGTGGTGGGTTGTTGTTGTTGTTCCCCTGATTATGATTCTGGACTAGCAACTGCATCAACGTGTTCTGCTGCTGGATCAACTGGGTGAGCTCCGGTGGGAAGGTAAATCTGGGGTCATGTCTCGAAGGCACTGAGGGTTTAGAAGAGATGAGATTAAGAACAGAGAGGGGTCTAGAGAGAAAACACTACCCATATGCACATGAGGTAAAAGCAAACAATTCACTTCATTCAATCAAACAAGGGCATACAATCGATCTAACTATCGCAAAAGTGCTCGGACTACTATATTTACATGGTGGACTACTACTACTGATGAGGTGGTCTACTATAAATATTCTTTGGTTGCAGACTCCATGATATCTGCTCCAGCTTCATCAACATAGTCATCATCACTATCATCTAGATCCGAGTCGGTGTCGTCGATGATGATGTAGTCCTCCGGGCAAATCTTCTTGGGTTCTTTGTCTTCCTCTACTGGCGTAGGGCCTCCCATAAATATTCCAATCTTCTTGATCAGATCGTCATTCTTCCCCACTAATACTTCAATTTCTTCTTCATAATCTTCACGTGTAGTCTTGAGTTCTTCCTCCAGTTCCTTGATTCTAGTCCTTGCCTTCTTCAGATCTGTCATGTCGGCGCACATCTGGTTCTCCTGATGTCGAATGTGTTGGTTTAACTCCTGGATAAAAGCTGCAATTGATCTATCCTTCCTGGTGCTGATCATCTCCCAGTGCTCATCTCGGCGCCCACAAATCTGGTAGATAGTATCCTTGAGGTCATTGCGGTAAACTTCTCCAATGCGTCCCATGGCGATGTGGGCTGCCATGCTCTTTCCTAGACTCCAGGTTGGTGCATCAAAGGAAAACTCTATGGGCTTGGTGACTGGCATGAACGTCCTTCCTGGAACTTGAACTTGAATCATCCAGCGCTGTTCTTCACGTAAAGTGGCGTTCTAGGTTCCGGTGAAGCTTGGTACTCCTATGTTCAGATATCTAGTGACACTACTAGGGAAAAGGCTAGCAGCAGCGCGGGTTTTGTGCTCACTAGTAGTGCGGGTAGGCGCGCTACTAATAAGGCGCTACAGCTATTTCTTAGCAGTAACGCGTGCCCGCACGCGCTACTGCTAGGGCAAATAGCTGCAGCGTTTGTTCACTCCCGCGCTACTGCTAATGTAACTACTGGCAGCGTGTTTTCTCGCCATCGCTACTAGTATTCTTTTTTTATTTTTTTATTTTTAGTGTATTTATGCGCCATAGGACAAATATTGGTACAATACCAGTTATGAGTTTTACATCATTATGTCCATAACAGTGTGTCAAATGAAGGTGGATTAGGTTCAAGTGGAGGCAATATGTGGTGCATGTCAAAAGTATACTACTAATCCAAACTCGATCTAGTTTGGACTAGTAGTACTTTCGATGTGCACCACATGTTGCCTCCACTTGAATCTAATCCGCCAGCACAAGCTATTTAATCATCATCATAGTCATTACCACCAACAGTATTTATTTAATCACCACTAACACTAGCTAATAATAATCATCATAGTCATTACCACCAACACTAGCTATTTTATCATCATAGTAATAGTGTAGCACATCATCATCCTCAAACTCATTTCTAGCTAGCTAATCACTCCTGCTGCTCTCTCTTAGGTAAAATAACATAAAACATGTGTATCTCTCCTCCTTGATCAAGTTGGAGCATGAAGATGAGCATGTCTCCTAATCGTGGGTAGCGCATCTGTTTGCTGCCCCCTAGTACTTCTCTGCGCTTCTCCATCACACATTTGGTCCAGTCTTGCACTGTTAAGCATTCGTCGCTAATCTTGAATGCACTAAAGTAATCTGTAGGATATCTTGGTCGTAAGCTAATAATGCTCATGGTACCTTTAGTCTCGATCCCATAAGGCACAACATTCATCGGGAGTCCCTGTTGAAGAACATCGTATGGTAACATACTTAGCAATGAAGTTTAGCTTCAAAAATAATGTATGGAAAAGATGCACTGAGGACAAATAGTAAAAATCTTACCATCCTTCCTACATAGATGTGACCGTAGTTCATTACGAACACTATTGGTCGCACGTTTTCAGTACTAACATTTCTAAATGCAGGAAGAAAATTTGTCTTGACAGTATCAAGATCCTCAAGCCATGAAACATAATGACTTAGCTCCTCGCAGTTGAGTTCAGCCTCGGGACAGTAGTAGGTCCTGTCTACCAAGCCCTGGACATGTTTTCTTGCACCGAAATAAGCTGACAATACAAATTAGTTGTCAACTATTTTTGAATAAACAATATCAAAGACATAAATATGGTTGAGAAACTTACATAATGGTATAACTGGAGGCGTCTGCACATCGACCCAGATGTCGGTATTACCTTCAATATCATCTTCCGGACGATTATCAAAGGTGATAACCATATCAGGCTCAAATGCATAAGTCTTGCATAGTGCTCGCCATGTTTTGCATCCAAAATAGGTGTAGTCGTCTAAATTGTATAATTTAGCATGGAAAATATAACCATGCTCGGTCTTCAAGTAAACTTTCTTTACCTCCATAGTATGACTGAAACCTATCTTATCCAATACAAAAACTCTTGCATGGCAGGGGATACGCTAGTACAATAGTAAAAAATAATATAAGTTGAAGCAAATGAAGCAGATGTCATGCTTAATTACGAAAAAAGACTTGTCGTTGTGACTTACTGTATCCACTTCAAAGTTCTCGTCCAGCTTGATGCTGAAGCACCTATCATCATCTAGGAAGATTCCGTTGCACAGGCTGCGCTCGTCTTCGCAGTATTTGCAAATACCGAAATCCTTTTCGTCATCAGACATTTCCTATGTTCATAGTTAAAACATTAATTGAAAATCGATCAAAGACAACTACCAGGATACTCAGCACACAAATCCGGGGCACTCGATATTTCCTACATATTCTGGCACAAGTCATGCAAAAATTCATGTAAAATCCGGCATGATCTTTGCTAAAATAGGACATATTGAGCGCCTGAAATTTGTCGAAACGGAAATGAATCAACACTCCAGCAAAACATAGGCCACTCGGAGGTGTAACCTGCAAACATGACCGGCCACTTGGATATTGAGCAACACAAGATATACATTTCAAAATATCTTATAGGACTCAAATTAGCATGCATTCAATAAGCAAAAGTAAATCATCTCATGCGTTTGTACATCGTCGAATATTATCACTAATACATCCCAAATAGTGTCATACATATAACATCACTAATACAACTAAAACCCTAGCACACGATGGGTATTGGCGCGGGCGGTGGACACCCATAGAGAAGGAACCATCACGGGATCATAGCTCCAGTGAGATCCCTGGAGAACCTGCCAGGTATTGGAGAACCTGTGCTCCAACGCAAACAAGTAGCGACGGACGTGCGCGTCCTCCTCATTGACACGGTGACGCACCACCTCCGTGGAGTCCTCGAGCCTCTGGACCGTCACTGGCCCACGCGACCGCCACCAAAGAAGGTTCGGGTCAACGACAGGCTGGCTCCTCACCAACCTGCGCCCCCCGGTAGGTAGCGCCTCCCAGTACCACCCCGGCGGAGCCCAGTCCCGGACATGGCCCATCTGGTCAAGCAGGTGTCGTCCTCCGCCGACTCGACAACGAGAATGCGGGATAGGCATCGTCCACGTCGATGCGAGCAATTCAATTAGTTCTTACTAAGAATAAACTTACTATAAATAAAAATAAACTAATACCTAATTAGTACCTAGTTCTTACTAACTAATTAGTACCTAGGAACTACTGCCCTAATTACCATATAAGTAATTAACTAACTAGCACTAAAAATAGCCTAGGGTTCATACTAACTAGCACTAAATAGCTAGGGTTCATACTAAGCAGAGAAGAGGGATTGGAAGGGGAGAGTGCTTACAGAGGGCGGGGAGAGAGATGGGGTCGGGGGAGACGGCGGCACCGAGGCGTGGCGAGGCGGGGTCGGGGGAGACGGCGGCACCGAGGCGTGGCGAGGCGGGGTCGGGGGAGACGGCGGCGAGGCAGGGTCAGGGGAGACGGCGGCGAGGCGGGGTCGGGGGAGACGGCCGCGAGGCGGGGTCGGGGGAGACGGCCGCGAGGCGGAGGCAACGAGGAATAGTAGAGGAGAATAGGGGGAGGAAGCAGAGGAGAGGGAATCAGGCTGCGCGAGGGGTTAGGTGAAAATAGCTTTAATAGAAGCGTGGGGAGGCAAAACGCGTTGCTGCTAAAATCCGTAGTAGTAGCGCTGTTCGTAGAAGGGCACTACTACTATACCTAGCACGTCGGGAACGGGGTGGCAATTATAGTAGTACGCGTTCTGTTCCTGCCTCGCTAC
Organism: Triticum urartu; assembly: GCF_056163025.1. Lineage (NCBI taxonomy): Eukaryota > Viridiplantae > Streptophyta > Magnoliopsida > Poales > Poaceae > Triticum > Triticum urartu. The sequence goes on from NC_141879.1 coordinate 542,982,677, forward strand.
TGCTAAGCGGGTAACAGTAGCGCCGTTCTAGCAGACGCGCTACTGCTAAGTAGCAGTAGCGCCTCATTTTAACAAGCGCTACTGGTAACATTCTGTGTATAAGGTTTTCCCTAGTAGTGTGACTTCCTTCAAATGACGTCCAAAGGGTGTATCTTCATCCGGTTGCGTGAACTTGTTCCTTGCATCCGCCATCCTAAAAGAGTAGAAAAGATGAGGAGTCAGAATGAAAATAGTGAGTAGTGATCCAGGGCTTTAGCTTAGTGGTCGTGTCCTACAGTCAGCGTGTGCTCTGATACCATCTTGTAGCGACCAGACCTCAAACGATCCAATCTCTGTGCTCAGGTGTCATCCCTGGATCAGTAATGCTGACACCACATAGTACTTGAAGGATTTATAACAGAGTAGCAACCACACACTTATTACATCGAGTGTCTCAAAAGAGAACTTATTACAATAAATATGGCTTAAGGCCATCTAATAACGATAACAGCGGAAGGCTTGGAAGATAAGTGAGTCCATCAACTCCAATGGCATCACTGAGTATAGAACCACGACCTAAAAGGCACCTTACTCGTCGTCTAAAAAGTATGCAACATGAACATTGCAGCCCGAAATGGGTCAGAACATGGAATATGCTGGCAATGTAACACATAGAGAGCAATGAAAGAATAAGGCTATACTATATGCATATTTGGCTGGTGGAAAGCTCTATGGTTACAGTTTTGCATAAAGCCAATTTTTCCCTACTGCAAAGAAATAAATTTTATTTAACTATCATGGTAGTTGTTAAACATTGAGAGTGTAGACACCCTCTCAATCCCAATTAAGCATCATCATTAAAACCCAACAAAATTAATTAAAGTAACATGATGAGATTCATATGATAATCCGGGTACTAGATACTCAAGTTGTCCATAACCGGGGACACGGCTAACCATGATTAGTTTATACACTCTGCAGAGGTTTGTGCACTTTTCCCCACAAGACCCGATCTCCACCGTTGGATTTCTCACACTACAAGATGTTTGAGAAACGGATGACCGAGACATAGTCTTTCAGAAGTGCTAGCACCTTACGAACGGGTAGACCGTACCAACCTACATCCCCTACATCTGCTAGTCTACCACTGTAAGAGTTCGCACGACTTAGTCAACTATGCTAGAGCCCATAGTAGCTTGTGGCTGCACACGGAAGTTTCTAGTATGAATAATCTCATGATCCCTTTGAGCCTGGGTGGCGGTCCAAAAGAAAAACAGGCAATCGCTGGAATACCCAGGTGCCTCAATCCACCTAGATGTGTATTAAAGTTGCCACCTTAGATAAACCGTTAATTTAACAAACTCACATATGTCATGGATTTCACTCACCCAATCCACGTCTACTAGCATAGCATGGCATAATAAGCAAACGTAAAAGTAACTCCCAAAGGTTTGATAATAATAGGTAATAGGTTCTACCTCATCTACTTCCCAAACCCACAATTTAATTAGATCCTAATCATGCAATGTGTGAGGGTTGATCTAATGCAATAAAAACTGGGTAGTAGGAGGTATGATCAAAGTGTTACTTGCCTTGCTGATGATCCGCAAAACCTAGCGATTCGAAGTAGCAAGCGGCGCACTCCGGGTACTCTTTCGCAAACAAACAAGCATACAATAAGTACTCATCTAATGCACAGGTAAAAGTCAAATAAGAGATCTAACCAGATAGTTCAACTTAAGAACTCCGGTCGGCAAAAAGAATCAAATCGAACGAAGCAACGAAAAACAAACGGCAAAAGAAATAAGCTTCGTTTACTATTCTGGATCTAGGTCAAATTTTTATTGAAGCAAAAACTTGTTTGAGTTGGTTAAACGGAAAGAGGGTTTCGAGACGAAACTCCAGGCGCTTGAATCGCCTGATTCCGGTAAACGAGCGAAAAGTTAAACTAAAACGAAAATTGGATCAGGAATCGCGATCAGAAAAATCACAGATTTAATCTGAGAAAAAGAAAAACGACGAACAGATTAACGAACGAACGTTCGTTATCTGGAACTAAACGATAAATGTGTTCGTTAAAACGAACGAACGAGCGAACGCTCACTAAATAAATAAACAGGAAAAAAACCGATCTATTTAAAAAACGAAAACTAGGGTTTTCTAAAAAACGAAGCGGTTTCTCTCAGAAAACCGGGCGGCGGGCGGCTACCTCGGCTCGGGCTCCGGCGAAACTCCGGCGGGGCTCCGGGCGGCGGCGGTAGCGATGCGGGGCGGCGCAGCAGCGGCGGCGGCGACGGTGACGTGCGGCGCGCGGCGGGGCGGCGGCAGCAGCGCAGGCGGCGGGGGCGGGCTGCGGTGCGGGGCGGCGGGGTGAGGAGAGGGCGGCGGCGAGGCGGCTATTTAAGAGGAGGGGGCTGACTTGGGGAGGGGGTCGGGCGGCGGCGAGGCGGCTCCGGCTCGGACTCCTCCCGAGTCCGGCGGCTGCTCGAGCGGTAGGCGGCGGCGGCTGGGCCGGCCTGGCTCGGCTGGGCCCTTGGCCCAGTCGGTCGCGGGGTTCTATTTAACAATTTCGCTGAAACTAAAAAAATTCTAGAAAAATAAATAAAAATCTAAAATTGCCAAAAAAATTCACCGTCTAAATAAAATATTTAGGACAGGATGAACATTTTCTTGGCCCTAAATGCAAATTTTGAAAACGTGCAATTTTTCCTAAATTCAAATAAAATAGCAAATAAAGCCAAAATAAAATCTTATTTGATTTTTTTATTAAATCCTCACTATTTCTTTATTTTGGGAAAGTCATTTTATTCCCTCTCTCATATTTGGATGATAGAAATAATTGAAGATAAAATAAATAAAGTCAAATGATCCTATTTTCACAATTTAAGAAAACTCAAATATGAAAATAACGAAATCTCCAACTCTCTCCGAGGGTCCTTGAGTCGCGTAGAATTTCTAGGATCAACCAAATACAATAAAATATGATATGCAACGATGACCTAGTGTATAACATTCCAAATTGAAAATTTGGGATGTTACAAACCTACACCCCTTAAGATGAATCTCGCCCTCGAGATTCGGGTTGGCTCGAAAATAGGTGAGGGTGGTCCTTCAACAGATCTTCCTCTCGTTCCCAGGTGGCTTCATCCTCCGTGTGGTGGCTCCACTGAACTTTGCAAAACTTGATAACCTTGCTACGGGTGACTCGGCTGGCATACTCAAGAATCTTAACTGGTTTCTCCTCATAGGTCAAATCACTGTCCAACTGAATCGCTTCCAGCGGCACTGTGTCTCTCAGTGGTATATCAGCCATCTCCGCGTGGCACTTCTTCAACTGGGAAACGTGGAATACATCGTGAACTCCTGACAATCCTTCAGGCAATTCCAACTTGTAGGCTACTTCCCCCATACGCTCCAAAACTTTGTATGGTCCTACAAAACGTGGCGCTAATTTTCCCTTATCTCCAAAGCGCTTAACTCCTCGAAGTGGAGATACTCGAAGATAAACATGGTCTCCGACTTCATAAACTGTTTCCTTGCGTTTTGAATCTGCGTAGCTCTTCTGCCTAGACTGGGCTACCTTGAGCCTATCGTGAATCAATTTCACCTTCTATTCAGACTCCTTAATCAGATCCGGTCCAAACAACTGTCGGTCTCCAACTTCATCCCACGGCAATGGGGTCCTGCACCTCCTTCCGTACAAGGCTTCGAAAGGGGCCATCTTCAAACTAGATTGATAACTGATGTTATAAGAGAACTATGCGTATGGCAAATTCTCCTCCCAACTAGATCCATAATCTAGCGCACAAGCTCTCAGCATATCCTCCAAAATCTGATTGACTCTCTCGGTCTGTCCATCTGTCTGCGGATGGAAAGCTGTACTGAACTCTAGCCTGGTACCCAAAGTTTCGTGCAACTGATTCCAGAACTTTGAGGTAAACTGGGTTCCTCTATCCGATATAATGCTCCTTGGAACATCATGCAGACATACGATCCTGGTCATGTATATCTTTGCTAACTTAGCACTGGTATAGGTAGTCTTCACTAGAATGAAATGAGCTACCTTTGTCAAACGATCGACTACAACCCAAATCGAGTCAACTGAACGAGTTCTGGGCAATCCTGTAATAAAATCCATGCCTAGCTTATCCCACTTCCATTCGGGTATTGGCAATGGTTGTAACAATCCTGCTGGCTTCTGATGCTCTGCCTTTACTCTCTGACATACATCACAAACTGCTACATACTCTGCAACATCCTTCTTCATTCCGGTCCACCAGAAAGTCTCCTTCAAATCCAAATACATCTTGGTATTTCCTGGGTGAATTGAATATGGTGAATCATGGGTTTCCTGCAGAATTAACTTTCTGATCTCTGGGTCATTGGGCACATAAACACGGTCTTCAAACCATAAGGTATCGTGCTCATCCTCACGAAATCCTTTAGCTTTTCCTTTGCTCATTGTCTCCTTAATAGAAGCAATCTCCTTGTTAGTCCTTTGAGGTTCTCTGATCTTATCCATCAAAGTAGACTGAATCTCCAATGCTGCTACATAGCCTCTCGGAACTATCTCTAAACATAGCTCACGAAGATTTTCGGCTAACTCCCTTGGTAAATCTCCCGTCATTAAGGTGTTGACATGACTTTTACGGCTCAACGCGTCAGCTACTACGTTAGCCTTTCCAGGGTGATAATGCAATCTCATATCATAATCCTTGATGAGCTCCAACCATCTCCTTTGCCTGAGATTCAACTCCTTCTGCGTGAAAATATACTTCAAACTCTTGTGGTCCGTGTACACCTCACAATGGTTTCCAATGAGAAAATGTCTCCAAGTCTTCAATGCATGCACTACGGCTGCTAACTCCAAATCATGCGTAGCATAATTCAACTCATGAGGCTTAAGCTGTCGTGAGGCATAGGAAACAACTCTTCCTTCCTGCATAAGTACGGCTCCAAGTCCTCGACGTGAAGCGTCGCAATACACCTCATAATCCTTGGTCTGATCTGGCAAAATCAACACTGGTGATGTAACCAAACGTTTCTTCAACTCCTGGAAACTGGCCTCACATTCCTCGGTCCATTTGAACTTGGTATCCTTCTTCAACAACTCCGTCACAGGCTTCGCAATCTTCAAGAAATTTTCAATGAATATCCGGTAGTATCCTGCAAGTCCAAGAAAACTCTGGATCTCTCCAACTGTTGTTGGTGCTTCCCAGTTTGTCACAGTGTCAACCTTGGTGGGATCTACTACTATACCTTCTCTAGATATAACATGTCCGAGGAATCCAACTTCCTTCAACCAAAACTCACATTTGCTAAACTTGGCATATAACTGATGTTCTCTGAGTTTACCAAGTACCAAACGCAAATGCTCCTTATGCTCCTCTTCATTTTTCGAGTAAACCAGGATATCATCGATGAACACTACGATGAACTTATCCAAAAACTCCATAAACACTTTGTTCATCATGTTCATAAAATATGCGGGTGTGTTAGTCAGACCAAATGACATAACGGTATACTCGTACAGCCCATACCTGGTGGTAAAAGCCGTCTTAGGTATATCCTGTTCTCGAATCTTCAACTGATGGTACCCTGATCACAGATCGATATTGGAAAATACCTTAGCTCCTTGCAATCGATCAAACAGATCATTGATCATTGGTAGTGGGTACTTGTTCTTGATGGTTACTTCATTCAATCCTGGATAATCAACAACCATCCTTAACGATCCATCCTTCTATCCTTCTTCTCTACTAGAAGTACTGGCGATCACCAAGGTGAAGAACTTGGGCGAATATAACCTTTATCCAGTAACTCCTTAATCTGCTTCTTAATCTCTTCCAAATCCTTTGCAGGCATCCTGTATGGTCTTTTAGATATTGGCCATGTGCCTGGCAAAAGCTCAATCAAAAACTCAATGTCTCTATCCGGTGGCATGTCTGGCAACTCCTCTGGAAATACATCCGGGAAATCCTTCACTACTGGTACTTCCTCCTGCACAACTCCTGTTAAGCAATTTACTTGAGTCCTTTTTGGCACATGCCGGGATACATACTTGATCCTTCTCCCTTCTGGGGTGGTAAGAAAAATTGACTTATTAGCACATTCAATGTTCCCTTCATACTTCGACAACCAATCCATGCCTAATATCACATCCAATCCTTGAGATTCCAATACTATTAGGTCCGAGGGAAATACATAGTTACCAATCCTTAATGGTAACCGATCACACCATAGACTAGCCATATACTCTGGTCCAGGCGAGGTTACTAACATGGGTGACCTAAGGGCTTGGGTTGGCAGTTCATACTTATCCACAAATCCCCTTGATATGTATGAATGCGATGCACCAGTATCAAAAAGAATGATTGCAGTAAAAGACTTAACCAAAAACTTACCTATTACTGCATCGGGCTGGGCTTCAACCTCCTCCACATTTACGTGGTTCACCTGTCCCCTGTTGAAAGGGTTCGGCTTCTTCCCAGAGCTTCCATTGCCATTTCCATTCTGGGATTTAGGACATTCATTGGCATAATGTCCGGTCTTATGGCACTTAAAGCAAGTGACTTGGCTCAGGTCTCTCTTGGCTGGGGTTGATGGGTTGGTACGGTTCAGGCCATTGCTTCCTCCATTCCCATTACCATTCTTGGTGCCATTATGATTGTGCGAGCTACCTCCTCCATGGGTATGCTGAAAATGTCCTCCCGGTCTAGGGGTAAAACGTGGTTTCTGCTGAGCTCCAAAATTGTACTTCCCTTGTCCATACTTCCTCTTACGATTCTCAATCTACTGTTGCTTCCCTTCAATCATAAGAGCATGATCTACCAACTCCTGGTAGTTGTTGAAGGTTGCTACCATCAACTGCATGCTCAACTCATTATTCAGTCCTTCCAGAAACTTCTCCTTCTTAGCTGCATCTGTAGCAACGTCATCTGGAGCATAACGTGCTAGCTTACTAAAGTCCTCCACATACTGGCCAACTGTCCGTCCTCCTTGGCGCAAGTTGCGAAACTCACACTTCTTCATGGCCATAGCTCCTGCTGAAACATGGGCAGTATGGAAAGCCTGCTGGAATTGGTCCCATGTGACAGTGTCGATAGGGAAAGTGGCGGTGCAATTCTCCCACCATGATGCTGCGGGTCCTTCAAGCTGATGTGCGGCAAACTGCACCTTTTCCGTATCTGTGCATCCTGCCGTGGTCAACTCCCTTGCTGTCTTGCGAAGCCAATCATCCGCTACTATCGGCTCGGTGCTACTGGAAAACACCGGCGGATTTAGCCTAAGAAAACGGGCTAAGTGATCAACAGGTGGTGGTGGTGGTGGTGGGTTGCTGTTGTTCCCCTGATTATGATTCTGGACTAGCAACTGCATCAACGTGTTCTGCTGCTGGATCAACTGGGTGAGCTCCGGTGGGAAGGTAAATCTGGGGTCACGTCTCGGAGGCACTGAGGGTTTAGAATAGATGAGATTAAGAACAGAGAGGGGTCTAGAGAGAAAACACTACCCATATGCACATGAGGCAAAAGCAAACAATTCACTTCATTCAATCAAACAAGGGCATACAATCGATCTAACTATCGCAAAAGTGCTCGGACTACTATATTTACATGGTGGACTACTACTACTGATGAGGTGGTCTACTAGAAATATTCTTCGGTTGCAGACTCCATGATATCTGCTCCAGCTTCATCAACATAGTCATCATCACTATCATCTGGATCCGAGTCGGTGTCGTCGATGATGATGTAGTCTTCCGGGTGAATCTCCTTGGGTTCTTCGTCTTCCTCTACTGGCGTAGGGCCTCCCATAAAAATTCCAATCTTCTTGATCAGATCGTCATTCTTCCCCACTAATACTTCAATTTCTTCTTCATAATCTTCACGTGTAGCCTTGAGTTCTTCCTCCAGTTCCTTGATTCTAGTCCTTGCCTTCTTCAGATCTATCATGTCGGCGCACATCTGGTTCTCCTGATGTCGAATGTGCTGGTTTAACTCCTGGATAAAAGTTGCAATTGATCTATCCTTCCTGGTGCTGATCATCTCCCAGTGTTCATCTCGGCGCCCACTAATCTCGTAGATAGTATCCTTGAGGTCATTGCGGTAAACTTCTCCAATGCGTACCATGGCGATGTGGGCTGCCATGCTCTTTCCTAGACTCCAGGTTGGTGCATCAAAGGAAAACTCTATGGGCTTGGTGACTGGCATGAACGTCCTTCCTGGAACTTGAACTTGAATCATCCAGCGCTCTTCTTTAGTTAAAGTGGCGTTGTAGGTTCCGGTGAAGCTTGGTACTCCTATGTTCAGATATCTAGTGACTTCCTTCAAATGACGTCCAAAGGGTGTATCTTCATCCGGTTGCGTGAACTTGTTCCTTGCATTCGCCATCCTAAAAGAGTAGAAAACATGAGGAGTCGGAATGAGCAGAGTGTGTAGTGATCTAGGGCTTTAGCTTAGTGGTCGTGTCCTATAGTCAGCGTGTGCTCTGATACCATCTTGTAGCGACCAGACCTCAAACGGTCCAATCTCTGTGCTCAGGTGTCATCCCTGGATCAGTAATGCTGACACCACACAGTACTTGAAGGATTTATAACAGAGTAGCAACCACACACTTATTACATCGAGTGTCTCAAAAGAGAATTTATTACAATAAATATGGCTTAAGGCCATCTAATAACGATAACAGCGGAAGGCTTGGAAGATAAGTGAGTCCATCAACTCCAATGGCATCACTGAGTATAGAACCACGACCTAAAAGGCACCTTACTCGTCGTCTAAAAAGTATGCAACATGAACGTTGCAGCTCGAAATGGGTCAGCACATGGAATATGCTGGCAATGTAACACATAGAGAGCAATGAAAGAATAAGGCTATACTATATGCATATTTGGCTGGTGCAAAGCTCTATGGTTACAGTTTTGCATAAAGCCAATTTTTCCCTACTGCAAAGAAATAAATTTTATTTAACTATCATGGTAGTTGTTAAACATTGAGAGTATAGACACCCTCTCAATCCCAATTAAGCATCATCATTAAAACCCAACAAAATTAATTAAAGTAACATGATGAGATTCATATGATAATCCGGGTACTAGATACTCAAGTTGTCCATAACCGGGGACACGGCTAACCATGATTAGTTTATACACTCTGCAGAGGTTTGCGCACTTTTCCCCACAAGACCCGATCTCCACCGTTGGATTTCTCACACTACAAGATGTTTGAGAAACGGATGACCGAGACATAGTCTTTCAGAAGCGCTAGCACCTTACGAATGGGTAGACCGTACCAACCTACATCCCCTACATCTGCTAGTCTACCACTGTAAGAGTTCGCACGACTTAGTCAACTATGCTAGAGCCCATAGTAGCTTGTGGCTGCACACGGAAGTTTCTAGTATGAATAATCTCATGATCCCTTTGAGCCTGGGTGGCGGTCCAAAAGAAAAACAGGCAATCGCTGGAATACCCAGGTGCCTCAATCCACCCAGATGTGTATTAAAGTTGCCACCTTAGATAAACCGTTAATTTAACAAACTCACATCTGTCATGGATTTCACTCACCCAATCCACGTCTACTAGCATAGCATGGCATAATAAGCAAACGTAGAAGTAACTCCCAAAGGTTTGATAATAATAGGTAATAGGTTCTACCTCATCTACTTCCCAAACCCACAATTTAATTAGATCCTAATCATGCAATGTGTGAGGGTTGATCTAATGCAATAAAAACTGGGTAGTAGGAGGTATGATCAAAGTGTTACTTGCCTTGCTGATGATCCGCAAAACCTAGCGATTTGAAGTAGCAAGGGGCGCACTCTGGGTACTCTATCGCAAACAAACAAGCATACAATAAGTACTCATCTAATGCACAGGTAAAACTCAAATAAGAGATCTAACCAGATAGTTCAACTTAAGAACTCCGGTTGGCAAAAAGAATCAAATCGAACGAAGCAACGAAAAACAAACGACAAAAGAAACAAGCTTCGTTTACTATTCAGGATCTAGGTCAAATTTTTACTCAGGCAAAAACTTGTTTGAGTTGGTTAAACGGAAAGAGGGTTTCGAGACGAAACTCCAGGCGCTTGAATCGCCTGATTTCGATAAATGAGCGAAAAGTTAAACTAAAACGAAAATCGGATCAGGAATCGCGATCAGAAAAATCATGGATTTAATCTGAGAAAAAGAAAAACGACGAACAGATTAACGAAGGAACGTTCGTTATCTGGAACTAAACGATAAACGCGTTCGTTAAAACGAACGAATGAGCGAACGCTCGCTAAATAAATAAACCAAAAAAACCGATCTATTAAAAAAATGAAAACTAGGGTTTTCTAAAAAAACGAAGCGGTTTCTCTCAGAAAACCGGGCGGCGGGCGGCTACCTCGGCTCGGGCTCCGGCGAAACTCCGGCGGGGCTCCGGGGCGGCGGCGGTGGCGATGCGGGGCGGCGCAGAAGTGGCGGCGGCAGCGGCGGCGGTGGCGGTGGTGACGTGCGGCGCACGGCGGGGCGGCGGCAACAACGCAGGCGGCGGGGGCGGGCTGCGGTGCGGGGCGACGGGGTGAGGAGAGGGCGGCGGCGGGGCGGCTATTTAAGAGGAGGGGGCTGACTTGGGGAGGGGGTCGGGCGGCGGCGAGGCGGCTCCGGCTCGGACTCCTCCCGAGTCCGGCGGCTGCTCGAGCGGGAGGCGGCGGCGGCGGCTGGGTCGGCCTGGGTCGGCCTGGCTCGGCTGGGCCCTTGGCCCAGTCGGGCACGGGGGTTTTTCTTTAAAACAATTCCGCCGAAACTAAAAAAATTCTAGAAAAATAAATAAAAATCTAAAATTGCCAAAACAAATTTTCACCGTCTAAATAAAATATTTAGGACAGGATGAACATTTTCTTGGCCCTAAATGCAATTTTTGAAAACGTGCAATTTTTCCTAAATTCAAATAAAATAGCAAATAAAGCCAAAATAAAATCTTATTTGATTTTTTTATTAAATTCTCACTATTTCTTTATTTTGGGAAAGTCATTTTATTCCCTCTCTCATATTTGGATGATAGAAATAATTGAAGATAAAATAAATAAAATCAAATGATCCTATTTTCAAAATTTGAGAAAACTCAAATATGAAAATAACGAAATCCCCAACTCTCTCCGAGGGTCCTTGAGTCGCGTAGAATTTCTAGGATCAACCAAATGCAATAAAATATGCTATGCAATGATGATCTAGTGTGTAACATTCCAAATTGAAAATTTGGGATGTTACAGGATCACTAGACAACGGTCAAGAACATCGTGAAGTACCTGAAAAGGACTAAGGATATGTTTCTCTCTTATGGAGGTGACAAAGAGCTCATCGTAAATGGTTACGTTGATGCAAGCTTTGACACTGATCCGGACGATTCTAAATCGCAAACCGGATACGTGTTTATATTAATCGGTGGAGCTGTCAGTTGGAGCAGTTCTAAACAGAGCGTCGTGGCGGGATCTACATGTGAAGCGGAGTACATTGCTGCTTTGGAAGCAGCGAATGAAGAAGTCTGGATGAAGGAGTTCATATCCGATCTAGGTGTCATACCTAGTGCATTGGGTCCAATGAAAATCTTTTGTGACAATACTGGTGCAATTGCCTTGGCAAAGGAATCCAGATTTCACAAGAGAACCAAGCACATCAAGAGACGCTTCAACTCCATCTGGGATCAAGTCCAGGTGGGAGACATAGAGATTTGAAAGATACATACGGATCTGAATATTGCAGACCCGTTGAGTAAGCCTCTTCCACGAGCAAAACATGATCAGCACCAAGGCTCCATGGGTGTTAGAATCATTACTGTGTAATCTAGATTATTGACTCTAGTGCAAGTGGGAGACTGAAGGAAATATGCCCTAGAGTCAATAATAAAGTTATTTTTTATTTCCTTATATCATGATAAATGTTTATTATTCATGCTAGAATTGTATTAACCGGAAACATGATACATGTGTGAATACATAGACAAACAGAGTGTCACTAGTATGCCTCTACTTGACTAGCTCGTTGTTTCCTAGCCATACACATGAGTTGTCATTTTATTAATGGGATCACATCATTACGAGAATAATGTGATTGACTTGACCCATTCCGTTAGCTTAGCACTTGATCGTTTAGTATGTTGCTATTGCTTTCTTCATGACTTATACATATTCCTATGACTATGAGATTATGCAACTCCCGTTTACCGGAGGAACACTTTGTGTGCTATGAAACGTCACAACATAACTGGGTGATTATAAAGGTGCTCTACAGGTGTCTCCGAAGGTACTTGTTGAGTTGGTGTATTTCGAGATTAGGATTTGTCACTCCGATTGTCGGAGAGGTATCTCTAGGCCAACTCGGTAATGCACATCACTATAAGCCTTGCAAGCATTGTAACTAATGAGTTAGTTGCGGGATGATGTATTACAGAACGATTAAAGAGACTTTCCGGTAACAAGATTGAACTAGGTATTGAGATACGGACGATCGAATCTCGGGCAAGTAACATACCGATGACAAAGGGAACAACGTATGTTGTTATGCGGTTTGACCAATAAAGATCTTCGTAGAATATGTTGGAGCCAATATGAGCATCCAAGTTCCACTATTGGTTATTGACCGGAGATGTTTCTCGGTCATGTCTACATGACTACATAGTTCTTGAACCCGTAGGGTCCGCACGATTAAAGTTCGGTGACGATCGGTATTATGAGTTTCTGTGTTTTGATGTACCAAAGGTAGTTCGGAGTCCCAGATATGATCACGGACATGACGAGGAGTCTCGAAATGGTCGAGACGTAAAGATCGATATACTGGACGACTATGTTCGGACACCAGAAAGGTTCCGGAAGGTTTCAGACATATATCGGAATACCGGGGTGTTACTAGAACCCCCCCCCCCCCCGGGGGGGGGCTTAATGGGCCTACATTGGCCTTAGTGGAAATAGAGGGCAGCAAGGGGAGTGTGGGGTGCGCCCCCCAAGGCCCAAACCGAATTGGTTTAGGGCAAGGGGGGCCGGCCCCCTCTTTCCTTCTCCTCCTCTCCCTTTCCTTCCCCCTCTCCTACTCCTACTAGGAATAGGAGGAGTCCTACTCCTAGTGGGAGTAGGACTCCCCCTTGGCGCGCCTCTCCCTGGCCGGCCGCCTCCTCCCCCTTGCTCCTTTATATATGGGGGCAGGGGGGCACCCCATAGACACAACAATTGATCATTGATCTCTTAGCCATGTGCGGTGCCCCCCTCCACCATAATCCACCTCGATCATATCCTAGCGATGCTTAGGCGAAGCCCTGCGGCCGTAGCATCATCATCACCGTCACCACACCGTCGTGATGACGAAACTCTCCTGTGAAGCTTTGCTGGATCGGAGCTCGCGGGACGCCATCGAGTTGAACGTGTGCAGAACTTGGAGGCGACGTGCGTTCGGTACTTGGATCGGTCGGATCGTGAAGACGTACAAGCACATCAACCGCGTTGTGCTAACGCTTCCGCATTCGGTCTACGAGCGTACGTAGACACACTCTCCCCTCTCGTTTCTATGCATCACCATGATCCTGTATGTGCGTATGAATTTTTTTGAAATTACTACGTTCCCCAACAATTTCCTGCCAATCTATCCCCCTAGGAACATGCGCGTAGTGCTTGGTTTTTGATGACTTGTAGATTTTTGCAATAAGTATATGAGTTCTTTATGACAAATGTTGAGACCATGGATTATACGCACTCTCACCTTCCATAATTGCTAGCCTCTTCGGTACCGTGCATTGCCCTTTCTCACCTTGAGAGTTGGTGCAAACTTCGTCGGTGCATCCAAACCCCATGATATGATATGCTCTGTCACACATAAACCTCCTTATATATTCCTCAAAACAGCCACCATACCTACCTATTATGGCATTTCCATAGCCATTCCGAGATATATTTCCATGCAACTTTCCACTGTTTCATTTATGACATGCTTCATCATTGTCATATTGCTTTGCATGATCATGTAGTTGCCATCGTATTTGTGGTAAAGCCACCATGCATAATTTATCATACATGTCACTCTTGATTCATTGCTTTCCTGGTACACCACCGGAGGCATTCATATAGAGTCATATTTTGTTCTAGTATCAAGTTGTAATCATTGAGTTGTAAATAAATAGAAGTGTGATGATCATTATTAATAGAGCATTGTCCAAAAAAAGAAAGGCCAAAAAATAGGAAAGGCCCAAAAAAAGAAAAAAAGAAATAAAAAGGGACAATTCTACTATCCTCTTTTTCCACACGTGTGCTTCAAAGTAGCACCATGATCTTTATGATAGAGAGTCTCTTGTTTTGTCACTTTCATATACTAGTGGGAATTTTTCATTATAGAACTTGGCTTGTATATTCCAACAATGGGCTTCCTCAAATGCCCTAGGTCTTCGTGAGCAAGCAAGTTGGATGCACACCCACTTAGTTTCTTTTGTTGAGCTTTCATTTATAGCTCTAGTGCATCCGTTTCATGGCAATCCCTCCTCCTTGCATTGACATCAATTGATGGGCATCTCCCTAGCCCGTTGATTAGCCACGTCAATGTGAGACTTTCTCCTTTTTTTGTCTTCTCCACATAACCCCCATCATATTATTCTATTCCACCCGTAGTGCTATATCCATGGCTCATGCTCATGTATTGCGTGAAAGTTGAAAAAAGATTGAGACTACTAAAGTATGAAACAATTTTTGGCTTGTCATCGGGGTTGTGCAAGATGAGAGCATTCTTGTGTGATGAAAATGGAGCATGACCAAACTATATGATTTTGTAGGGATGAACTTTCTTTTGCCATGTTATTTTGAGAAGACATGATTGCTTAGTTAGTATGCTTGAAGTATTATTGTTTTTATGTCAATATTAAACTTTTGTCTTGAATCTTTCGGATCTGAATATTCATGTCACAATAAAGAAAATTACATTGAGAATTATGATAGGTAGCATTCCACATCAAAAATTATGTTTTTATCATTTACCTACTCGAGGACGAGCAGGAATTAAGCTTGGGGATGCTTGATACGTCTCCAACGTATCTATAATTTTTGATTGTTCCATGCTATTATATTATCTGTTTTGGATGTTAATGGGATTATTTATACACTTTTATATTATTTTTGTGACTAACCTACTAACCCAAGGGCCCATGCAAATTGTTGTTTTTTGCCTATTTCAGTGTTTCGCGGAAAAGGAATATCAAACGGAATCCAAACGGAATGAAACCTTCGCGAGAGTTATTTTTGGAACAAACGTGATCCAGGGACTTGGAGTGGACGTCAAGAAATCAACGAGGAGCCCACGAGGCAGGGAGGCGCGCCTGCCCCTCTAGGCGCGCCCCCCACCCTCGTAGGCCCCTCGTGGCTCCACCGACCTACTTCTTCCTCATATATATGCCCATATACCCCGAAAACATCCAGGAGCACCACGAAACCCTATTTCCACCGCCGCAACCTTCTGTACCCAAGAGATCCCATCTTGGGGCCTTTTTCGGAGCTCCGCCAGAGGGGGGATCGATCACGGAGGGCTTCTACATCAACACCATAGCCTCTCCGATGATGTTTGAGTAGTTTAGCTCAGACCTTCGGGTCCATAGTTATTAGCTAGATGGCTTCTTCTCTCTCTTTGGATCTCAATACAAAGTTCTCCTTGATCTTCTTGGAGATCTATTCGATGTAACTCTTTTTGCGGTGTGTTTGTCGAGATCCGATGAATTGTGGGTTTATGATCAAGATTATCTATGAACAATATTTGGTTCTTCTCTGAATTCTTATATGCATGATATAATTATCTTTGCAAGTCTCTTCGAATTATCAGTTTGGTTCGGCCTACTAGATTGATCTTTCTTGCAATGGGAGACGTGCTTAGCTTTGGGTTCAATTTTGCAGTGTCCTTTCCCAGTGACAGTAAGGGCAGCAAGGCACATATTGTATTGTTGCCATCGAGGATAAAAAGATGGGGTTTATAGCATATTGCTTGAGTTTATCCCTCTACATCATGTCATCTTGCTTAATGTGTTACTTTGTTCTTATGAACTTAATACTCTAGATGCATGCTGGATATCGGTCGATGTGTGGAGTAATAGTAGTAGATGCAGAATCGTTTCGGTCTACTTGTCGCGGACGTGATGCCTATATACATGATCATGCCTAGATATTCTCATAATTATGCACTTTTCTATCAATTGCTCGACAGTAATTTGTTCACCCACCGTAATACTTATACTATCTTGAGAGAAGCCACTAGTGAAACCTATGCCCCCGGGTCTATCTTTTATCATATCAGTTTCCAATCTATTTTATTTCGCAATCTTTACTTTCAATCTATATCATAAAAATACCAAAAATATTTATCTTATTATTATTATCTCTATCAGATCTCACTCTCGTAAGTGGCCGTGAAGGGATTGACAACCCCTTTATCGCGTTGGTTGCGAGGTTCTTATTTGTTTGTGTAGGTACGAGGGACTTGCGTGTAGTCTCCTACTGGATTGATACCTTGGTTCTCAAAAACCGAGGGAAATACTTACGCTACTCTACTGCATCACCCTTTCCTCTTCAAGGGAAAACCAACGCAGTGCTCAAGAGGTAGCAGCCGCGCCCCTGCTCACCGTTCCCCGCTTCACTCCGGCCGCCTGCTGTCCGTGCTCTGCCTTCCCGCGACACCTTTGTTGCCCCTCAGCGCCCCCAGCTCGCTTCATCGCTGATGTCCGCGCTGTCACCTAATGTCTAGTATGCAACCTTCTTCTTGTAGACTCGTGTAGGGCCTCCAAGCGCAGAATTTTGTAGGACACTAGCAAATTTCCCTAAAGTGGATGACCTAAGGTTTATCAATCCGTGGTAGGCGTAGGATGAATATGGTCTCTCTCAAACAACGCTGCAACCAAATAACAAAGATTCTCTTGTGTCCCCAACACACCCAATACAATGGTAAATTGCATAGGTCCACTAGTTCGGCGAAGAGATGGTAATACAAGTGCAATATGGATGGTAGATATAGGTTTTGTAATCTGAAAATATAAAAACAGCAAGGTAACAATTAACAAAAGTGAGCGAAAACGATATTGCAATGCTTCGAAACAAGGCCTAGGGTTCATACTTTCACTAGTGTAAGTTCTCTCAACAATGATAACATAATTAGATCATATAACAATCCCTCAACATGCAACAAAGAGTCATGATGTCTACTACACAACCTTCTTCTTGAAGACGTTGTTGGGCCTCCAAGTGCAGAGGTTTGTAGGACAGTAGCAAATTTCCCTCAAGTGGATGAACTAAGGTTTATCAATCCGTGGGAGGCGTAGGATGAAGATGGTCTCTCTCAAACAACCCTGCAACCAAATAACAAAGAGTCTCTTGTGTCCCCAACACACCCAATACAATGGTAAATTGTATAGGTGCACTAGTTCGACGAAGAGATGGTGATACAAGTGCAATATGGATGGTAGATATAGGTTTTTGTAATCTGAAAATATAAAAACAGGAAGGTAACTAATGATAAAAGTGAGCACAAACGGTATTGCAATGCTAGGAAACAAGGCCTAGGGTTCATACTTTCACTAGTGCAAGTTCTCTCAACAATAATAACATAATTGGATCATATAACAATCCCTCAACATGCAACAAAGAGTCACTCCAAAGTCACTAATAGAGGAGAACAAATGAAGAGATTATTGTAGGGTACGAAACCACCTCAAAGTTATTCTTTCTGATCGATCTATTCAAGAGTTCGTACTAGAACAATACCTTAAGACACAAATCAACCAAAACACTAATGTCACCTAGATACTCCAATGTCAGATTCATCTATTCAACCAACACAAAGAACTTCAAAGAGTGCCCCAAAGTTTCTACCGGAGAGTCAAGACGAAAACGTGTGCCAACCCCTATGCATAATTTCATGAGGTCACGGAACTCGCAAGTTGATCACCAAAACATACATCAAGTGGATCACGTGATATCCCATTGTCACCATAGATAAGCACATACAAGACATACATCAAGTGTTCTCAAATCCTTAAAGACTCAATCCGATAAGATAACTTCAAAGGGAAAACTCAATTCATCACAAGATAGTAGAGGGGGAGAAACATCATAAGATCCAACTATAATTGGAAAGCTCGTGATACATCAAGATTGTTCCGAATCAAGAACACGAGAGAGAGAGAGAGAGAGAGAGATCAAACACATAGCTACTGGTATATACCCTCAGCCCCGAAGGTGAACTACTCCCTCCTCGTCATGGAGAGCGCTGGGATGATGAAGATGGCCACCGGAGAGGCAATCCCCCTCCGGCAGGGTGCCGGAACGGGTCTAGATAGGTTTTCAGTGGCTACGGAGGCTTCTAGCGGCGGAACTCCCGATCTAGGTCATTTTCTGGAGGTTTCTATATTTATAGGAATTTTTGGCGTAGGTCTCACGTCAAGAAGGTGCCCAAGTCGTCCACGAGGTAGGCCCACGCGCCCGCGGGGGGGCGAGGGGGTGGGGGTGGGCGCGCCCCCACCCTCGTGGATGGCCCGGGACTCTTCTGGCCCAACTCTTTTACTCCGGGGGCTTCTTTTGGTCCATAAAAAATCATCAAAAATTGGCACGTCAATTGGAATCCGTTTGGTATTCCTTTTCTGTAACACTCAAAAACAAGGAAAAAAACAGAAACTGGCACTAGGCTCTAGGTTAATAGGTTAGTCCCAAAAATCATATAAAATAGCATATAGATGCATATAAAACATCCAAGGTTGATAATATAATAGCATGGAACAATCAAAAATTATAGATACGTTGGAGACGTATCAAGCATCCCCAAGCTTAATTCTTGCTCGTCCTCGAGTAGGTAAATGATAAAAACAGAATTTTTAATGTGGAATGCTACCTAACATATTTATACGTGTAATTCTATTTATTGTGGAAAGAATATTCAGATCCATAAGATTCAAGACAAAAGTTTAATATTGACATAAAAATAATAATACTTCAAGCATACAAACTAAGCAATTATGTCTTCTCAAAATAACATGGCAAAAGAAAGCTTATCCCTACAAAATCATATAGTTTGGCTATGCTTCATTTTCATCACACAAAAATGCTCTCATCATGCACAACCCCGATGACAAGCCAAGCAATTGTTTCATACTTTAGTAATCTCAAACTTTTTTCAACTTTCAGGCAATACATGAGCGTGAGCCATGGACATAGCACTATGGGTGGAATAGAATATAATGATGGGGGTTGTGTGGAGAAGACAAAAAAGGAGAAAGTCTCACATTGACGCGGCTAATCAACGGGCTATGGAGATGCCCATCAATTGATGTCAATGCGAGGAGTAGGGATTGCCATGCAACGGATGCACTAGAGCTATAAATGTATGAAAGCTTAACAAAAGAAACTAAGTGGGTGTGCATCCAACTTGCTTGCTCACGAAGACCTAGGGCATTTGAGGAAGCCCATTGTTGGAATATACAAGCCAAGTTCTATAATGAAAAATTCCCACTAGTATATGAAAGTGACAAAACAAGAGACTCTCTATCATGAAGATCATGGTGCTACTTTGAAGCACAAGTGTGGAAAAAGGATGGTAGCATTGTCCCTTCTTATTTTATATATTTTTTCTTTTTTTATTTGGCCTTTTTTGGCCTTTCTTTTTTTTCTTTTTTTATTTGGCCTTTCCTTTTTTTATTTGGCCTTTCCTTTTTTCCGGGACAATGCTCTATTAATGATGATCATCACACTTCTATTTATTTACAACTCAAAGATTATAACTCGATACTAGAATAAAATATGACTCTATATGCATGCCTCCGGCGGTGTACCGGGATGGGCAATGAATCAAGAGTGACATGTATGATAAATTATGCATGGTGGCCTTGCCACAAATACGATGTCAACTACATGATCATGCAAGGCAATATGACAATGATGATGTGTGTCATGATGAACGGGACGGTGGAAAGTTGCATGGCAATATATCTCAGAATGGCTATGGAAATGCCATAATAGGTAGGTATGGTGGCTGTTCTGAGGAATATATAAGGAGGTTTATGTGTGACAGAGTGTATCATATCACGGGGTTTGGATGCACCGGCGAAGTTTGCACCAACTCTCGAGGTGACAAAGGGCAATGCATGGTACCGAAGAGGCTAGCAATGATGGAAGGGTGAGAGTGTGTATAATCCATGGACTCAACATTAGTCATAAAGAACTCACATACTTATTGCAAAAATCTACAATTCATCAAAAACCAAGAACTACGTGAATGCTCCTAGGGGGATAGATTGGTAGGAAAAGACCATCGCTCGTCCCCTACCTCCACTCATAAGGAAGGCAATCAAAGAAACCCCTCATGCTTCAAATTTGTCACACAACGGTTACCATACGTGCATGCTACAGGACTTGCAAACCTCAACACAAGTATTTATCAAATTCACAATTACTCAACTAGCACGACTCTAATATTACCATCTTCATATCTCAAAACAATTATCAAGTATCAAACTTCTCATAGTATTCAATGCACTTATATCAAAGTTTTTATTATACCCATCTCGGATGCCTATCATATTAGGACTAAATTCATAACCAAAGCAAATTACCATGCTGTTATAAAGACTCTCAAAATGATATAAGTGAAGCATGAGAGTTCAATAATTTCTATAAAATAAAACCACCACCGTGCTCTAAAAGGATATAAGTGAAGCACTAGAGCAAACGGCAAACAACTCCAAAAGATATAAGTGAAGATCAATGAGTAGTCGAATAATTATGCAACTATGTGAAGACTCTCTAACATTTAAGAATTTCAGATCTTGGTATTTTATACAAATAGCAAGCAAAACAAAATAAAATAAAATGACGCTCCAAGCAAAACACATATCATGTGGTGAATAAAAATATAGCTCCAAGTAAAGTTACCGGTGAATGAAGACGAAAGAGGGGATGCCATCCGGGGAATCCCCAAGATTAGGCTCTTGGTTGTCCTTGAATATTACTTTGGGGTGCCTTGGGCATCCCCACTCTTAGGCTCTTGCCACTCCTTATTCCATAGTCCATCGAATCTTTAACCAAAACTTGAAAACTTCACAACACAAAACTTAATAGAAAACTCGTAAGCTCCGTTAGTATAAGAAAATAAATCACTACTTAGGTACTGTTGTAAACTCATTATAAATTCATATTGGTGTAATCTCTAATGTATTCCTAGTTATCTATGGTTCATACCCTCCGATACTACTCATAGATTCATCAAAATAAGCAAACAACACAATGAAAACAGAATCTGTCAAAAACAGAACAGTCTGTGGTAATCTGTATCAAACGTGTACTTATGTAACCCCAAAAATTCTTAAATAAATAGTTGGACGTGAGGAATTTGTATATTAATTATCTGAAAAAAGAATCAACCTAATCGCACTCTCCAGTAAACAATGGCAACAAAACTCGTGAGCGCAAAAGTTTCTATTTTTTACAGCAAGATCGCAAAGACTTCACCCAAGTCTTCCCAAAGGTTCTACTTGGCACAAGCACTAATTAAAACATAAAAACACATCTAAAAAGAGGCTAGATGAATTATTTATTACTAAACAGTAACAAAAAGCAAGGAACAAAAATAAAATTGGGTTGCCTTCCAACAAGCGCTATCGTTTAACGCCCCTAGCTAGGCATGATGATTTTAATGATGCTCACATAAAAGATAAGAATAAACATAAAGAGAGCATCATGAAGAATATAACTAGCACATTTAAGCCTAACCCACTTCCTATGCATAGGGATTTTGTGAACAAACAACTTATGGGAACAATAATCAACTTGCATAGGAAGGTAAAACAAGCAAATCTTCAAGATTTTCAACACATAGAGAGGAAACTTGGTATTATTGCAATTCCTACAAGCATATGTTCCTCCCTCATAATAATTACATGTAGGATCATAATCAAATTCAACAATATAGCTATCACAGAACATATTCTTAACACGATCCACATGTATGCAAAGTTGACACTCTTCCAAAATAGTGGGATTAACATTAACTAAAGTCATGACCTCTCCAAACCCACTTTCATAATTATCACAATAAGATTCAACACCCTCCAAAATAGTGGGATCATTACTTCCTAAATTAGACACTCTTCCAAACCCACTTTCATCAATATAATCATCATAAATAGGAGGCATGCTATCATCAAAATAAATTTGCTCATCAAAACTTGGGGGACAAAAAATATCATCTTCATCAAACATAGCATCCCCAAGCTTGTGGATTTGCATATCATTAGCATCATGGATATTCAAAGGATTCATATTAACAATATTGCAATCATGCTCATCATCCAAAGATTTAGTGCCAAACATTTTAATACATTCTTCTTCAAACACTTTGGCACAATTACCGGAATCCTTATTCTCATGAAATACATTAAAAATATGAAGCATATGAGGTAACCTTAATTCCATTTTTTGTAGTTTTCATTTATAGACTAAACTAGTGATAAAACAAGAAACTAAAAGATTCGATTGTAAGATCTAAAGATATACCTACAAGCGCTAACCTCCCTGGCGACGGCGCCAGAAAAGAGCTCGATGTCTACTACACAACCTTCTTCTTGTAGACGTTGTTGGGCCTCCAAGTGCAGAGGTTTGTAGGACAGTAGCAAATTTCCCTCAATTGGATGACCTAAGGTTTATCAATTTGTGGGAGGCGTAGGATGAAGATGGTCTCTCTCAAACAACCCTGCAACCAAATAATAAAGAGTCTCTTGTGTCCCCAACACACCCAATACAATGATAAATTGTATAGGTGCACTAGTTCGGCGAAGATATGGTGATACAAGTGCAATATGGATGGTAGATATAGGTTTTGTAATCTAAAAATATAAAAACAGCAAGGTAACTAATGATAAAAGTGAGCACAAATGGCATTGTAATGCTAGGAAACAAGACCTAGGGTTCATACTTTCACTAGTGCAAGTTCTCTCAACAATAATAACATAATTGGGTCATATAACAATCCGTCAACATGCAACAAAGAGTCACTCCAAAGTCACTAATAGCGGAGAACAAACGAAGAAATTATTGTAGGGTACGAAACCACCTCAAAGTTATTCTTTCTGATCAATCTATTCAAGAGTTCGTACTAGAATAACACCTTAAGACACAAATCAACCAAAACCCTAATGTCACCTAGATACTCCAATGTCACCTCAAGTATCCGTGGGTATGATTATATGATATCATCACACAATCTCAGATTCATCTATTCAACCAACACAAAGAACTTCAAAGAGTGCCCCAAAGTTTCTACCGGAGAGTCAAGACGTAGACGTGTGCCAACCCCTATGCATAAGTTCACGAGGTCACGGAACTCGCATGTTGATCAACAAAACATACATCAAGTGGATCACGTGATATCCCATTGTCACCACAGATAAGCACATGCAAGACATACATCAAGTGTTCTCAAATCCTTGAAGACTCAATCCGATAAGATAACTTCAAAGGGAAAACTCAATTCATCACAAGAGAGTAGAGGGGGAGAAACATCATAAGATCCAACTATAATAGCAAAGCTCGCGATACATCAAGATCGTTCCGAATCAAGAACACGAAAGAGAAAGAGAGAGAGAGAGAGAGAGAGAGAGAGAGAGAGAGATCAAACACATAGCTACTGGTACATACCCTCAGCCCCGAGGGTGAACTACTCCCTCCTCGTCATGGAGAGTGTCGGGATGATGAAGATGGCCACCGGAGAGGGAATCCCCCCTCTGGCAGGTTGCCGGAATGGGTCTAGATTGGTTTTCGGTGGCTACGGAGGCTTCTGGCGGCGGAACTCCCGATCTAGGTTATTTTCTGGAGGTTTTTGTATTTATAGGATTTTTTGGCGTAGGTATCACATTAAGAAGGTGCCCGAGTCGTCCACGAGGTAGGCCCACGCACCCTAGGGGGTGGGCGCGCCCCCCACCCTCGTGGACGGCCCGGGACTCTTCTGGCCCAACTCTTTTACTCCGAGGTCTTATTTTGGTCCATAAAAAATAGTCAAAAATTGGCATGTCAATTGGACTCCATTTGGTATTCCTTTTCTGTAAAACTCAAAAACAAGGAAAAACAGAAACTGGCACTGGGCTCTAGGTTAATAGGTTAGTCCCAAAAATCATATAAAATAGCATATAAATGCATATAAATCATCCAAGGTTGATAATATAATAGCATGGAACAATCAAAAATTATAGATACATTGGAGACGTATCAAGTCACTCCAAAGTCACTAATAGCAGAGAATAAACGAAGAGATTATTGTAGGATACGAAACCACCTCAAACTTATTCTTTCTGATCGATCTGTTGGGCTATTCCTATAAGTGTCACAAACAGCCCTAGAGTTCGTACTAAAATAACACCTTAAGACACACATCAACCAAAACACTAATGTCACCTAGATACTCCAATGTCACCACAATTATCCGCGGGTTTGATTATACGATATGCATCACACAATCTCGGATTCATCTATTCAAACCAACACAAAGAACTTCAAATAGTGCCCCAAAATTTCTACCGGAGAGTCAAGACGAAAACGTGTGTCAACCCCTATTCATAAATTCACAAGGTCACAGAACCCGCGAGTTGATCACCAAAACATACATCAAGTTGATCACGTGAATATCCCATTATCACCACAGATAAGAACATGCAAGACATACATCAAGTGTTCTCAAATCCTTAAAGATTCAATCCGATAACTTCAAAGGAAAAACTCAATCCATTACAAGAAGGTAGAAGGGGGGGACATCATAAGATCCAACTATAATAGCAAAGCTCGCGGTGCATCAAGATCATGCCAAATCAAGAACACGAGAGAGAGATCAAACACATAGCTACTAGTACATACCCTCAGCCCCGAGGGTGAACTACTCCCTCCTCGTCATGGAGAGCGTCGGGATGATGAATATGGCCACCGGTGATGGTTTCCCCCTCCGGCAGGGTGCCGGAACGGGCTCTCGTTTGGTTTTTCGTGGCTACAGAGGCTTGCGGCGGCGGAACTCCCGATCTAGGTTTATTTCTGGGGGTTTCTATATTTATAGGAATTTTCGGCGTCGGGAACAAGTTAGCGAGGGTCCACGAGGCGACGACAAGGATGGAGGGCGCGCCCTCCACCCTTGTGCGGGCCTCGTGGCTCTTCTGGCCCAACTCTTTTGCTTTGGGGTCTTCTTCTGGTCCATAAAAAATCATCGTAAATTTTCAGCTCATTTGGATTCCGTTTGATATTCCTTTTCTGTGAAACTCAAAAACAAGGAAAAATAGAAACTGGCACTGAGCTCTAGGTTAATAGGTTAGTCCCAAAAATCATATAAAATAGCATATAAAATATTCAAGATAGATAATATAATAGCATGAAACAATCAAAAATTATAGATATGTTGAAGATGTATCATCGCGGCTCTGCTTCGCCTGCAGTCGCCGCACGCTGCGCCCGCCACGGCTCATGCCTCGGCTCCCTCTACCGCTGTGACTCGTCGCCGCTCCGCCTTCCCCTGCCTTGTGCTGGCGCCGTCGCCCCGTGCCCCGCCTCCGCCTCTAGCCCCGCGGGCCTCCGCCGCTCCACCCTCCCCTGCCTTGTGTTGGCGCCATCGCCCTGTGCCCCGCCACCGCCTCTAGCCCCTGCTCACATCGTTTGGGGCCGTGATGGAAACTTCGGCCGGACTTCCTTTGCGGGTTCAGCCCCAGATAGGCGATAAACCTGGACTAGAGTCTTGTGTGGTTAGTCAGGTCGTGGCCGACACCCTCGCCAGGCTTCCACTTGAAGATTGCCAAGATACATGTTGTGTACATGGAGATAAGTGGGGAAAGCGTGTGTGAAGAAGTACACCCTGCAGGGTAATATGATCTATTCGAATAGACGTGTCCGTGGATATTGACTACTTGGGACGCTTATATGGTTCATAGATAATTTGAAGTGAATACTCTAAAATGCGCAAGATAAGCGTGAGTGTTATGGATGGCCTCCTCGTAGGGAGTCGGGAGCGGATCCATAGTGGCGTATTGATATGGTGAATATGTGGACTCGTGTGCGCCGCCTCTAGAAATTACTAGCAGTCGTAGTTCAGGATAGCCATTGAGACAAAGCTGCTTGCTGCAGTTAAATTCCACCACCCCCTTTGTTGATACTGATGCATAAGTAGATAGTTCTGAAGTAAGTCTTGTAGTACATTTGTACCCACGTTTGCTTAATTTATATTTTGCAGAGGAGATTTCTGTCTCGCTAGTAGTTCTGCTTGGACTTCGACGAGTAGCTTGTTACCTCAGCTACGATCTTGTACCCTTGGAAGGGTCTTATAGATAGACATGCTTTCTAGCCTTCTTTCTTTTTAGATGTCTGTACCCAGACATGTTTATGCTTCCGCCTGTGCTTGTTACTTGTATGACTTGAATGCTAGGTCATGAGACCCATGTTTGTAATATCTGACTCCTCATAGCCTATTGAATAAGTACTTTGAGTCGTAGAGTTATGTTGTGTTGCCATGTTGTATTTACACATATCGAGCATATTGTGTGTATGTTATTGAAATGCTTGGTATGTGTGGGATCCGACACCTAGTTGTTTATTCTTGGTAGCCTTCCTTATGGGAAAATATCTCCTAGTGCTTCCACTGAGCCATGATAGTTCGCTACTACTCCGGAACACTTAGGTTGGCCGGCATGTATCCTTCTTTGTTCATGTGTCTGTCCCTTCGGGGAAATATCACGCGTTGTTCCTTTAAATCCTTGATCTTGCTACGACTTGGGTTCATACGTTGATGACCGACACGTTCATGGCTGGGTTATGTATGCTTGTCCCTGTAAGTTTGTGCTACCTTGGGTTTACAACTAGTCATGTCGGTTCAGATCCTTTGTCATATGGATGCTAGCGACACAATCATATACGTGAGCCAAAAGACGCAAACGGTCCCGGCTAAGGTAAGGCTGCAGCTGTGGGAATATCGTGCGTGAGGCCGCGAAGTGATATGATGTGTTACATGCTAGATCGGTGTGATTAAGGATTGGGGTCCTGACAGCTACACTCTGAAATGGAGTCTGGGTCTATCTAGGGCACATCTAGATGCACCCTACTTATTGCACATCTAAGTGACTCAATAAAGTATAAAAAAAAAGAAAACACACGAATCTCCGCGTAAGATGAATGACATAGACTTAGATGTGCAATACTTATGGCACATCTAGATGTGCTTTAACAAAACCGAATATGAAATATAGAACACGGTGGATACCATATGTAAATCGCATCCTAATTGCATAGTATCTCCATCAAATCTCTACCTAATAATAAATGGAGGAGTGCTTCTGTCCGCCTGTCGCCATTTTTGCAGAAACGCCCCGCACTTACCTGAAATCTACCAACGGTCCCATTTTAAAGTGAGAATATAAAAATATTTCATGTTTTGTAGAAACCCCCTGAGATTTCTGTTAATCTACCCATGGTCCTATTTTAAGTGGGAATAGAAAACATTTTGTTTTTTTAGAAAACCCCCCTGAGGTTTCGGTTAATAAACCTATTGTCCATCTAGAAAATAACATTTTTTACAGATTCAAATGTTTTGGAAAAAATATTCATATCTTTTAAAGTGTAACTCCAATTTAAACATGTTATATATGAAAATCGATTAGAAAAATGTGTAGAATATGAATACAATGTTCTTTTTTATACGTTAATCATTTTCAAATGCTGTTTTGGGGCAAATTCTAATACTTTTAAATAGTATTTATATTTTTTAAACCCCAACTCCAATTTTAACATGTTATATGTGAAAATGATTAGAAAAATTGATTAACATGTTGTATAATAATTTTTAAAATGTTGTTTAGGACGCAACCTTAATCAGTAGTCCACGACCGGTCTTTCTTGCATACTGTTGCCGATCTAGATTGAAAATGAACACCTCAGCAAAACCATATTGAAGACGAAAGAAATCATCTATAACCACGCATCTCTGTCGACGAGGGTGGAAGAAGGATAAACAACAACACTGATAAGATGCCATGTGTTGAAATAAAGGACATGGACCTATTGGGGTCTTGAGTCATGGTTACTGTGTTAGGGGCATGTGGTATTTGTTTCCCCTCGTTACAACGCACGGGCTCTTTTGCTACTCACTTAAAAAAAGACTCCAATACTCAAAGAAGTCAAAATTTTAGGGCTCTCAACGAGCGCCCTCGAAGCCGTCAAACCACCGTCGAACGAATTGCAATTTCTATGCGTAGCATGAAAATTTTATTCGATTTCTTTTACGCCACAGAGCAACTTTCGTGTCTCATCATGCCAAATAGTGACCAGAGCCATTATCCTGACGAAGGGCTCGACGGACCAAATCAGATGGAGATTGACGATGTCAGGACAGTAAACTTCGGCATCGGCCTACCAGATGCAGTTCCAAGGCTCAATCCCAACAAATGATAAAGCCATCATCTGGAATGCCAAAGCAGCGCAGAGAGCCAAGGCTTTTGCGTGGATCCTACTCTAAGGCAAGTGTCTCACGACTGATAACCTTGCCCGACGACAGATCCCTCATGACCCATTGTGCCCTCTCTGTTGCAACAAGCCCGAGACGACATTGCACCTGATCAGCTCTTGCCATTTCTCCAAGTCTGGCTGGACAAGAACTGCGGCTTCCCTCGGCCAGCCATTCTCGGCCATCGATATGAACACCGGCAGTCGCCTCAGAGATAGCTTTAGACGTCAGACTGCAACCCTGCTATGCTCTTGCAGACCCACCCGGTGAGTTGCTTGCCTACTGGTGGCTTGGTGCCTCTGGAAGGAGAGAAACGCCAGGATCTTCGACGGCAAAGCTTGTACCGAGACACAAATAGCTCACAAAATCGTTGATGAGGCCCGATGTTGGCTTCATGCTGGCTTGGCACCGATGAGCAAGTTTATTGAACCACCATAGCTTTTATTTCAGTGGGCCCGATGACAACCGGCGCCAGTTTTGCCCGACTGTTTGTAACCTTACTCTGTATTCCTCTTCTTCATCAATGAAAATCATCTCCTGGTTGCCTTTTCGTAAAAAAAAATCTAGCTGGTATATGGCAAGGGCTCTTTTTATTCAAAGGAATTCCATAGGATTTTCTAAGGGTTAAATTCTTAGGATTTTTTCCTACGTTGGTCGTTTGATTCATAGGACTGAATTCTATAGGAATTTTTTTATGGAATCATGTGTACTAAAGTTCATTGGAAATCAAGCATCCACTCCAACCTCTTTTTTCACTTTCTTTGTTTTTCTATGACATCAAACACTCGGTGTTAATTTATGGGATTCAAGTGGGCACACCACTCCATGCTTTATTTTTTTCTATCCCGTTCTGAGAATCCTACTAATTAAAGAGGGCCTAAATTTGATGTGTTCGCTAGAAAAACACTTCCGAGCAGATAACGTTTCCCAAATAAGGTGCAAATTGACAGTGGTGTTTTTTTTTTCAGGGAAGATTGTGGTTCTCGTTGACAGTTATTTTCGGGGACTTGTTGACAATTGTTATTGCATCAATGGTAGGGCATTGGGTATCTGTTGGGAAACCGGCCCATGTGAGGGGGATAGCCCCTCCCGGTTCCACACTTTACGTTAAATGGATACTTATTCCTTGACCCTTTACATCTATATAAAGAGACAAGGAGCAATTATTATAACAGTTGATCATTGATTAATAAAGGTAGTTTCCTCCATATTTCTTTGTGTCCATCTACTTTTGCGTGTTCGATTACTTCGTCTACGACGCTCACTTTCGCTCCGCAACCTCAGACCGGACTCGCCGACGGAGTTGTGGAACACGTTACCAGCACGCTTCGCTCCATCAACTCTCCGTCAAACCTGCATCACGCAGGCTTTCGTCGATCCCGCGGAGGTATAAGATCCGATCTCTCTTTTGCAAAAATGAATTCCTCATGTCATTACAATTCATTTTTGTGATTAGTCTATTTTTCAATTTAATCTATTTATAGTATGGATTTTTCTCTCAAGAACTGGCTGACGAATATGTCACCGACTAATATCAATGTTTTTGAATCAAGAGGAATTTGTTGACAGCACTATATAGAAATCGGTACAGAACGTAACCCAGATGATCACGGTACCGCCGCAAAAGCACCAGATGTGCCATGCGCCGTCGGAGTTCCGGATGAACACGAGGACAACCTGCATCCCGAGGCCGACGTCCAGATGACGCCCGTGCCAAGCCATCGACGGCGTCGCCATGGCCCCGCTGGCCGTCTGCTACCGCGCGCCCGTGTCCTCTGTCGGCCGCGACCCCGCTGGTTGCGCGCGCCGTGCCCACTGCATGCTCGCGCCACCGCGTGCGCTCGCGTACCCTGCTGGTCGCCGTCGCCACGACCCTGCTGATCGCGCACGCCTGCTGCCGCGCGCGGCTGGCCGTCCGCCGCCGCGCGCCATCGCGCGCCCGTGTCCTCTGCCGGTCGCGACCCCGCTGGTCACGCGCGCCACGCTGTGTCCGCTGACACTCGCTTCGCCTGGAGCGCCGCCGCGTACCCGCCTCCTGTCGCCCGTGCACGGCCAGCCGCCATAGCCAGGACGCGACCCGCCGCGCGCGCCGCTCCCACTGGCCACTCCAGCCGAGAGGCTGCGTAACGCAGCCGCCGCCATCCCAGTCGGGCGCTAGGGAAAACCTAGCGACCCAGACGATGCGCCGCGCGGGGGCTGGCCGGGCCAGCCTGCTGGTTGCTGGGCCCAGGGCCCATCTGCGTCGATGCGCCCTCCTCCATAAAAAAAGTGAGAGAGGTGGCTGGCGCGCCCTAGATGGACCGACGGCCCATTTTCGGCCTGCGGCCGAACTGGACTCAGCCGGAGAGCACGCGCACGTGTGGTTCTTTGCATTTTAGCCCTGCAGTTTTCTGTTTTTACGTGTATAATGTTCCTGCTGTAATATTTCGCGTAGAAGCCCCTGAAACTGTCTGTTTTTGCTGAAAAGTGCGTATTTGGCTTTAATATGTCTCGGGAATTCAATTTTTGGGCTAGTTTTCACGTAAGAAATGCGCTTAACATGCTATCTTTTGTATAACATGTTTTTACTACTGTAGATTAACTGTTTAGCACTCTTAATCACTAAGTAAATCATATAATAACATGTTTTAAATAATGGAACGTCATTTTTATTGAATAAGTTTATCAACATCGCATTTGTGCAAAAGATTACCTGCTGTAATCTCATGATTTTTGTATAAATTGCAGATGTCCGGAATTGTCAACAAGGAGCTTGCTGAGTTGGCCCAGACGGGGATGAATTACCTGTCATGGGCCTCGGACTGTGAGATCTTTCTCCAGGGCAATACCCTCCTGAGGGCGATCGGTAAGGGGACCCAGCCAGCCCCCACTGATCCCAAGTTTGAAATTGAGAATGCGCAGGCTCTGCATTTTCTCCGTCATCACCTGTCCCCTACTCTGAAAGACGAGTATATGGCTGAACGGAGTGCTTCTGACCTTTGGACCGCTCTTAAGCAGCGGTTTGAGCGACTGAAGTACACTGTTAAGCCACGTGCACAGGCGGAGTGGATCCGTCTGAGGTTTGCGGACTTCAAGACGGTTGGGGAGTACAATTCGGCTCTGCACCAGATTTGTACGACTCTTCAGATGTGTGGTACTGAGATTACCGACACTTAGAAGATTGAGAAAACCCTATCCACTTTCCACCCTGACGCGGTCCTGTCCGCACGGAACTACCGCTAGGGCAACTACACGAGGTATTCAGAGTTGATTGACGTCCTCCAGGTGGCAGAGGCGCAGGACGAGGTTCTGAAAAAGAACTTTGCCGCGCAACCACTTGAGGGGAGTTCTCGTCAGGAGGTGAACGCTCTCAAAATCCGCAAGCCTCAACAGAAGAAGAGGGGCCACAAGGGCAAGAAGAAGGGCCCTTAGCCCTCCGCCCCGGCTAAGCAGCAAAAGCCGGGCAAGGGGGGCAGAGGCCTCAGGACTGCTTTCGGTGTGGCTCGGTGGAGCATTTCTCCCGCCAGTGCCGCGCACCACAGGAGGTCGTTGATGCATATAAGGCTCGGAAGGCGCGTAAGACGCACCTCGCCTTGGTTCAGGAGGGAGCACCACCGACGCCCATGGCGGCACCCGTGATGATCTCTCCGCCCCCTGCCGCCCCCATCGCAGCGACCCCCGTGGAGCCCATCACGGCGGCTTTGGCGGTCTCTAGTGATGCCAACGTTGCCATGGAGGTTGACCACGTGGTCGCCTCGGTGGTGCCGCAACTAGATGTTGATGCGCCTCCAAGATGATTTCTAAGGAGGATCAGCTCACTAGTATGGAGATTGCGGCTGAGGTCAATGGCTTCTTTACCGAGTCTACTTAGCATACCTCTTTGGTTATCATGATTCCGTGATTTGATACAATAAATTTGAATAAATTCGATTTGGTTGTAAGATCTATGAGAGCATAAACTTATTCTTTACTTTGGCGATTGGATGACATTTATTCATTTATTCCATTATTTATACATGATAGTATGTTATGTTCTGGAACGTGTGCATTTATTATTAATGTAGCGTCTTCCTCATTACATTAATTATATGTCATATTTTAGAACGCGTGTGGCGCCCGAATGGAGGAAACATGCCTTGCCGATAGCGTAACTACACATACCATTTTACGAGAAACTAAGTACTTTGAGTCTATTAAAAAAATCTCCGGGAAGTATTATGACAATCGCCGGCTGCGGTTCGCACATAGTTGGCTTCGGACGAGCCACTATTATACTTCCTATGGGAACAACTTTGATCATTAATGATGCGTTGTTGTACCCGAACTCGACTCGTACTCTTTTGAGCTTTAGAGACATCCGCACCAATGGTTTTCATGCTGAGACTGATGATGAGAACCACAAGGAGTGCCTACTTATCACAAAGCGGGATGCAAATGGTAAACATGTTATCGAAAGGCTTCCTTCGTTTGACACAGGTCTATACTACACTAAAATATTAGCACCGCCCGTGTACACTACCCTCAAGACCGTTTTTTGAAGCTCTGAACTCTTCTGCCTCTGGCATGATAGGTTAGGCCACCCCAGACTTAGGATGATGAGAAATATAATAAACAACTCGCATGGTCATAATGTTAACGTGAAGAACTTCCCGAATCCCGATGATTTCGTGTGCTCCGCATGCGCTAAGGGGAAGTTAGTCATTAGGCCATCGCCCCTCAAGGTGAGGGATGAAATCCCTGCGTTCTTGGAGCGTATCCAAGGGGACATATGCGGTCCAATTCAGGCCCTCACGGGGCCGTTTCGGTACTTCATGGTGCTCATTGATGCTTCCTCTAAATGGTCTAATGTTTGCCTGCTGTCAACACGGAACCATGCCTTTGCAAAGCTGATCTCTCAGATCATACAAATGAGGAATAATTTCCCTAATTATCGTATAAAGTCTATTCGAATGGACAACACCGGAGAATTTACTTCAAAGGCGTTCGATGATTCTTGCATGGCAATGGGAATCAAAGTTGAGCACTCGGTACCGCATGTTCATACACAAAATGGACTTGCCGAGGCATTGATTAAAAGAATTAAATTCATTGCCCGACCACTCCTTCAGAGTTGTAATTTACCAACTACATGTTGGGGCCACGCAGTGTTACACGCGTCCAATCTCATCAACTTTCGACCATCGGCCTTCAACATCCACTCTCCTGTTCAGCTTGCGCAAGGGTCGGCACCGAAAATTTCCCACCTTCGTAGGTTCGGTTGCCAGGTATATGTACCAGTACCACCACCTCGGCGATCGGCGATGGGCCCGCTCCGTAAGTTGGGGATATACGTTGGTTATGAGATTGTGTCCATAATCAGGTATCTGGACCCCATGACAGGTGACTGTCACACGGCTCGTTTTGCTGATTGCATTTTTGACGAGGATTTTTTCCCGACTTTAGGGGGATAGAATCAACCCCTTGATGCTAAAAGTCGAGAAATCACGTGGCAAGCCACGGGAATCCACGCTCATGACCCGCGCACTGCTGAGACTGAGAGAGAAGTCCAAAAGATAATAGATTTGCAGTCATTAGCAAATCAACTGCCTGACCACTTTAGTGACTTAAAGACCGTGACAAAATCACATGTGCATGCGCGCAATGCACCGGAAAGTATTGATATACCAAAGAAAAATGATGGTATACCCGCTCCCGTCCAAAGGCCTAAAAGGACGAGAGATCTGGCTTCTTAAATCCCAAGTACTCGGGGACGCCCGACGAAAAAGGATAAGAGAGATTTATTACAGCCTGTCGCCAAAGTACCCCAAAGTGAAACTGGGAGCCAGTCGAGACCTGGCACAAGTACGGAAAATTCAGTGCACGAAATTCCGGACTTAAACTTTCCCATGGGGAAAACACCTAGCGAAGATGTGTGCGCACACGTCGGTGCGGGAAATCTAAAGGACCTTGCTCCCATAATGGGAAATTTGGTAGAGCAAGTGTTAGCGCCAGATGCGCTCCATGACGAAATGGCCATAAATTATATTTATACGGGGGAGTCCCTGAACCGAGCAACGGTGATTGTCGACATTAACTTTGCTACGAAAAATGCCTCAATCATAGATCTTGACCCTGAGCCTAATACGCTCGCTTGCAAGAAAAGGTCGGATTGGAAAGATTGGCAGCAGGCAATTACTGCCAAATTATTATCTCTCAACAAAAGGAAGGTGTTCGGACCAGTTTGTCGAACTCCTCCCCACATTCGCCATGTTAGCCATAGGTGGGTTTTTGTTCGAAAGAGAGATGAAAATAATAAGGTAGTACGGTACAAAGCAAGGCTCGTTGCTCAAGGGTTCACTCAACGACCATGTGTCAATTTTGAGGAGACTTATTCCCCGGTCATGGATGGAGTTACCTTTAGATACTTGATCTCGATGGCAGTAAACATGGGCTTGAAAATGAAACTAATGGATGTTGTCACTGCTTACCAGTATGGTAACTTGGATTCGAACATATACATGAAGGTTCCAGAAGGTATCCCTGTTCCGAACCATGATAGAGCAAACAGGGGTCTATACAGTGTTCAACTTCAAAAGGCACTGTATGGACTCAGACAGTCTGGTAGAATGTGGTACAATCTCTTAAGTGATTTCCTTCATGAGAAGGGCTACACGAGCAATAAAGATTGCCAGTGTGTTTTTATACGGCGATCCCAAGATGGATTATGCATAATCTCGGTGTACGTGGACGATTTAAACATAATCGATACGCCTGAGGATATTGAGGAAGCGAGTTCCTACCTGATTTCGGAATTCGAGATGAAGGATTTGGGTAAAACCAAGTTCTGTGTAGGTCTGCAACTTGAACATTCCCCTGATGGGATTCTAGTGCACCAGTCGGCCTACACCCAGAAGGTGTTGGAGAGATTTGAATTTGATAAGGCATATCCTTCTAAGACCCCAAAGGTCGGAAGATCTTTACAGCCAGACAAGGACCCGTTCAGGCCAAAGGAAGAGGGGGAGGAAACTCTGGGACCAGAGGTTCCTTACCTGAGTGCAGTTGGAGCACTCATGTACCTCGCAAATTGTACACGGTCAGACATTGCGTTCGTCGTCAGTTTGCTTGCTCGGTACAGTTCTGAACCTACCAAGAGACATTGGAAAGGTGTCAAGGACGTCTTCCATTACCTGCAAGGGACCAAAGATCTTGGCCTATTTTATAAAAGAAATCAAGACCTATCTATTATAGGCTATGCCGATGCTGGGTACCTATCGGACTCGCATGATTGCAAATCGCAGACTGGATATGTTTTCCTTTGTGGTGGAACTGCGTTTTCCTAGAAATCGTCCAAGAAAACACTTGTGTTGACTTCCACGAACCACTCGGAAATCATGGTACTATTCAAAGCATAAAAGAGTGTGTATCGCTTCGGCGGATGATCGGCCACATTCAGCAGACATGTGGGCTGAACACCGTACAAACCCCTACCATTATCTATGAAGATAATGCTGCTTGTGTTGCACAAGTCCAGATGGGTTATGTGAAGAGTAACCTCACAAAGCATATTAGTCCCAAGTTCTTTTATGCACATGAGCTCCAATAATTGAACGAGCTGAGAGTTTTGCATACTAAGTCCTGTGACAATCTTGCTGATATGTTCACTCGTTATCCTCCTAACCATTCAATCACAGGTTGGTTCAATATTTGGAAACATGTTAATTGCATTAGAAGCGACATTCATTGCATTAAACACAATTAATATTGATTCTAAGTTTCATTGTGGATATTTTTGAAAATAATATTACTTTCAAAGCGGACTTGAGTGCAGGTACACGGTCACTAGCATAATAAAGGGGCAACTTCGTGAAAAAGTTCAAGTTGCCCTTTTCACTAAACTGAATTTGCATTTTTGTGGATCGTTTGAGACTCAAGAACTCAGGCTTAATTGTGGAATCGTGAATGAATCAGATCTGATAAATGAAGAGAGAGGTGACTCCTCGAACGTTCTCCCTTCCGGTGTCATTCTCTGGCGAATCCTCTCCTCTGTGAGTCTCGTGGGGGGTTGTCGGGGCCTTGTGTTCGGACTATATTTGTTGCGGGTTTAGGTATTGCTTCTCGGGTTCTTGAACAAATTTTTTGGTCGGGAGGCTCTCAACCGGTTGACAGTGTGCCTTCGACAACAATGACAATGATATTGAATAAGTGTGCTCCAAGTCCCCACTCGATGTTGTGGCTTCCTTCCTCATTAACGGCGGATCTTGGAGCTAGTGTGCCTGTTTGTTTGGATCCTAGATTTGGGTGCGTATATTCTCCCAGGTAAGGACGCTGAGGCTACAGCTGCAGCGCCAGAGTGGGCTTTGGGTCTAAGGCCAAGTGTAGTCATCCTTTTTTCCTCCTGCTGTAGCTTCATTTGACCTAGAATCGCCTTCTCCTTCAGGTTGTGGACCCTTCAGGAGCCATGTTGCCATTACATCTTACCAGAGTTCAATGACTTCTAATTGTAGGTGTGGATCGTGAGCCGCAACCTCCATTGTCGTTGTTGTTGCAACCGCGCTCTCCGCGCCCCTGACCGTGACCATGACCACCGCAACCACCATGGGAGCTCCCATCGCGTTGATGGGTTGCTGAGTTGGTGGAAGAGAAGATCTCACTCATGGAGGCCCGCTACTCAATACAAACCTCAACAGTCAGGAAATAAGCATAAAAGTTGGTGATACTCACTAGATCACCATGTTGTAATTGAAGCAAGAAGGGGCTTGTATACTCTGATCCCTAGCCGATGAGCATGTAGCTGATGACTTCTTCATTAGAGAGGGGCTTCCAAGGGATATCATAGCATCGACATACTCCTTTATATTGTTGAAGTAGGCGTATGAGGAGAACATTGTATGTAGCACATCCCAGACGGCATGGGAGGTGTTGAACATCGTCAGTTACCCCTGATGATATCACTCATCATGGAGGATGGAGGAGAGTAGTGCGACGAGGACTGCATGGTCCTCTTGGTAACATCAAAGAAACATTGGGTTTGGCACGGTGCGAGCGGCAGTGTCAGTGTGCTAAGTGATGGTTTCCAGTAGAATGGGAATGGTTCCATCGACACAGTCAAAGAAACAATGCGAGCCAGGGAGAGGGACACATTTTCCCCTTGTCAAGGAGATGATGATCATATTGGCTACTAAGAAGCACCGATGGAGGGTACAGTCACACCAAATACACCATCGATGAGAGTAAGGGTTGTTCCCCTACGAGTGATTGGAAAACAGGGGGAAGGGATCACGTTGTGATACCAACCTACAAAGGGAATAATTGTCGTAAATCCTACGTACCATGTGTTTACTTGCTTATAGAGGTGTTGCTCTCTATTTACTTACTCATATGATGATTGGATTACAAGTTAGGATCAACAAAAGATCTCAATCATACCATAGTATACCAAATATGCACCTACGGACTATACAAGTGTATCTGCAAATAGCCAGGCATGCGGCAATTGACAAATAGATACATATATTCATATATCGTCGTCCCAGAGCTCCTCGAGTGATTTGTAAGGCCCATCGGGCGACATGAACCGCTCCCCCAAAGACACTCTCCTCTGTGGTATTGTGGCGATCATCCCCTTCTCCTCCTCGCTCAACTCCCACTCGAAGATCTCCATATTCTGCTTCAATCTCTCATTGTTGTAGCTCCTCGCCACGAAGCACACGCCCTGCTCGTATAGCCACCTCAACACCACCTGTACACATCATTAACAAGACATGGTCAATGTTGATTTCTCTTACAATTCCAGAATATGAACACATATATTATATTCTAAATTTTCGGCGGTACCTTTTTTGACTGAAATATTTTCGTAGTAATTTTGCAGGATTTGGGTGCATAGAGTCTATTTGTTTCACTTCTAAACAATTAATAGGAGTCAAAATGTCCAAAAAAAATTGGTGAACCAACATAAACTTCTTCCTTATATTGATTTCTAACAAGATTCAGCGTGCTAATGCCCAGAATAGAAGAACACACTTAAAAATAAAACGAGAATAAGATGTCACATACCATGAACTCATACGGCATGTTAAAAACATACGGAAACTCATAGATCATGTCTTTGGATAGTTGTTGTGTTTATTCTCTTATGAGGTTTGTGAGTTAGAGTCCGTTTGGCGTTGTGATGAATTGTGCTAATTAACCCCGTTTACCCAGCCCGTCTTTGCCAATTTTATTGCCTTCCAACTTGAAAAAGGTGTTTCAGGAACAAAATTTATAAGGGTTTATCTAAAACTCATCTAGATGTGACATAACGATGTCACATCTAAGTTGAAATCATCACCTGTTTATAGCCTTTTGTTTGTTTGTTGTTTTTCTTTTTTGGTATTGTATCGTCTAGGCCTTGTCTTTTCTTTTTTGTGTGACCAGCGTGCCCATAGAAACGCTCGCATGGGCAAGGCCCAGCTTGCCTCACACCATCACACGCATGCTCACTCTATGGCCTGTAGCTGATCGTACGTAGTAACGATTTGTGTTTTTTATTCCTTTTGTTTCTTTTATTTCCTATTTTTTTCTTTTTTCTTTCAGGTGTATTTTTTTCAGTTCTAATATATGCTAAAAAATTAAAAAACACACTGATTGTTTTTGGATATACGGTGAACATTGTTTTTAATACACACTGAACAAATTATAAAATTACGGTGAACATAATTGTAATACACATTGAACAAATATTTAGTATATGATGACCTTCTAATATACAGTGAACTTATTTTCTATGTATTGTGTATGTTTTTTAATGTATATACGGTGAACCTTTTACAAAATACTCACTGGAGAATTTTAAAATGTACACTGACGTCTAACAATAAATAAAACAATAGAAGAGGAAAAATAAAAAACTGGTCAAAAAAACTAGAAAAATGTTCACGTATTAAAAAAAATATGTGGATTAAAACAATCGTGATTTGAACATTGTTTGCAAATTCGAAACATGTTATTTTAAAATGGACCCTAGTTGCGTATCATGGATGAAGTTGCAACTAAGAAGAATATTAGTCGGGCCCCCAATCGCATATCGAGGGTGGAGTTGAATAATAATAGGTACTTCAGAACATTGTTACAAGAGTAAATCACCTCTACAACTACAAACATTTTTGCAACCGGGGACCCTCGACAAACACACCCCCTAGTTGCGAGTCGGTGCTCGGCATGCAACTGGGGACCCTCGACAAACACACGCACCCCTAATTGTGAGTCAATGCTCGGCATGCAACAGGGGACCCTCCACAAACACGCACGCGCGCGCGCGCACACACACATCCGTAGTTATGAGTCGATGGTTGACAAGCAGCTGGGACCCTCGACAAACACACACACCCCTAGTTGTGAGTCGATGGTTGACATGCAACTGGGGACCCTCGACAAACACCCCTAGTTGCAAGTCGATGGTCGGCATGCAACTGGTGGCCCCGACAAACACACACACACACATCCTAGTTGCGAGTCGATGGTCGACATGCAACTGGGGACCCTCGACAAACACCGTTAGTAGCGAGTCGATGGTCGGCTTGCAACTATGGGCCACGATAAAACACAACCCCCTAGTCGTGAGTCGATGCTCAGCATGCAACTAGGGACCCTCGACCAACATACACACCCTTAATTGTGAGTCGACGGTCGACATGCAACTGGGGAGCCTCGACAGACACAGACTCACTTAGTTGCGAGTCAATAGTCTGCTTGCAATTGAGGAACCTCGACAAACACACACACCCCTAATTGTGAGTCATTGGTCTGCTTGTAACTGGGGACCCTCGACAAACACACACACACCCTTAGTTGCGAGTTGATGGTCGACATGCAACTGGGGACCCATGACAAAACACACACACACCACCTAGTTGTGAGTCGATGATCGTCATACAACTGGGGAGCCTTGATAAAAACACACACAACCCTAGTTGCGAGTCCATGGTCTTCATGCAACTGTGGACCCTTGACAAACACACACACTCCCTAGTTGCGAGTCGATGGTCGGCTTGCAACTGGGGACCCTCAACAAACACACACACCCCCTAGTTGCAAGTCGATCATCGGCTTGCAACTGGGGACCCTCAACAAACACACACACCCCCTTAGTCACGAGTCGATGGTCGACATGCAACTGGGGACCCACGACAAAACACACACACCCCCTAGTTGCGAGTCGATGGTCGTCATGCAAATGGGGACCCTCGACAAACACCATTAGTTGCGAGTCGATGGTCAGCTTGCAACTAGGGGCCACGATAAAAGACACCCTTTTAGTTGCGAGTCGATGCTCAACATGCAACTATGGACCCTCGACAAACACACAAACCCCTAGTTGTGAGTCGATGGGCGACATGCAACTGGGGACCGCGGCAAAAACACACAAACACCACCCCCAATTGTGAGTCGATACTCGGCATGCAACTAGGTATTGGGGAACGTAGCAGAAATTCAAAATTTTCCTATGTATCACCAAGATCTATCTATGGAGAGACTAGCAACGAGGGAAAGGAGAGTGCATCTACATACCCTTGTAGATCGCTAAGCGGAAGCGTTCAAGTGAACGGGGTTGATGGAGTCGTACTCGTCGTGATTCAAATCACCGATGATCAGTGCCGAACGCACGGCACCTCCGTGTTCAACACACGTACAGCCCGGTGACGTCTCCCATGCCTTGATCCAGCAAGGAGAGAGGGAGAGGTTGAGGAAGACTCCATCCAACAGCAGCACAACGGCATGGTGGTGAAGGAGGAGCGTGGCAATCCTGCAGGGCTTCGCCAAGCACCACAGAAGAAGAGGGAGAGAGAGATGCAGGGCTGCACCAACGAGAGATCGAATCGCGTGTGTTATGGGCAGCCCTATGCCTCATATATATAGGGAAGGGGAGGGGCTGCGCCCCCTCTAGGGTTCCCACCCCCTAGGGGGGCGGCAGCCCTAGATGGGGATCAAGGATGGCGGCCAAGAGGGGGAGAGGAGAGGGAGGCGCACCAATATGGGCCTTAAGGCCCATATCCCTTAGGGTTTGCCCCCTTTCCACCTCTTAGGTGCCATGGGCCCTTGTGGGAGGTGCACCAGCCCACTAAGGGGCTGGTCCCTCACCACTCTTAGCCCACGCAAGCCTCCGGGGTTGGTTGCCCCACTTGGTGGACCCCCGGGACCCTCCCGGTGGTCCCGGTACATTACCGATAAACCCCGAAACTCTTCCGGTGACCAAAACAGGACTTCCCATATATAAATCTTTACCTCCGGACCATTCCGGAACTCCTCGTGACGTCCGGGATCTCATCTGGGACTCCGAACAACATTCGGTAACCACATACAAGCTTCCTTTATAACCCTAGCGTCATCGAACCTTAAGTGTGTAGACCCTACGGGTTCGGGAGACATGCAGACATGACCGAGACGTTCTCCGGTCAATAACCAACAGCGGGATCTGGATACCCATGTTGGCTCCCACATGTTCCACGATGATCTCATCGGATGAACCACGATGTCAAGGACTTAATCAATCCCGTATACAATTCCCTTCGTCTATCGGTATGTTACTTGCCCGAGATTCGATCGTCGGTATCCCGATACCTTGTTCAATCTCGTTACCGGCAAGTCTCTTTACTCGTTCCGTAACACATCATCCCGTGATCAACTCCTTGATCACATTGTGCACATTATGATGATGTCCTACCGAGTGGGCCCAGAGATACCTCTCCGCTTACACGGAGTGACAAATCCCAGTCTCGATTCGTGCCAACCCAACAGACACTTTCGGAGATACCTGTAATGCACCTTTATAGTCACCCAGTTATGTTGTGACGTTTGGCACACCCAAAGCACTCCTACGGTATCCGGGAGTTGCACAATCTCATGGTCTAAGGAAATGATACTTGACATTAGAAAAAGCTTTAGCATACGAACTACATGATCTTTGTGCTAGGCTTAGGATTGGGTCTTGTCCATCACATCATTCTCCTAATGATGTGATCCCGTTATCAACGACATCCAATGTCCATGGTCAGGAAACCGTAACCATCTATTGATCAACGAGCTAGTCAACTAGAGGCTCACTAGGGACATGGTGTTGTCTATGTATCCACACATGTATCTGAGTTTCCTATCAATACAATTATAGCATGGATAATAAACGATTATCATGAACAAGGAAATATAATAATAACTAATTTATTATTGCCTCTAGGGCATATTTCCAACACTAGGGACCCTCGACAAACACACACATACACACCCCTAGTTGCGAGTCCATGGTTGACATGCAACTAGGGACCCTCGACAAACACACACACCCCTAGTTATGAGTTGATGGTTTACATGCAACTAGGGACCCTCAACAAACACACACCCCATAGTTGCGAGTCGATGCTCGGCATGCAACTGGTGACCCTCGACAAACACACACACCCTTAGTTGTGAGTCGATGCTCGGCATGCAACCAGGGACCCTCGACAAACACACACACCCCTAGTTGGGAGTCGATGGTCGGCTTGCTACTGGGGACCCTCGACAAACACACACACACACACACCTAGTTTGTGAGTCGATGGTTGACATGCAACTGGGGGCCACCATAGAGACACACGCATGCACAAACGCGCGCGCACACA
Organism: Triticum urartu; assembly: GCF_056163025.1. NCBI lineage: Eukaryota > Viridiplantae > Streptophyta > Magnoliopsida > Poales > Poaceae > Triticum > Triticum urartu. The sequence goes on from NC_141879.1 coordinate 543,025,748, forward strand.
CACACACACAAACACACACACACGCACACACACACTTAGTTGCGAGTTGATGGTTGACATGCAACTGGGGACCACAACAAACACACAAAAGCACCCTTAGTTGCGAGTCGATGGTCGGCTTACAACTGAGGGGCCCCAACAAACACACAGACCCTTAGTTGCGAGGTGATGGTTGACATGCAACTGCGGACCCTCGACAAACACACACACATTCCTAGTTGCGAGTCAGTGGTTGACATGCAACTGGACTCGTAGAAACACACTCAACTCCCCTCCCCCTTCACGAGTTGTGACTCAATGGTTGGCTCGCAATTAGGAGCCCTCAACAAACACACATTGAGAACGCCCCCTCCCCCAGTTGCGAGTCGATGGTTGACTTGCAACTGGGAGCCCTCGACAAACACACACATCCTTAGTCGCGAGTCGATGGGTGACATGCAATTGGGGATCGCGACAAACACACATAGATACCGCCCCCTAGTTGTGGGTTGATGGTACAACTTCAGTTGCGAGTCGATTGTAATCTTGTAACTAGGGCCATCGACAAACACACATACACCACCCCCTCCTCTAGTTGCGAGTCGATGTGCTTCAGATTTCGAAACAAAAACAAACAGAAAAATGGAAGAACATGGGAGGGGAACGGGACAACAGGCGGAGGGGAACATGCGAAAGGAGAGTGACAGACTCGATGGAGGCTACCGTCTCAATCTAATGTACTTTGGGGCTAGACTCTTCGTATTCTAAAAAAAAGCCCATATCAAACAAGGTGACGGCGGCCCAACAAAAAAAACAAAAAATTGTCGCGCTCCGTTGTAGGCCTCCCAGCCCGACAAGACGATACGACAGGACACGGATCGATCGCGACACGTGCGATCACTCGAGCGTGAAAAACAAAGCACAAACAAATCAGACGGCTGGACATAAAACTGATGTCGCCAAAAATAATCAAATTTAAAAATCATAGATTACAAACAAATAAATTTAATAGATAAAGAAGAAAAAAGGAAGCGGAAAATAACACGGCCCAGCTCTTTGAATTCTGCCCGTACAAAAAGGCCTAGGCGCAGACAAAAAGAAGAGCAAAAATGGCAGAACGCACCAACGTATATAACAAAATATAAAAACCCACATACTAAGATCCCATTCAGAAAAAGGGACAATGCCGATCGGGAAAACAGCCCAAGAACACTAGTGCGACACGGGCCTTAGCGACAACAAAAACAACAGTTCAAGTCAAAGAAAACGACAACAGTTTGCACAAATCTTAAAGCCCATAATCATGTGATGGATAACTTAAATGTGACATTCTTAAAAAACATCTAGATGTGATTTAGTCATTATGAAAGTCTGTCTAGGACACATCTAGATGTAACATATCACATCTAACCCGATGTTCATTATGTTTGTGGGAGGGAGTCTATCTCGCGCGCGCCCGCTGCGACGCGCGAATTCCGACAGGCCACACTTGCCCGTTTTAGCAAGTCTTGGGCTATTGTTTAAAGTAAATCTGGGCCCCACCCTGGGCCCCGCCCGTTGAAATCAGGGGGCCGGTGAGATTAAGTTTTACGGGCGAGAGAGAGTAGGAGGGTCCAGCGCAATGTGGGCTGATGCGTCTTCATGGGTAGGCCCATCTGCCATCGGCTTCCGACAATGCGAGAAAATGAGATTGCTCGTTGCGACGCTCGCTCGCGAAGGAGCGTTTTCGATGTTTGTGGTCTGTTTTTTGTCCCAGCTTTTTTTTCCTTGTTACTTACGTTACTCATGGAAGATTAGATGTGACATCTTTAGAGCATCTCCAACAGGCACGCCGAACTAGCGCCGCGCCGTAAAATCCTCCGTTTTAGCGCGCGCGCAACCGGAATAGTTGCTCCAGCGGGCGCGCGAAAACAGTGCGCGCGGCATACGTAGTCCAACGCGCGGACCGAAACGCAATCGCGCGCCGCATATTTGCTGCGCCCGCTTTCGCGCGCTGGACTCTCGCGCGCTCGCTCGCACCTCCCACCCCCATCCATACGTGTCGCGCGCTGCTGGAGCGGCGCGCGCTACATTTTAGCGCGGCTGCTGGAGCCAGCGCTGCGTGCCGCGCCAAATCAGGCGATGGGCGCGCGCTATAACTGTTTTTTTACGCGCGGCGCGTTCGGCGCCTGTTGGAGATGCTCTTAGAAAACATGTAGATGTGAATTAGACAAGCTGAAACTATATGTAGGAACTGAAATAATCTGACACAAGCTAATTTTGAATAATTTATCTTAGTATAAACTTCACAGCAATTTTTAGTGGTGAATTTTAGGAAAGAAAACATTTGTTTCTTCACGTTTACCTGCGCGACGGTCTTGCCTCTCGCGGCGGCGACGTCGTGCAAGACGCCGCTCTCCATGACGGCGTCGGAGCCCCAGAAGGCGCCGTACGCGCCGAGCGGCGAGTAGGCGGCGACGACGACGCCGTGCCGGGCGCACACCTCCCGCACCTTCTCCTGCCTCCACCCGACGTTCATCTCAACCTGGTTGACCGCCGGCGGCACGGCGGCGAGAGCCAGCAGCCTCTCCATCTTGGCCGCCGAGAAGTTGCTCACCCCGACGGACCTCGCCAGGCCCAGCCGATGGCACTCCTCCATGCCGCGCCACACGCCCTCCATGTCGAACTCCACCAGCGTGCCCTTGTCCACGGGGAGGCCGCCGGCGGTGGCGGCCACGGGCCAGTGGACGAGGAAGAGGTCAAGGTAGGCTAGGCCGAGGCGGGCGAGGGACTCGCGGAGCGCCGGGACGACGCGGCCCGGGCGCGCATCGGAGATCCAGAGCTTGGAGGTGACGAAGAGGTCGGCGCGGACGGACTCGGCTACGGCGGCGCCCACCGTCGGCTCCGTGCGGTACATGGAGGCCGTGTCCAGGTGGCGGTAGCCGAGGCGGATGGCGTGCACGATGGTGTCCGCCAGGTCCGCCGGCTTGCTTGGCGAGCCCGTGCCGAACCCCAGCACCGGCATGGCGTGGCCAGTGTTCAGGATCACGGACGGGATCGCCGTTGCCCGGGCACCAGCGCCGTGCCCGTCGTCGCCGGCTCCGGTGGCCATGGATGGAGTTCTTTGTGATCGGTTGAGCGGTCGGGTCCAGTGTTTTTGACTTGCAGCACAATGGAGCGCACGAGAGGTCACCCTCCTGCTTGGCCAAGCACGGATTGTCTGATTGCCGTCTGCCAAGCTGAGTAGGAACTGACGCCACGTCAGGATCCAAGCGACGTGTAGGCGATATGGGATATTTTTTTTTTCACAATTAGCTACTCCCTCTGTCCAAAAATATAAAAACGTTTTTCACACTACACTAGTGTCAAAAACGTTTTTATATTATGGAACGAAGGGAGTACATGTGATTCGCCTGGATTTAGAATTTGGGTCGGTTGAATTTGGTTTGAAGGAAGGAGCTCCTCCGAGAAGCCCTCTGGGTTTATCTTATGAGGGCAAGCGACCCCATTATCTATCTTAAGATGGCAGTGGACCTCTATCTATTTTAAGGATGTTAGGGATGATGTGGGTGCTAGAGGGATGTCGGGGGACGACAGCTGAATGGAGGGTGGGGCGGCGAGGCTAGTGCGAGAGCCGCCGGCGACGGGCATGGTGACTGGCATTCAGTCGGTGGTCTGTGGGGATGGTTGGGGAAGAAGACATCGAAAGGTTGGAGAAAGCATCTGACTATTCATTTTACATTTAACAGCTAGAAATAACCGACTAACCCAAATTAACTGTTTAGTCGACTTAACCTAGCCACTTCTTTGTCTCGTTGTAGCGCTTCTTTTCTGGGGGATTTTTTTTCAATAATGCTCCATCTATAAGCAGGCTATGTAAAGTAACGTAATCTTCCTAACTATAAATCCTCTTTCCCTGATTTCAACCGGGGTGGGCCTCAGCCACTAATCCTTGTCCAATTAACTACCTCCACATCACCTTTTACGTAGAATTCTCATGTAAGTTTACGTGGGTCTAGCATTACTTATTTTTTTTAGTGATCTCGCTGTAGGATTCTTGTTAGGAGTGGGCTATAAATGACCTTTTGGTGCTCTATTGCTTTCCGTCCCACCCTTTTCTTATTGTTGGCTTGTTAAACTTCGGAACCAGTGATATTTTATAGAAAAAGGTATGTTTGGTCATTTTCAAGGTACTAATCTTGGGAGAGAAAAGCCTAAAGTATGAATTTTCTTTTGTTCTGTTTCCAATGAAAGTGAAATGTGTTATTAATTCATTAACTCAAATTGATTGCACACTTTAGGCTAAAAACTCCAGAAATGATCAATTTGAGCCATAAACTTGTTTATGTTTATTTTTGAAAAATATAATCTCATTTGTCTGATTAATTAAGGCCAAAATTGATTGGGAGGGAAAAAAGGGTCCATGTATGAGTGACTGTTGAGTCAGCAAAAGCGGCCCATGGTGTTAGAGATATATTTGGTACTTAGAGATTGTCCGGAATTAGATAGAAATTATTTTCATCTTATCTTTAGAAGGCGTCTTGTCCTCAAAGTTTTGTACTTAATATATACCCGCCTTTGAGGCTCAATAATACAACATCGAATTCCGCCGGTCTCCCTTTCTATTCCTCTATATATGGAGCCAAAAACATCCGACAACGTATAAGTGACGCAGGTTGCAGGGCGAGAGTAAAACGGACATCCATGCAAAAAAAAAGAGAGAGTAAAACGGACATCTTATCTAAGCAAAAGGGCTTATATTAGGGACATGGAGGCTGGTCTCGGTTGCACATGCACCCTGAATGAAGAGTAAAATTTAAATTTTTTAAGACCCTGATTTTTAATAACATTATGAGTGTTTCATTTTTTGTGTAATTCTTTGTGATAGTACGACATTAGTGGAGGTCCGGGCAGAAAACACAAAATCAATTATCCAAATACACTATTTTTAAAGCATTTTGGAACATCTTTTTTTTTTGCCGACAGATACATAAATGTCGTTTCATCATGAAAATTTGCACGTAGTAAGAAAACTAAGCAATGTTTGTTGTAAAAAAAATACATTTTTTTTTATTTTCTATACTTGTTGTATTTTACTGTTCATACTAAGAGTATTTGAGCCCTGGTGTAGAGTGACACTTTTTGTTATATTAGGGTGTAATCTTGGATATAAGAACCTAAAGTTTGATTATTATTTTTGTTTGACTTTTAGGGCCAAGCCCAGGGATGATATAATAATGAATGTTGTTTAATAAACCCATCCTTTTTATTTTCTATGAGTTTTCTCAAAGGTTGATCTTAGTCAACTCGGACTTAATCGAGTAACATATAACACATAAAAAAGAAAAAGAAAAACTAAAAAGAGACACGGATCTTCATGTAAGATCTCACGAATATAACATCGACTAAAACGTAGCTAAGACTCATTCGACTTAAATTTAACAAAACCGTCTTTTCAATTGCCAACTTCGGTACCTTTTTTTTGTATGACCCAAACTTTGGTCCTGATTTACATGGTTGCCAAGTTATTTCATACCAATGTCTTTTTGCCAACTCAAGTTCATTTTTAAGGTAATGTTAGATAATTCATGGGGAGACGATTTGTGACACAGGGGCACGGGCAACGAGGCCATCTCACCTGCTTCTTCTTTATGCTTTCGAATTTGAGTGTTTTCAATCTTTTAACCAAAAGTCTAAATTAAGTTTGTTTTCAGATTTGTGTCCCTTGTAACGAGGTTTTTCAAATAATACCAATTTTAAATATATTTTGACATGTTTTCTAAACTTTGCTAAGGTTAAAAACCGTTGAACGACAAATCGCTAAGTTGAGGACTGAGAACTTAAACACACGTGGGGACTCCAATGAGCAAATCGTGAGGTCGGATACGTTCTTCCTTCGAATTTCCCTTGTATGAAAGTTCATTCGATATGTACAAATCAAGCGGAGAACATGCACGATTATGTAACTTATGTTGAGGTCCCCTCCATCCAAACTCCAAGTAAAATATGTCAAATTAGATAGCCCTGACCCTCTCACGACCCCCTCAATGCCGCCACCCTAGGGCGGCGCCAGGGGGATCAGATCCCAGCGCCACCAGCCCCCACCCCACAGCGAAAGATCCTGCTACCATTGCCACTGCCGTTGGCCGCGGTGGCGGCGGAGCCCTGTGCCAAGGCGCAGAGGCAGGAGGAGGCTGCGGCTGAAGGAAATATGCCCTAGATGCAATAATAAAGTTATTATTTATTTACTTATTTCATGATAAATGTTTATTATTCATGCTAGAATTGTATTAACCGGAAACATAATACATGTGTGTGAATACATAGACAAACAGAGTGTCACTATTATGCCTCTACTTGACTAGCTCGTTGATCAAAGATGGTTATGTTTCCTAACCATAGACATGAGTTGTCATTTGATAAACGGGATCACATCATTAGGAGAATGATGTGATTGACTTGACCCATTCCGTTAGCTTAGCACTTGATCGTTTTAGTTTACTGCTATTGCTTTCTTCATGACTTATACATGTTCCTATGACTATGAGATTATGCAACTCCCGATTACCTGAGGAACACTTTGTGTGCTACAAAACATCACAACTTAACTGGGTGTTATAAAGGTGCTCTACAGGTATCTCCGAAGGTACTTGTTGAGTTGGCATAGATCGAGATTAGGATTTGTCACTCCGATTGTCGGAGAGGTATCTCTGGGCCCTCTCGGTGATGCACATCACTATAATCCTTGCAAGCAATACAACTAATGAGTTAGTTGCGGGATGATGCATTGCAGAACGAGTAAAGAGACTTGCCGGTAACATACCGACGATCGAATCTCGGGCAAGTAACATACCGATGGCAAAGGGAACAATGTATGTTGTTATGCGGTTTGACTGATAAAGATCTTCGTAGAATATGTAGGAGCCAATATGAGCATCAAGGTTCCGCTATTGGTTATTGACTGGAGACGTGTCTCGGTCATGTCTACATAGTTCTCGAACCCGTAGGGTCCGCAGGCTTAACGTTTAGTGACGATCAGTATTATGAGTTTATGTGATTTGATGTACGGAAGGTAGTTCGGAGTCCCGGATGTGATCACGGACATGATGAGGAGTCTCAAAATGGTCGAGACATAAAGATTAATATATTGAACGACTATATTCAGATACCGGAAGTGTTCCGGGTGATTTCGGAGAAAACCGGAGTGCCGGAGGGTTACCGGAACCCCCCCGGGAGAAGTAATGGGCCACATGGGCCTTAGTGGAGAGAGAGAGAGAGGGCCGGCCAGGGCAGGCCGCGCGCCCCTCCCCCTCTGGTCCGAATTGGACTAGGGAAAGGGGGGCGACGCCCCCCTTTCCTTCTCCCTCTCCTTCTTCCTTCCCCCTCCTAGTAGGAGTAGGAAAGGGGAGTCCTACTCCTACTAGGAGGAGGACTCCTCCTCCTGGCGCGCCCTGCAAGGGCCGGCCGGCCTCCCCCCTTGTTCCTTTATATACGGGGGCATGAGGCATCCTAGGACACACAAGTTGATTATTTCAAGCCGTATGCGGTGCCCCCCTCCACCGTAATCCACCTCGATCATATCATAGCGGTGCTTAGGCGAAGCCCTGCATCGGTAGCAACATCATCACCGTCATCACGCCGTCGTGCTGACGGAACTCTCCTGTGAAGCTCTACTGGATCGGAGTTCGTGGGACGTCATCGAGCTGAACGTGTGCTGAACTCGGAGGTGTCGTACGTTCGGTACTTGGATCGGTCGGATTGTGAAGACGTACGACTACATCAACCACGTTCTCATAACGCTTCCGCTTACGATCTACGAGGGTACGTGGACGACACTCTCCTCTCTCGTTGCTATGCATCACCATGATCTTGCGTGTGCGTAGGAATTTTTTTGAAATTACCACGTTCCCTGACAACGGCAACCTCTCGAGGCGACTGAGGAACCTTAGGCTGGGGGCTTCGCACCGCGGCCAGGGCGGCTCCCTGGCCATGCGATGGCAACCGACGACCCCATGGATGGTGGTGCTGGCGATGGTGGGCATGGCGGCGGCTGCTGATCTGGATCCCACCCAGATCCGTCATTGATTTCCGCGTGGATGGTCAGCGGCACGATGAGGGCTCCGGTGAGGGGATGGAGGATCCCCACCGGAGTACCGACAGCGGCATATGTCTTTATGGCGAAGCTTCGCGTAGTTCCAGCCAGCCGTGAGATTGGGACGACGCGGCTTCGCTGAAAACTGCACCTGATTGCGGTCTTGGCGCATGATGGCGGCGTCTTTGACGTCGTTTCCTTCTCAAGGCATCGTTGTTGAAGGTCACATCAACTCGATCGAGATGTTCTGGGGGAAACCCTAGATCTGGGTCTACTGGATCGAATGACGCCGGCGCCTTCGGTGTCGTTCTACCTCCCGGGGGCATCATTTTGGAGCAAGTGCTAGCTGGAGGGGACAGTAGGAGGAGCGGTGTTACATCTACCGCAAGGTCAACGGCGGACCCCGGCGGCATGGGGCTGCGGAGTTTCGGCGACGGGCGCGTGTGGATGGATACGTGCAGGATGGTGGCGTTGTCTGAAGTCGTGTGGCGTCGACGGCAAGCCTGACAAGGTCGGTCAGTACCTGCTCTAGATATGGATCGGTGGAGACGACGACGGCGACCTCTGAGAGTGTGCCGGATCGGACCCAGTCTCAGCATTGTGGCTTGGTTGGGGCATCCGACTTTAGATGTTAGGTTTTGGTGCGATATCTGTTTGGTATTCGGCTCGGACATTTGACATCCCTCCATCAAGGGGACAGGAGTAGCGACAGGTGTTGCCAAGACGACGGCTTTAGGCTTACTGGTGTATTACTTTGTAAGGCCTTTGAGAATAATTAGTAAAATGGTTGCATGCATTGACCATATGCAGAGGCCAGAGGTATATCATCCTTCTCTAAAAAATGATATTTATATTGACATGTCCAGTGAGTTCCTCATGCAACTGATATATTTCACTGCATATTATCGAACTCATTAGAACAAATCAACTAGCATAACCTAAATTTATGATTTTTTGTTTCGTAAATAAACTAATTTGGCGATTAAGTGCATCTTCAACGTCATCTCTCAAAACACCCACATACACCGGATTGAGTTGTTCGGACGTAGTTTGTCATGTAACGTGTACTCGTATTTGTTCCTGAACGCGTCTGCTTCTTCGAATTCTAGCAAACCGGACGCAAACTCAAGGAGGTTTGTGGGCGTCCAGACATTCGCCACATACGCGTTGAACATCCCCAGCCCACTCAATCCCCCCGCACCACTTTTTGGCCACTTTGTCCCCCTTTCCTTACTCTGCGTCCGCACCCTCTTCGCCGTTGCTGCCGCCCAAGCATTGCTGGATGACGTTTGCAACCCCCACCCATGCGCCTTCCCTTCTTGGTCTATGCTGCCGTCCATCCAGGATCCATCTGCAACCAGGTACCCTCCGGCCCTGTCGACGCCATCCATGACGAGCACCAGGCTCGATAAGTGTTCGGTCAAATGCCGTCGAGCTATTTTGTTGACCTTTTTGTTGTTTTCTAGTAAAGGCCGATTAGTTAACCTAGCAGGCTTCTAAAATAAAGCTAGGTAGATGGCAACTTATTTCCACGGCCCCAACTAAGCCACAAAAAATTGGCCCTAAGCACGATATGGTGAGGTACTCGGTGATGGGAGGATTAGTTGCTATGTGATGCGTGAAAGATCGTGTATACAAATTTTGTAGGCATGAGGCAAGGGGCACTCGACCTTTTGGCAAAATATGCATGCTTCGTTTTATGAGCAAAAACACTTCGTGCCCTACAACTTGCACATGATCCATGAACGCGATGTGAAGTTGCTAGCCCATCAGTGATATACCATCTCCAACTCCGCCATGAAGTATTGCAGTGCGACTGCATAAGTGCAGACAAATTGGTCACCGGACACATCACCCATGAGGATCGGAAGTGTTGCTTCTTGTTGCTCTACATGTAGGTCAATTCATTGATTTACTTAAAATCTTAACATGATAATCATTGCGTTGTATAGTCCGGGCACGCCGTCGCGCTGTACCACATAAGCGAGGGCATGTCATCTACGTTTATACATTGTTGGATGAAGCTCAAAGGGCATAGTGCGTGAGACGACATGTGCGGATTCTGACTCGTGTGCTCCTTTGAATTTAAAAGTACTTGTTTAAAACATCCCGTTATCTTAGAGGAAATATTTATATTATATTTGAACTATTATAGTACTAGAGATATTTTGCATGTTATTTATGAATGAATTATGCTATTTTTTGTCATATTATTGCACTCGAGTGTCGTTTTGAGAGTCGTTAGAGCTGCCATAAGGGCCTGTTTGGTTCCAAATAAGTCACCAACTTATAGTCGAAAAGTGAAAAAAGTGACTTATTTTGTCAAACAGACCTAACTTATAAGTCACCCCAACTTATAAGTCATAAGTTGCTCCATCCCAACTTAAAACTTATAAATCACCCCCTTTTACGTGGGTCCCATCACCTTTACATAGAAAAATAAGGTGGGAAGGTGTGTTTACGTGACTTATAAGTCAAGTGACAACCAAACATGCGTGACTTACGACTTATAAGTCACGCATGTTTGGTTGTCACCTGACTTAAGTCACATGATTTATAAGTTAGGTAATTTATTGGAACCAAACAGACCTTAAGAATGGACAAATAACAAATGAGTAGGGGCAAGCGAGATGCCCAATCCCCCTATGGTGCGGCCGTCACGCTGTGGTCTGGCCTTTTGAAAAATGAACTAGGTCCATTTTTACATTTTCAATTATTATTTTCCTTAATAAACTGAATATTTTAAGCAGGGCATGGAAAGGACAACGCTCCAACCCGTTCGCTCTTTTCAACAACGAGCGGACGCCTACACCGGGACAGAGGGACAACCCGTGCCGTGCCGTCCGTCCACCGATCAGAACTCGGGACTCGGAGCCTCGGAACCTGCGCCGCCAGGCAAGGCAGGAGACGCCTGGCGCGCGCCCTCCGCGCACGTGTCGCGCGCAAGTCGGCCGCCTCCCTCCGCTTTCCGCTTTTGCGTGTCAGCCGCGGCGCGGCGGCCACCACCATCGCATGTCAAAAGGGAACCCAGACCCGCCACCTCCCCGGCAGCTTCCTCCCTTCCCACGGCGGGCCGCCCACCGAAACCCAAAACCCCGCCCCGAACCTTCCGGAACCTCCCCTCCAGTTCCACCCATGGCCCCGCCCCCGTCCGTGGCCGCTGCCCACGATCGCGACGACCCCTCCCTCCGCCTCCGCCGCGCCCCTGCCGCCGACGGCGTCCACGGAGAGGCGGAGCCGCAGGAGCAGCCGCAGCGGCAGCACGAGATGCCCTGCTACCGGGCGTCGGCGCCCGCCCACCGCCGGGTCAAGGAGAGCCCGCTTAGCTCCGACGCCATCTTCCGACAGGTACGTATGCGCCGCGAATCCCTCCACTTGTTTTCCTTTTCCTTTCTAGCAGCAGCGATTGCCATGATCACATATGCTTTGCTTTGTTTGAGCCGGCCAGCATCGATTCTGTTGCCCACAGTTTCTCTCTTTTCTCCAAATTACGGTTGTCCAGCAGTGCTATATTTTAGGGATGTTGAGTTGAGACAGACACAGGTGCAGTTTCAATTTTTGGCCGCGACAGATTGAGGTCAAAGCCTCTGCTCGTTTTGGGATTTATTAGGGGACCACCGGCGCGTTGCTATTTAGCAGGGCTTGGCGTGTTGAAATGGACAGGCGGAGTGCACGAGGTGCTGACCTGTACAAGTAGCCCGAGATTGGTGTGGCGTTGACTTGTACTAGCAGTAGAAGTAAACAGAGAGTTGTTGGGAGTGTGTTGGGGGCCTTGGGGGTCGACTTTTGTTAGTAACTCAACTGCGGATGCAGGGCTAATTGGGAGGTGTCGTGATCCACATGCTCAGTATCTGTTTGCCACTCTAGGGTTTTAACATGTTAAGGTGCCAGTTTGACACAAGATCCTGAGGACCAGTACTCTGAATGAGTAAGTTCTTTAGTGGAACTAATATGCAACGTTGGGCAGAATGACCAACTGATCGTATGCCCAGAATAACTCCTCGCACTCAAATGCAGCCCTGGCCATAGCTGTTAATCTGTTTCGCAAAGTTCAGTGCATGCCTGCATTTAAATCTGAACAATGTTGGGGTTTCAAGATGAGTTTCAGTCAAATGCCTCTTTGGGTGGCAACCTTATTCCTTTAGACGTATATATATATATACTTCCTCCGTTCCTAAATACAAGTCTTTGGAGACATTTCACTATGGACCACATACGGAGTAAAATGAATGAACTACACTCTATAATGCATCTATATACATCCGTATGTGGTTCATAGTGAAATTTCTACAAAGACTTATATTTAGGAACGGAGGGAGTATATGATTCTACATCACATTTTTCCACAGTTGTTCCTGCGCATAACTCCAGTGAGCATTATTACATAATCGAAGCCATATTAAAACATTCATTAGGGTATAAGTACAAAACATATCGTACTAAATTCGTTGTTTTGCATGTCATATTACTCGGTTGCGACATAAAATTCTGGTCCTGAAATGTTTAGTTATTCACTTGATTGCAGAGCCATGCAGGTCTTCTGAATCTATGCATTGTTGTGCTGATTGCAGTGAACAGCAGGCTCATTATCGAGAACTTAATGAAGGTTTGATCACTTCCCCTCCAGAAGGAGCACTTAGTTTTGGTGCTTTCTGCATAGTCTTTTATATGCCTTGACACGTTACCATGGTCTAAATTTGTTGCTCCAGTATGGCCTATTAATAAGAGCTGGGTTTTGGTTTAGTGCAAGATCGCTGGGAGATTGGCCACTTCTGATGTGCTGGTAGGTATAATTACTCACCCAGCTCTGGTCGGAATTTTCATGAAACAGTACTAGACTTTGTACAATTAACCAGTCTGTGAATTGCAGCCTCACTTTACCCATTTTCCCACTTGCTGCACTCATGACCGAGAAGTGGGCTCAAAGAAAGCTCATCCGTGATCATGTGAGTTTGTTTCTCAACATTCCTGAAGTCTCCATCATCAGTTCTTTTCAGAATGGCCTTTATCCAAGATTTATGCTCATTTATGCTCTTTTTATGTTTCTTCATCATTGTCATACGGTCAAATTTAGCATAAAATCCAATCTTTTTCAGTATTTTTTAAGTGTGAATTGCGCATGACTCTGGTTTACCTCTTGCAGGTGTCTATTCTTCTCCATATAATTATTACAACCACTGTCCTTATCTATCCGGTTGTTGTGATTCTTAAGTAAGCATATTTATTTCTTTGGCTTTGGGGTTTGTTTGGATGCATCTACTTTTGAAATTTGTATATGATGGTTTGAAGTATACTCAGTTACATTCTCGGAAACAAAAGCACAGTCAGTTCATTCATTCATTTTTTCTATATTTAATGATGTGGAGATGTACTCGGTCCATGTGTTTCAAACATGGTTATTGCTATTTTTTTAAGTTGGATGTTAAACAATATAAATTGGTTGGCTAAAAGGAGACTACATAACTCTTCTATTTGGTTTCATGTGGCGATCTCTCATATCCTATCGTTGACAATATTATCTCCCTCCGATCCATATTAGTTGTCGCTCAAACGGATGTATCTAGCACTGAATTACGTCTAGATACATCCGTTTCGGCGACAAGTAATATGGATCGGATGGAGTACATGTCTATTGGATCAATGCGAGCCATCAGGTTGAGTGTCCAATCTAAAATTGTTCCCATTGTTACTTTGCAAATTGAAAACAAAAATTGTCAGTTATTGTTATGGTGCTGCTAGAAGGAGGGCGCGAGAGGGCCGGACGGGGGCCTTTTTGCCCACGGCCGGGCAAGAGGGAAGGGATTTCCTTCTTAATTCTTGCTTGATTAGATTGATACATCTCCTCCCCTTATATAGAGAGGTTTACTTGACTCCCCAGCAAGGCTTACTTGACCCAAGTGACCCTTATCTCTAATTAACCCTAAGACTAACGGGCTATACCGCCAGCCCAGGCCCATTAGGCCCATTACGTACTCTTAACAGTTATTCAGATCACTTGAGAAATATGACTCATGACTTGCTAATAAGTTCTATTGGGGAGGTATGGGGCTCTTTAAAGTTACCACGTGTCATATGCTTGCGCGTTATCATGTCTGAATATCTGATAACTGACTTCTGTCACTGTTGTTCGTTAAACAATGGAGCTAGGATATCTGATAACTGACTTCTGTCACTGTTGTTCGTTAAACAGTGGTGCTCCTCATATTTTAGGAATGTTAATACTGGTCATGCATTATTTTTGAAGTCATGCATTGTGCCTACTAATTTTTGGTTAATGTTCTGGTTATACAGAAAGTTTTTCCTCAAAAGATACTCCCTCCGTCCCATAATATAAGACGTTATTACATAGTATTTTATTGCATAAATTATGGAATTTTAGTTACATTGAATGTATTTCAGGTGTGAATCAGCAGTATTATCTGGATTTGTGTTAATGTTTATTGCAAGCATTACTTGGTTGAAGCTTGTCTCTTTTGCTCATACAAATTATGATATAAGGGTTTTGTCCCAAAGTATTGAAAAGGTATGAGTGCAATGTGTTATTACCATTTTAGTGCAATTGTAGTTGCCAAAACATCGAGGACTAATACAACTTGTGTGTCTCTTAACATCGAGGACTAATACAACTTGTGTTGCCAAAACGTTTGTGTTACTATTATCTGGATAATAAATCGTTGACCAATGAACTTTTTTCTTGTGTGTCTCTTAATCGTAAATCTTTCTAGAAGATTGGACCATGATCTTGCTTCTGTCAATACTTAAGGAAATAATTACCTTAATTTGTGTAGCTACTCATGTTGTGCTTATACAGAGAATTGCCAGATTAATAATTTCTAACATGAATGTGAATATTTCCTCTTTGTTCACTGTTCACAATAATAATTCCCCTTTTTATGTAATAGGGTGCTACACATGGCAGTTCTATCGATGAGGAAAACATTAAAGGCCCAACTATCAACAGTGTTGTGTATTTCATGTTGGCCCCAACACTTTGTTACCAGGTGCTATTTTTGGGCTAGTGTGTATCATTTCTTCTTCTGATTCCATGTTACTCGTATTACTTAATTATATTGGATGTAACTAGTTACATCAGTGTTAAGTTATGGCTTTTCTGATGCCATTCTGTTGCATTATGCAGCCAAGTTATCCCCGGACAGCATTTACTAGGAAAGGCTGGGTCACTCGGCAGCTTATAAAATGCGTAGTTTTTACAGGCTTGATGGGCTTCATAATTGAGCAAGTGTGCCTGTTACGTGATCCCTAACGTTAATTTTATACATATAGTTTCTGTATTGAAATTACCTAACTCCTTTTTTTGGCAGTACATTAATCCAATTGTGCAGAATTCCAAGCATCCATTAAAAGGAAATTTCTTGGATGCTATTGAGAGAGTCTTGAAACTGTCAGTGCCAACATTATATGTATGGCTTTGTATGTTCTATTCCTTTTTCCATCTGTGGTAAGCATCTTGATTACCTTCTCTTGTCACTTTATTTTTTTTTCCTTTGGCTCTACCAGTTGGGTACATCACATCTATAAAGACACAGTACCATTGGATATTGTGATTTTCTACAGTACTGAACTTACTGATGTCATGATGGTTGCCTCATGCACGCGATCACATATCTGTAACTTTAATGTATAGAACACAGTATTTGATAAATGGGTTAACTATTTGAGAAACATAGTTTTATCGCAACAGTAAAATTAAGTTCTCGACAACCTTCAAATGCGTGGCTTCTACAGCTTCCATTCAATATTTTTGTATACAGGTTGAATATTCTTGCCGAACTCCTCCGTTTTGGTGATCGTGAATTCTACAAGGACTGGTGGAATGCCAAAACAGTTGAAGAGGTGAAAGGCCTGTTCAAAGTTTATCTTGTTTATTTTAGAGAAGTTTAGATGGAGCTGACACCGTTTAAATTTCCATGCATTTAAATCTGGCGGTATTTTGGGGGATTATCTCAGTACTGGAGAATGTGGAATATGGTAATCTTCTCACCCATCCTGAAGAATAGTTGTTCTGGACTAACTGGCAATTTCCTCCCAGCTGATAGCTGAGACATGTTCATAAGCCTGAGATAGTGTCTGATTGATTGGCATTATCATAATGTTATTTCTTAATTGTCATTAGTATGATATCCTTCCCTGACAATTTTCTACATGTCAGCCTGTTCATAAGTGGATCGTTCGCCATATATATTTTCCATGCATAAGGAATGGCTTGTCAAAGGTAATTTATTCAGATACACCTGTTATTCCTTCTGGTGGCCAGATTATAAAAAAATACCACATCTCTTTTCCGTGTTACATTTTGTTTTCATTCCCGTGGAAAATGGATCCTGCGTGATAGTTGAAATTTGGTTGGTTCACCATTGTTATATAGAGAACACTCACCATACTGAAATCTGCTAGTGCAGATAAACTGTTAGCGTGGTTAACCAGAGAACTATCAACCCAATTTAAAATACCTGACGTTGAGAATACAGATGTTAATACTTGATAATGTGTTGTTCTCTTGGCCTAGGACTTTTGCATGGTAATATCCATTTTTGTGAGACTACATTAACTAATATGCACGTTGACTAATCAGCAACATGTGATGAGTCTCGAAGGTAGAACAACATGGATAAGGAGCGCATTTGAAAGCCAGGATATAGCATGGATGGTCAAGCAGAATACCTGAAATTCACTTAGCAAATGAGTGTAGATAAAAATAATATTATTCATTGTGCGTTTTGCTTTGCAGATTTGTGTGGTTCTTTCTGTTGAGAATAGAGCTAATTTTGTTTTTTGAAATACATACTTATGAAAATTCATGTTGAATCTACACTGCAGGGTTGTGCCATTCTCATCGCATTTCTGGTTTCAGCTGTATTTCATGAGGTACCACACATATTTGAGTGTTCCACATTACATGCCCCTAGCTATCATTCTTTTATTTTTCCCAGTCACCAGCTAGAGTGGAAATGGCTTGGTTCCCTTTTTTATTGAGTAATGATCTAGGTTCGATATAAAGTTCTACTGGGAAAATCAAAGATATATACATGGAAATTTGAATCCTGGCACATTTTCTGCTGCACGTTTATACTTGCATTGAAAAGGAAAGAAGCTGGTATGCCATCTCACATATGACCTTCATTTCATTGTCTTTGTCAACTTGCAGCTATGTATTGCTGTTCCATGCCACATTTTCAAATTATGGGCGTTTTCTGGAATCATGTTTCAGGTATGTATTGATTTGAAGGACACTTGTATTTCGTTCTTAATCTTCTTGGACTAGATCAGTACAGTATCTTCGATACTAGTTGATGCCCTGTGCGTGACTGCATATATAATAGATTAGTTCTGTGTATGCAAATTCGATAACAAAGATAGTCTAGCATATAAACAACAGACAATTTAGTACATAAAATTTGTCACATGCAAAAAATTCTGTGTATCAAGACTTAGAGATAGCAACACTGCAGCTTATTTTGAAAAATAACAGCCCATATACATGTCTATGCTTATTGTTACAAACTTAGATAATAATTAATCTCAAAGAAGATAATTTGCAATTGTCGCTTTGTGAAGGTTTAATACAAAATATACAATACAGCCATCTTCACTTAGCAGAACTGATTATCTCCACTCCTCTAAACATTTCCATGTGACGTAATAATAAGCCTAAGAGGAAAAATAGGCCAACGATCAAGAACAGCTGTCCAGGCTGTCGTTCAACAGTTCAACAGCCCGACACTGTGACAGGCAGCACTTCTCTTAGGCCATCACTGGGCACTTGGGCAGGCGGCCGGCGTCCATATGTTGGTGTAGGATCAGCCCCATTGCTGCTTTAAATCTGAAGAGCTGTTACTATGCAAATTTGTGATTGGTGCCGGTTTAGTTATTCTAAACTGCTGTTGTCGGTATCTCTAAATATCCACTTGTATCATTTGACTGATGTTCATGTCTGTCGTTCCCAGATTCCCCTGCTATTCTTGACGAAATATCTTCAAGAAAAGTTCAAGAACACAATGGTATGCCATGCTCACTGCAAAATTTCTCCGTCTTCCATTGTTTCCCCTGACACATCGAGCCCTGTTGAACTTGACAGGTGGGCAACATGATATTTTGGTTCTTCTTCAGCATAGTTGGGCAGCCAATGTGTGTTCTCTTGTACTACCATGATGTCATGAACAGACAGGCTCAGACAAATGGCTAGTTCTGTTTTAGAAGTGCACTATAACACAGATCATCCGAAGCAAATTGGCCCGAGGCAATGGAGCGGCGGCCTCCTTAACGTTTCGCAATGGGCTGTTAGAGCTAGCTATGCTACGAATCCAAGGTTGTCAGCATGATATGTTTCAATCCGTTCCAGTTAGCTCGCTGTGTTCCAAATGTATGATATGCCGGCCGGGGTTTGTACCGAAGATACCCCAGTGATGAAGCCGAAGATAACAAGACCTGCCACATGTGTTTTGTGTATACTTTTCGGTTCACGTGCCGGCAGAGTTATGTACATGATGCCCTGTTGGATATAAAGTGCATGTGCCCGTATGATGCAACCGCAACTCGCCTTTGAGGTCTGGATGAGCGAAAAGGCTCGCGCTTGAGAGAGTGTACGTACATAGGACTGACTGCATAGTCCTGTCACGTTGTTGTGAACCGACGTTGCCGGAAAGAATAATGTAGCACCAATTGCGAGGCAGTTTTGTCGCTCTTGTAAACCTTCTTTTGTGTGTGAAAGCTGGTTCATGTAAACCCGACCTAGAGCCTCCGTGCTCAAATGGTGTAACTGCAGCATGGTCAACCGAGGTTGACTCATCCAATTGATTGAATTTGGTTGTGTGTCGTATAAGGTCTGTGGTGTAGTATGGTCAACCGAGGCTGACTCATCCAATTGATTGAATTTGGTTGTGTGTGTCGTATAAGGTCTCTGGTGTAACTGTAGCATGGTCAACCGAGGTTGACTCCTGACTTGTTCAATTGATTGAATTTGGTTGTGTGTGCCGTATAAGGTCTGTGGTGTACCTGCAACATGGTCAATCGAGGCTGACTCATCCAATTAATTGAATTTGGTTATGTGTGCCTTATAAGGTCTGGATGAGCGAAAGCTCACGCTTGAGAGTGCGTACATACATAGAGCTGATTGCATCACGTTGTTGTTGTGTACCGACTTTGCTGGAAAGAATAATGTAGCAACAACTATGAGGTAGCTTTGTCGCTTGTGTAAACCTTTTTTCGGTGTGTGAAAGCTGACTCATGTAAACCTGACCTAGAGTCTCTCCGTCCGAATGGTGTAACTGCGGCATGGTCAACCGAGGCTAATTCATCCAATTGATTGAAATTGGTTCGCCCTGTTGGATGTAAAGTGTGGCGTATGAGGTATGGATGAGTGTTGGATGTAAAGTGTGCCGTATGAGGTCTGGATGAGCGAAAGGCTCGTGCTTGAGAGAGCGTACGTACATAGGACTGACTGCATAGCCCCATCATGTTGTTGTTGTTTACCGATGTTGCTGGAAAGAATAAAGTAGCAACAAATGCGAGGCAATTTTGTCGCTCGTGTAAACTCCTTTTTGGTGTGTGAAAGCTGGCTCATGTAAACCTTACCTAGAGTCTCTGCGTTCGAATGGTGTAACTGCAGCATGGCCAACCGAGGCTGACTCATCCAATTGATTGAATTTGGTTTGCCCTGTTGGATGTAAAGTGTGTGATGTATGAGGTCTGGATGACCGAAAGGCTCGCGCTTGAGAGAGCGTATGTACATAGGACTGTATACATAGCCCGATCATGTTGTTGTTGTGTACCAATGTTGCTGGAAAGAATAATGTAGCAACAACTGCAAGACAATTTTGTCGCTCATGTAAACCTTTTTTTGGGTGTGTGAAAGCTGGCTCATGTAAACCTGACCTAGATCTCTGTGTTCGAATGGTGTAACTGCAGCATGGTCAACCGAGTCTGATTCATCCAATTGATTGAATTTGGTTTGCCCTGTTGGATGTAAAGTGTGTGCCGTTTGAGGTCTAGATGAGCAAAAGGCTCACGCTGCGTATGTACATAGGACTGACTGCATAGCCCCATCAAGTTGTTGTTGTGTACCGAGGTTGCTGGAGAGAATAATGTAGCAACATGCAAGGCAGTTTTGTCGCTCTACATTTCGTTATGGCTGGCTCATGCAAATCTTTTATTTTTGTGAAAACTGGCCCATGTAAACCTAACCTAGAGTCTCTGTGTTCGAATGGTGTAACTGCAGCATGGTCAACCGAGGCTGACTCATCCAATTGATTGAATTTGGTTCTGAAACGGCAAGATTGATTGATTACCAAATGACAAAGGTGCCTCGTACAATAGGTCAAAAATCCATAGCAAAACCAGAAAATTTGGGTTTTTGAAACAAACAAGACAATGCAGTTCCTTGGAACACAATTGCAAATGTGTGAGATCCTGGCTTAGGAATGATAGACTACTTATGACTCCTTTGGTTCATACGACATGAATATCATAGAAATAGGAAATTTGGAGAAAATGAGATGACATGTATCTCAATTCATATCAATAGAAATAAGAAAAGAAATGTCATTTGGTTCACATCATAGAATTTTTTCCATTGAGTATAGGCTAATGTTTATTTTCCTTTGAAATATGAAGGATATGAACTAATCCTATGTAGGAATAGGAACAAAGGACTTTAAAAGAAAAATTCCTATAAGAATCATATCCTATAAAATTCCTCCAAACCAAAAAAGGTCTCATATGAAAAGGCGCATCTTCTTTTTCGGGAGCCCATAATCTCAAAAGTAAGCATGCTTCGCAACAATTTGTGGATGAGTGATCGACTGAAAAGTTGATTCTGGGTGCACACGAGTGGGGACAAAATGCATAGAAAAGATTATTGTTGGTGTGTGAGGCTGGTCTAGATCCTGGGTGGTAGCCAAACACATGACCGGGAATTGATGGGTGAACCGGTGGGTTCAGCCGGGGCATTACAATTGGTATAAGAGCGGACCCTCGTGGTTACACGGACATGTGATGCATGGTGTGTGTGTGTCACCCGTCATAGAACACAACACGACACATGTGTCAGACAAGACGCACAACCATGTGCCAAGAGGGAACGTTTTTTCTCGGCCGACGAGGACACTAGTTTATTTGAGTGGGGGTGTATGTGACATCCTGGATAATAAGAGTGATAGACTAATCGTATCAACAAGGTGCATCTTCTTCTCCGGGAGTCCATCCGAAAGAAACATTAAAGTTAAGCGTGCTTGGTTTGGAGCAATTCGAGAATGGGTAACTGGTTGGAAAGAACCTCCTGCTCTATAGCCCAACCTCTCGCTTGCCAGCCACACGACATCTTGGAAAGTCCATCTAAGAGAAGTCCCAATGCACTATATATTAGGCTATATCCGGTGAGTAGTCCAAGTGCACTATATCTAATGTTGTATCTAAAACAACCTCATTTAATTTCTTTTGTGAGAGAAAAGTTATGAAGTCTTGAATTTGATGCTATGATCTATATCTTGATTAAGATACGTTTTTTATTCGGCCTGGCCGAGACCATGCCGGTGCTAACCCACAAGTATAGGGGATCGCAACAGTTTTTGAGGGTAGAGTATTCAACCCAAATTTATTGATTCGACACAAGGGGAGCGAAAGAATATTCTCAAGTATTAGCAGCTGAGTTTTCAATTCAACCCCACCTGAAAACTTAATATCTGCAGCAAAGTGTTTAGTAGCAAAGTAATATGATAATAGTGGTAACATAGCAAAAGGTAACGACAGCAAAAGAAATGTTTTTGGTATTTTGTAGTGATGATAACAATAACAACGAAAAAGTAAATAAGCGAAGAACAATATATGGAAAGCTCGTAGGCAATGGATCATCGATGGAGAATTATGCCGGATGCGGTTCATCATGTAACAGTCATAACCTAGGGTGACACAGAACTAGCTCCAGTTCATCAATGTAATGTAGGCATTCATTCCGAATATAGTCATACGTGCTTATGGAAAAGAACTTGCATGACATCTTTTGTCCTACCCTCCCGTGGCAGCGGGGTCCTAATGGAAACTAAGGGATATTAAGGCCTCCTTTTATAAAGTACCGGACCAAAGCATTAACACATAATGAATACATGAACTCCTCAAACTACGGTCATCACCGGGAGTGGTCCCGATTATTGTCACTTCGGGGTTGCCGGATCATAACACATAGTAGGTGACTATAGACTTGCAAGATAGGATCAAGAACTCACATATATTCATGAAAACATAATAGGTTCAGATCTGAAATCATGGCACTTGGTCCCTAGTGACAAGCATTAAGCATAGCAAAGTCATAGCAACATCAATCTCAGAACATAGTGGATACTAGGGATCAAACCATAACAAAACTAACTCGATTACATGATAAATCTCATGAAACCCATTACCGTCCAGCAAGCCTACGATGGAATTACTCACGCACGTCGGTGAGCATCATGAAATTGGTGATGGAGGATGGTTGATGATGACGACGATGGATTCCCCTCTCCGGAGCCCCGAACGGACTCCAGATCAGCCCTCCCAAGAGAGTTTAGGGCTTGGCGGCGGCTCCATATCGTAAAACGCGATAAATCTTTCTCCTTTATTTTTCCCCGAACACGAATATATGGAGTTGGAGTTGAGGTCGGTGGAGCTCCAGGGGGCCCACGAGGCAGGGGGCGCGCCTCCCACCCTCGTGGCCAGAGTGTGGCCCCCTGGCCTTGATTCTTTGCCAGTATTTTTTATTATTTCCAAAAACAATCTCCGTGGAGTTTCAGGTCATTCCGATAACTTTTGTTTCTGCACATAAATAACACCATGGCAATTCTGCTGAAAACAACGCTAGTCCGGGTTAGTTTCATTCAAATCATGCAAGTTAGAGTCCAAAACAAGGGCAAAAGTGTTTGGAAAAGTAGATACGGCGGAGACGTATCAACTCCCCCAAGCTTAAACCTTTGCTTGTCCTCAAGCAATTCAGTTGATAAACTGAAAGTGATAAAGAATTTTTTTTACAAACTCTGTTTGCTCTTGCTGTTGTAAATATGTAAAGCCAGCATTCAAGTTTTCAGCAAGGCTTATGAACTAACCACATTCACAATAACACTTAGGTCTCATGTTTACTCATATCAATGGCATAATCAACTAGCAAACAATAATAATAAATCTCGGATGACAACACTTTCTCAAAACAATCATGATATGATATAATAAGATGGTATCTAGCTAGCCCTTTCTGGGACCGCAAAATATAAATGCAGAGCACCTTTAAAGATCAAGGACTGACTAGACATTGTAATTCATGGTAAAAAGAGATCCAGTCAAGTCATACTCAATGTAAACTAACAGTAATGAATGCAAATGACAACGGTGCTCTCCAACTGGTGCTTTTTAATAAGAGGATGATGACTCAACATAAAAGTAAATAGATAGGCCCTTCGCGGAGGGAAGCAGGGATTTGTAGAGGTGTCAGAGCTCGATTTTAAAATAGAGGTGAATAATATTTTGAGCGGTATACTTTCATTGTCAACATAAAAACCAAGAGATGGCGATATCTTCCATGCTACACACATTATAGGCGGTTCGCAAATAGAATGGTAAAGTTTATACTCCGCCTCCACCAACAAGCATCAATCCATGGCTTGCTCGAAACAACGAGTGCCTCCAACTAACAACATTCCCGGGGGAGTTTTGTTTGCAATTATTTTGATTTGATTTGCATAAAGCATGGGACTGGGCATCCCGGTGACCAGCCATTTTCTCGTGAGTGAGGAGCGGAGTCCACACCTCTTGAGAATAACCCGCCTAACATGGAAGATACGGACAACCCTAGTTGATACATGAGCTATTCGAGCATACAAAACAGAATGTTTATTTGAAGGTTTAGAGTTTGGCACATACAAATTTACTTGGAACGGCAGGTAGATACCGTATATAGGAAGGTATAGTGGACTCATATGAAATAACTTTGGGGTTTAAGAAATTGGATGCACAAACAGTATTCCCGCTTAGTACAGGTGCAGGCTAGAAAAAGACTGGGAAGCGGCCAGCTAGAGAGCGACAATAGTCATGAACATGCATTAAAATTAATCAACACTAAATGCAAGCATGAGTAGGATATAATGCACCATGAACATAAATATCATAGAGGCTATGTTGATTTTGTTTCAACTACATGCGTGAACATGTGCCAAGTCAAGCCACTCGAATCGTTCAAAAGAGGATACCACCCTATCATACCACATCACAACCATTTTAATAGCATGTTGGCACGCAAGGTAAACCATTATAAGCTCCTAGCTAATTAAGCATGGCATAAGCAACTATAATCTCTAATTGTCATTGCAAACATGTTTATTCATAATAGGCTGAATCAGGAATGATGAACTAATCATATTTACAAAAACAAGAGAGGTCGAGTTCATACTAGCTTCTCCCATCTCAATCAGTCCATCATATATCGTCATAATTGCCTTTCACTTGCATGACCGAATGATGTGAATAAAAATAACAATGCATGTGCATTGGACTAAGCTGGAATCTGCAAGCAGTCAATAAACAGGAGAAGACAAGGCAATATGGGCTCTTTTGTTAGATCAACGATAATGCATATAAGAGCCACTTTAGCAATTTAATCATGGTCTTCTCCTATTGACCCCCAAAGAAAATAAAAGAAATAAAAGTATTTACACGGGAAAGCTCCCAACAAGCAAAAGAAGAATAGGGAATCTTTTTGGGTTTTCTTTTTAATTACTACTACAAGCATGGAAATTAAAACTAGCTAAAAGCTACAACAATTTTTTTGGCTTTTCTTTAAGGTTTATTAAACACACAAGAAGAAAGCATAAAAAGAGAAAATAAACTAGCATGGATGATACAATGAAAAAATATGAGCACCGACAACTAGCAATGAGTGTGTGAACATGAATGTAATGTCGGTGAGAAATACGTACTCCCCCAAGCTTAGGCTTTTGGCCTAAGTTGGTCTATGGCCACGGCTGGCCTGGCGTATATCCAAAGTAATAGTTGAGGTCATACTGTGAAGAAGTCTCGGATTGCCACTGGTTGGCAATCACCTCCGGATCCCACTGATAATCAAACTGTCGTGGAGGATCAAATTGTGATTCCGGCTCTGGCTCTATAGCTGCTGTAGGGTTCCGGTAGGCATGAATGGCCTCCAACGAAACAAGGTACTTGCCTGCAGATAAATCAAACAAGGAAGGAGTAGGCAAGGTAATAGTCTCAGGATGATTTTTACCAAATATTAATTTGTACTTAAGCTCATTTTCCCTATTCTTAACAATAAAATCATGTGCTACCATACTCTTATAATCTAGATAAACAGGAGGCGGCAACTTCTCTTCCTTCTTATAATGCCTTATAGGTATGTTAAAGTGTGCAGCGAGGTGATGTCTACTACACAACCTTCTTCTTGTAGACGTTGTTGGGCCTCCAAGTGCAGAGGTTTGTAGGACAGTAGCAAATTTCCCTCAAGTGGATGACCTAAGGTTTATCAATCCGTAGGAGGCGTAGGATGAAGATGGTCTCTCTCAAGCAACCCTGCAACCAAATAACAAAGAGTCTCTTGTGTCCCCAACACACCCAATACAATGGTAAATTGTATAGGTGCACTAGTTCGGCGAAGAGATGGTGATACAAGTGCAATATGGATGGTAGATAAAGGTATTTGTAATCTGAAATTATAAAAACAGCAAGGTAACTAATGATAAAAGTGAGCGTAAACGGTATTGCAATGATAGTAAACAAGGCCTAGGGTTCATACTTTCGCTAGTGTAAGTTCCCTCAACAATACTAACATAATTGGATCACATAACTATCCCTCAACATGCAACAAAGAGTCACTCCAAAGTCACTAATAGCGGAGAACAAACGAAGAGATTATGGTAGGGTACGGAACCACCTCAAAGTTATTCTTTCCAATCAATCCATTGGGCTATTCCTATAAGTGTCACAAACAACCCTAGAGTTCGTACTAGAATAACACCTTAAGACACAAATCAATCAAAACCCTAATGTCACCTAGATACTCCAATGTCACCTCAAGTATCCGTGGGTATGATTATACGATATGCATCACACAATCTCAATTCATCTATTCAACCAACACAAAGGACCTCAAAGAGTGCCCCAAAGATCTACCGGAGAATCACGACGAAAACGCGTGCCAACCCCTATGCATAGGTTCATGAACCCGCAAGTTGGTCACCTTAACATACATCAAGTGGCACGCGGTATCCCATTGTCACCACAGATATCCACGGCAAGACATACATCAAGTGTTCTCAAATCTTTAAAGACTCAATCCGATAAGATTACTTCAAAGGAGAAACTCGATTCATTACAAGAGAGAAGAGGGGGGAAGAAACATCATAGGATCCAAATATAATAGCAAAGCTCGCGATACATCAAGATCGTATCATCTCAAGAACACGAGAGAGAGAGATCAAACACATAACTACTGGTACATACCCTCAGCCCCGAGGGAGAACTACTCCCTCCTCGTCATGGAGAGCACCGGGATGATGAAGATGGCCACCGGACAGGGATTGCCCCCTCCGACAGGGTGCCGGAATGTGTCTAGATTGGTTTTCGGTGGCTACGGAGGCTTCTGGCGGCCGAACTCCCGATCTATCTTTCGTTCCAAAAATAACTTCTCTAGTTGATTTCGTTCCGTTTCGACTCCGTCTGATATTCCTTTTCTTCGAAACACTGAAATAGGCATAAAACAACAAATCTGGGCTGGGCCTCCGGTTAATAGGTTAGTCCCAAAAATAATATAAAAGTGGATAATAAAGCCCAATATTGCCCAAAACAGTAGATAATATAGCATGGAGCAATAAAAAATTATAGATACATTGGAGACGTATCACGAGGCGTGAGGCGAAGATGCCTCCAAGGACGGGGCCCTTAGTACGGTTAAGATTTAACCGCTTTGCAACAATAGCGCCCATACTAAATGTGTCATCACGGCACAAGGCATGGCACAAAATAACAATATCAGGGGCACTAAGGTTGCCACAGTTTCCGCGACCAATTAAGCATCTACTAGCAAATATTGCGAAGTAACGTAAAACAGGAAAATGTATGCTAGTAATTGTGCGTCGGAAACCTTCCTCGTTTCCCCTACAGCAATGGTATCAATAAACCCATCCACATCGTCACGGTGTGGTTTCTCTACACTGCCCTCAAAAGGGATCAAACAAACCCAACAAAAATCATAAAGTGACATCTCCTTATGCTCATCATATAAATAAAATTTCACCGTAGGTGGTGAGCTCCTAACATGGAAATGAAAGTTTTGCACAAAGATATTTGTGAGCAAGAGATAATGTTCGCGTTGGTCGTGGAGGAAGGCGGTGAGGCCTGCATTCTCAGCCAGCTCATAAAAATCATCATAAACCCCGGCTGCTCTCAAGAAATTATCACAAGGCCATTCACATGGCCCAACTTCCGCGGTGCAAGGGAGATTGTATTTGGGCCTCTTATCCTCCTCACTTTGCTTATCCTTCGAGCTTCGGCTCGATGAGCCCCTCAAAAATCTCTTCATCTTTTTCTGAAAATTTCTGAAATTTTTAGTAACTTCAAATAAAAGTGAACCAAGATCAACAAGATTGATAGCAACTACTCCTGGAAGTGCCTAGAGCCTATATCTTGCATTAGAACTACTTGGAACCATATAAATTTGACATGCAAGCTAAACATGGTCACCTAGGCAGCACAAATTTGCAATGAATAAAGCACTACAACAAAAACTAATTGGACCAATGGAGGAGTCACATACCAAGGAACAATCCCCCAAAGTAGTTTTGTGAGAGGTGCTTTGAGCAAGGAGATCGAAAATCACAGCAAAATGAGCTAGAAGTCGTGCTTGAGCTGGATGGTGATTTTTTTTAGAAGGAAGAGGAAGTGTGTGGGTGCAGGAATAAGTGGAGGGGAGCCACCATGGGCCCACGAGGCAGGGGGTGTGCCCTGGACCCTCATGGCCAGGTGCTTGCTCCCTCTGCTGTGTTCTCAGTGCCAGATATTCTCAAATATTCCAGAAAAAATCATATTAAATTGGCAGGGCATTTGGAGAACTTTTATTTTCGGTGTATTTTTATATTGCACAGATAATTCAGAAAACTGACAAAAAAATACTAATTTTACTTTATTTCAACTAAATAATAGAAAGTAAAAGGAGGGTACAGAAGGTTGTGCTTTCTAACTTCATCCATCTCATTCCCATCAAAAGGAATCCACTAACAAGGTTGATCAAGTCTTGTTAACAAACCCATTTCGAGTAACATGAAACCGGAGAAATTTCGAATGAAACTATGTTACCTCAACGGGGATATGCACATCCCCAGCAATAAGAATATCATATTTCTTCTTGACAGTAGGAAGAGGAAATTCAAAACCTCCAAAAATAATCGATGGAGTTTTTCCAATAGAATTGATACTGTGGACTTGAGGTTGTTTCCTCGGAAAATGTACCGTATGCTCATTATCATTAACATAAAAAGTGACATTGCCTTTGGTGCAGTCAATAACAGCCCCTGCGGTATTCAAAAAGGGTCTTCCAAGAATAATAGACATACTATCGTCCTCGGGAATATCAAGAATAACAAAGTCCGTTAAAATAGTTACGTTTGCAACCACAACAGGCACATCCTCACAAATACCGACAGGTATAACAGTTGATTTATCAGCCATTTGCAAAGTTATTTCAGTAGGTGTCAACTTATTCAAATCAAGTCTACGATATAAAGAGAGAGGCATAACACTAACACCGGCTCCAATATCACATAAAGCAGTTTTAACATAGTTTCTTTTAATGGAGCATGGTATAGTTGGTGTCGGGGAACATAGTAATTTCAAAAAAATTCCTACACACACGCAAGATCATGGTGATGCATAGCAACGATAAGGGAGAGTGTTTTCCATGTACCCTCGTAGACCGAAAGCGGAAGCGTTAGCACAACGCGGTTGATGTAGTCGTACGTCTTCATGATCCGACCGATCAAGTACCGGACACACGGCACCTCCGAGTTCAGCACCCGTTCAGCCCGATGACGTCCCTCGAACTCCGATCCAGCCGAGTGTTGAAGGAGAGTTTCGTCAGCACGACGGCGTGGTGACGATGATGATGTTCTACTGACGCAGAGCTTTGCCTAAGCACCGCTACAGTACTATCGAGGTGGACTATGGTGGAGGGGGGGCACCGCACATAGCTAAAAGATCAACTGATCAATTGTTGTTCTCTCTAGGGTGCCCCTGCCCCCGTATATAAAGGAGCAAAGGGGGGTGCGTCCGGCCAGGAGAGGGGACACGCCAGGAGGAGTCCTACTCCCACCGGGAGTAGGACTCCCTCCCTTTTCCTAGTTGGATTAGGATTTGGGGGGGGGGGAAGAGGTGGAGGAGAAGAAGGAAAGGGGGGCGCCGCCCCCCCTCTCCTTGTCCTATTCGGACTAGGGGGAGGGGCGCGTGGCCCTTGCCCTGGCCGCCTCTCCTCTCTTCCACTAAGGCCCACTATGGCCCATTAACTTCCCGGGGGGTTCCGGTAACCTCCCGGTACTCCGGTAAAATCCCGATTTCACCCGGAACACTTTCGATATCCAAACATAGGCTTCCAATATATCAATCTTCATGTCTCGACCATTTCTAGACTCCTCGTCATGTCCGTGATCACATCCGGGACTCCGAACAACCTTCGGTACATCAAAACATATAAACTCATAATATAACTGTCATCGAAACGTTAAGCGTGCGGACCCTACGGGTTCGAGAACTATGTCGACATGACCAAGACACGTCTCCAGTCAATAACCAATAGCGGAACCTGGATGCTCATATTGGCTCCCACATATTCTATGAAGATCTTTATCGGTCAAACCACATAACAACATACGTTGTTCCCTTTGTCATCGGTATGTTACTTGCCCGAGATTCGATCGTCAGTATCTCAATACCTAGTTCAATCTCATTACCGGTAAGTCTCTTTACTCGTTCCGTAATACATCATTCCGCAACTAACTCATTAGTTGCAATGCTTGCAAGGCTTAAGTGATGTGCATTACCGAGAGGGCCGAGAGATACCTCTCCGACTATCGGAGTGACAAATCCTAATCTCGAAATACGCCAACCCAACAAGTACCTTCGGAGACACCTGTAGAGCACCTTTATAATCACCCAGTTACGTTGTGATGTTTGGTAGCACTCAAAGTGTTCCTCCGGTAAACGGGAGTTGCATAATCTCATAGTCATAGAAACATGTATAAGTCATGAAGAAAGCAATAGCAACATACTAAATGATTGGGTGCTAAGCTAATGGAATGGGTCAAGTCAATCACATCATTCTCCTAATGATGTGATCCCGTTAATCAAATGACAACCCATGTCAATGGCTAGGAAACTTAACCATCTTTGATTAACGAGCTAGTCAAGTAGAGGCATACTAGTGACATACTGTTTGTCTATGTATTCACACATGTATTATGTTTCTAGTTAATACAATTCTAGCATGAATAATAAACATTTATCATGATATAAGGAAATAAATAATAACTTTATTATTGCCTATAGGGCATATTTCCTTCAGTCTCCCACTTGCACTAGAGTCAATAATCTAGATTACACAGTAATGATTCTAACATCCATGGAGCCTTGGTGCTGATCATGTTTTGCTCGTGGAAGAGGCTTAGTCAACGGGTCTGCAACATTTAGATCCGTATGTATCTTGCAAATTTCTATGTCTCCCACCTGGACTAAATCCCGGATGGAATTGAAGCGTCTCTTGATGTGCTTGGTTCTCTTGTGAAATCTGGATTCCTTTGCCAAGGCAATTGCACCAGTATTGTCACAAAAGATTTTCATTGGACCCGATGCACTAGGTATGACACCTAGATCGGGTATGAACTCCTTCATCCAGACTCCTTCATTTGGTGCTTCCGAAGCAGCTATATACTCCGCTTCACACATAGATCCCGCCATGACGCTTTGTTTAGAACTGCACCAACTGACAGCTCCACCGTTCAATGTAAACACGTATCCGGTTTACGATTTAGAATCGTCCGGATCAGTGTCAAAGCTTGCATCAATGTAACCATTTATGATGAGCTCTTTGTCACCTCCATAAATGAGAAACATATCCTTAGTCCTTTTCAGGTATTTCAGGATGTTCTTGACCGCTGTCCAATGATCCACTTCTGGATTACTTTTGTACCTCCCTGCTAGACTTATAGCAAGGCACACATCAGGTCTGGTACACAGCATTGCATACATGATAGAGCCTATGGCTGAAGCATAGGGAACATTTTTCATTTTCTCTCTATCTTCTACAGTGGTCGGGCATTGAGTCTTACTCAACTTCACACCTTGTAACACAGGCAAGAATCCTTTCTTTGCTTGATCCATTTTGAACTTCTTCAAAACTTTGTCAAGGTATGTGCTTTGTGAAAGTCCAATTAAGCGTCTTGATCTATCTCTATAGATCTTGATGCCCAATTTATAAGCAGCTTCGCCGAGGTCTTTCATTGAAAAACTCTTATTCAAGTATCCCTTTATGCTATCCAGAAATTCTATATCATTTCCAATCAGCAATATGTCATCCACATATAATATTAGAAATGCTACAGAGCTTCCACTCACTTTCTTGTAAATACAGACTTCTCCAAAAGTCTGTACAAAACCAAATGCTTTTATCACACTATCAAAGCGTTTATTCCAACTTCGAGAGGCTTGCACCAGTCCATAAATTGATCGCTGGAACTCATCGTAGTCAATCCCTTGAACTTGTCAAAAACCTTTCGCAACAAGTCGAGCTTTATAGACAGTAACATTACCGTCAGCGTCAGTCTTCTTCTTGAAGATCCATTTATTCTCAATTGCTTGCCGATCACCGGGCAAGTCAACCAAAGTCCACACTTTGTTCTCATGCATGGATCCCATCTTAGATTTCATGGCCTCAAGCCATTTTGCGGAATTTGGGCTCACCATCGCTTCTTCATAATTCATAGGTTCGTCATGGTCTAGTAACATAACTTCCAGAACAGGATTACCGTACCACTCTGGTGCGGATCTTACTCCGGTTGACCTACGAGGTTTAGTAAAAACTTGATCTGAAGTTTTATGATCATCATCATTAACTTCCTCACTAATTGGTGTAGGTGTCGCAGAAACCGGTTTCTACAGTTACCTCATCAAGTTCTACTTTCCTCCCACTCACTTCTTTCGAGAGAAACTCCTTTTCTAGAAAAACTCCGAATTTAGCAACAAAATTCTTGCCTTCGGATCTGTGATAGAAGGTGTACCCAACAGTCTCCTTTAGGTATCCTACGAAGACACATTTCTCCGATTTGGGTTCAAGCTTATCAGGTTGAAGCTTTTTTCACATAAGCATCACAGCCCCAAACTTTCAGAAACGACAACTTGGGTTTCTTGCCAAACCACAATTCATAAGGTGTCGTCTCAACGGATTTCGATGGTGCCCTATTTAACGTGAATGCGACCGTCTCTAAAGTATAACCCCAAAACGATAGCGGTAAATCAGTAAGAGACATCATAGATCGCACCATTTCTAGTAAAGTACGATTACGACGTTCAGACACACCATTACGCTGTGGTGTTCTGGGTGGCGTGAGTTGCGAAACTATTCCGCATTGTTTAAAATGAAGACCAAACTCATAACTCAAATATTCTCCTCCACGATCAGATCGTAGAAACTTTATTTTTTTGTTACGATGATTTTCAACTTCACTCTGAAATTCTTTGAACTTTTCAAACGTTTCAGACTTATGTTTCATTAAGTAGATATACCCATATCTGCTTGAATCATCTGTGAAGGTGAGAAAATAACGATATCCACCACGAGCCTCAACATTCATCGGACCACATACATCTGTATGTATGATTTCCAACAAATCTGTTGCTCTCTCCATAGTACCGGAGAACGACATTTTAGTCATCTTGCCCATGAGGCACGGTTCACAAGTACCAAGTGATTCATAATCAAGTGATTCCAAAAGTCCATTTGTATGGAGTTTCTTCATGCGCTTTACACCGATATGACCTAAATGGCAGTGCCACAAATAAGTTGCACTATCATTATCAACTCTTCATCTTTTGGCTTCAATATTATGAATATGTGTATCACCACTATCAAGATTCATCAAAAATAGACCACTCTTCAAGGGTGCATGACCATAAAAGATATTACTCATATAAATAGAACAACCATTATTCTCTGATTTAAATGAATAACCGTCTCGCATCAAACAAGATCCAGATATAATGTTCATGCTCAACGCTGGCACCAAATAATAATTATTTAGGTCTAATACTAATCCTGAAGGTAAATGTAGAGGTAGCGTGCCGACTACGATCACATCGACTTTGGAACCATTTCCCACGCGCATCGTCACCTTGTCCTTAGCCAATCTTCGCTTAATCCGTAGCCCCTGTTTCGAGTTGCAAATAATAGCAACAGAACCAGTATCAAATACCCAGGTGCTACTGCGAGCATTAGTAAGGTACACATCAATAACATGTATATCACATATACCTTTGTTCATCTTGCCATCCTTCTTATCCGCCAAATACTTGGGGCAGTTCCGCTTCCAGTGACCAGTCTGCTTGCAGTAGAAGCACTCAGTCTCAGGCTTAGGTCTAGACTTGGGTTTCTTCTCCTGAGTAGCAACTTGCTTGTTGTTCTTCTTGAAGTTCCCCTTCTTCCCTTTGCCCTTTTTCTTGAAACTGGTGGTCTTATTGACCATCAACACTTGATGCTCCTTTTTATTTCTACCTCCGCAGCCTTTAGCATTGCGAAGAGCCCGGAAATCGTCTTATCCATCCCTTGCATGTTATAGTTCATCACGAAGCTCTTGTAGCTTGGTGGCAGTGATTGAAGAATTCTGTCAATGACGCTATCATCTGGAATATTAACTCCCAGTTGAATCAAGTGATTGCAGTACCCAGATATCTTGAGTATATGCACACTGACAGAACTATTCTCCTCCATCCTGCAGTTGTAGAACTTATTGGAGACTTCATATCTCTCAATCTGGGCATTTGCTTGAAATATTAACTTCAACTCTTGGAACATCTCATATGCTCCATGACGTTCAAAACGTCGTTGAAGTCCCGGTTCTAAGCCGTAAAGCATGGCACATTGAACTATCGAGTAGTCATCAGCTTTGCTCTGCCAGACGTTCTTAACATCGTCAGTTGCATCAGCAGCAAGCCTGGCACCCAGTGATGCTTCCAGGACGTAATTCTTCTGTGCAGCAATGAGGATAATCCTCAAGTTACGGACCTAGTCCGTGTAATTGCTACCATCATCTTTCAACTTTGCTTTCTCAAGGAACGCATTAAAATTCAAAGGAACAAAAGCACGGGCCATCTATCTACAATTAACATAGACAAGCAAGATACTATCAAGTACTAAGTTCATGATAAATTTAAGTTCATTTAATCATATTACTTAAGAACTCCCACTTAGATAGACATCCCTCTAATCCTCTAAGTGATCACGTGATCCATATCAACTAAACCATGTCCGATCATCACGTGAGATGGAGTAGTTTCAATGGTGAACATCACTATGTTGATCATATCTACTATATGATTCACGCTCGACCTTTCGGTCTCCGTGTTCCGAGGCCATATCTGTTATATGCTAGGGTCGTCAAGTTTAACCTGAGTATTCCGCGTGTGCAACTGTTTTGCACCCGTTGTATTTGAACGTAGAGCCTATCACACCCGATCATCACGTGGTGTCTCAGCACGAAGAACTTTCGCAACGGTGCATACTCAGGGAGAACACTTATACTTTGATAATTTAGTGAGGGATCATCTTATAATGCTACCGTCAATCAAAGCAAGATAAGATACATAAAAGATAAACATCACATGCAATCAATATAAGTGATATGATATGGCCATCATCATCTTGTGCTTGTGATATCCATCTTCGAAGCACCGTCATGATCACCATCGTCACCGGCGTGACACCTTGATCTCCATCGTAGCATCGTTATCGTCTCGCCAATCTTATGCTTCTACGACTATCGCTACCGCTTAGTGATAAAGTAAAGCATTACAGGGCGATTGCATTGCATACAATAAAGCGACAACCATATGGCTCCTACCAGTTGTCGATAACTCGGTTACAGAACATGATCATCTCATACAATAAAATTTAGCATCATGTCTTGACCATATCACATCACAACATGCCCTTCAAAAACAAGTTAGATGTCCTCTACTTTGTTGTTGCAAATTTTACGTGGCTGCTACGGGCTTAGCAAGAACCGTTCTTACCTACGCATCAAAACCACAACGATAGTATGTCAAGTTGGTGCTGTTTTAACCTTCGCAAGGACCGGGCGTAGCCACACTCGGTTCAACTAAAGTTGGAGAAACTGACACCCGCCAGCCACCTGTGTGCAAAGCATGTCGGTAGAACCAGTCTCGCGTAAGCGTACGCGTAATGTCGGTCCGGGCCGCTTCATCCAACAATACCGCCGAACCAAAGTATGACATGCTGGTAAGCAGTATGACTTATATCGCCCACAACTCACTTGTGTTCTACTCGTGCATATGACATCTACGCATAAAACCAGGCTCGGATGCCACTGTTGGGGAACGTAGTAATTTCAAAAAAAATTCTACGCACACGCAAGATCATGGTGATGCATAGCAACGAGAGGGGAGAGTGTTGTCCACGTACCCTCATAGACCGAAAGCGGAAGCGTTAGCACAACGCGGTTGATGTAGTCGTACGTCTTCACGATCCGACCGATCAAGTACCGAACGCACATCACCCCCGAGTTCAGCACACATTCAGCCTGATGACGTCCCTCGAACTCCGATCCAGCCGAGTGTTGAAGGAGAGTTTTGTCAGCACGGCAGTGTGGTGACGATGATGATGTTCTACCGACGCAGAGCTTCGCCTAAGCACCACTACGGTATTATCGAGGTGGACTATGCTGGAGAGGGGCACCGCACACGGCTAAAAGATCAACTGATCAATTGTTGTTCTCTCTGGGGTGCCCCTGCCCCCGTATATAAAGGAGCAAGGAGGGTGCGGCCGGCCAGGAGAAGGGGCGCGCCAGGAGGAGTCCTACTCCCACCGGGAGTAGGACTCCCTCCCTTTTCCTAGTTGGATTAGGACTTGGGGAAAAGAGGTGGAGGAGAAGAAGGAAAGGGGGGCGCCGCCCCCTCTCCTTGTCCTATTCGGACTAGGGGGAGGGGCGCGCGGCCCTTGCCATGGCCACCTCTCCTCTCTTCCACTAAGGCCACTATGGCCCATTAACTTCCTGGGGGGTTCCGGTAACCTCCCGACACTCCGGTAAAATCCCGATTTCACCCGGAACACTTCCGATATCCAAACATAGGCTTCCAATATATCAATCTTCATGTCTCGACCATTTTGAGACTCCTCGTCATGTCCGTGATCACATCCGGGACTCCGAACAACCTTCAGTACATCAAAACATATAAACTCATAATATAACTGTCATCGAAACGTTAAGCGTGCGGACCCTACGGGTTCGAGAACTATGTAGGCATGACCGAGACACGTCTCCGGTCAATAACCAATAGCGGAACCTGGATGCTCATATTAGCTCCCACATATTCTACAAAGATCTTTATCGGTCAGACCGCATAACAACATACGTTGTTCCCTTTGTCATCGGTATGTTACTTGCCCGAGATTCGATCGTCGGTATCTCAATACCTAGTTCAATCTCGTTACCAGCAAGTCTCTTTACTCGTTTCGTAATACATCATTCCACAACTAACTCATTAGTTGCAATGCTTGCAAGGCTTAAGTGATGTGCATTACCGAGAGGGCCCAGAGATACCTCTCCGACAATCGGAGTGACAAATCCTATTCTCGAAATACGCCAACCCAACAAGTACCTTCGGAGACACCTGTAGAGCACCTTTATAATCACCCAGTTATGTTGTGACGTTTGGTAGCACTCAAAGTGTTCCTCCGGTAAACGGGAGTTGCATAATCTCATAGTCATAGGAACATGTATAAGTCATGAAGAAAGCAATAGCAACATACTAAACGATCGGGTGCTAAGCTAACGGAATGGGTCAAGTCAATCACATCATTCTCCTAATGATGTGATCCCGTTAATCAAATGACAACCCATGTCAATGGCTAGGAAACTTAACCATCTTTGATCAACGAGCTAGTCAAGTAGAGGCATATTAGTGACATACTGTTTGTCTATGTATTCACACATGTATTATGTTTCCGGTTAATACAATTCTAGCATGAATAATAAACATTTATCATGATATAAGGAAATAAATAATAACTTTATTATTGCCTCTAGGGCATATTTCCTTCAGTTGGTACTCCTGGATCTCCTAATTTCTTAGGTATTCCACCCTTAAAAGTATAATTAGCAAGCATGGTGGAAATTTCAGCTTCCGGTATCTTTCTTTTATTAGTAACAATATCTTGCATCTACTTAGCATAAGGATTCAGTTTAAGAATATCAGTCAAACGCATACGCAAAAAGATAGGTCTAATCATTTCAGCAAAGCGCTCAAAATCCTCATCATCCTTTTTCTTGGATGGCTTAGGAGGAAAAGGCATGGGTTTCTGAACCCAAGGCTCTCTTTCCTTACCGTGTTTCCTAGCAACAAAGTCTCTCTTATCATAACGTTGATTCTTTGATTGTGGGTTATCAAGATCAACAGCAGGTTCAGCTTCTACCTCATTATCATTGCTAGGTTGAGCATCAACATGAACATTATCATTAACATTATCACTAGTTTCATGTTCATTACCAGATTGTGTTTCAGCATCAGAAATAGAGATATCATTGGGATTCTCAGGTGTGTCGATAACAGGTTCACTAGAAGCATGCAAAGTCCTATCATTTTTCTTTTTCTTCCTCTTAGAAGGACTAGGTGCATCAATATCATTTCTCTGAGAATCTTGCTCAATTCTCTTAGGATGGCCCTCAGGATACAAAGGTTTCTGGGTCATTTTACCACCTCTAGTCATAACTCTAACAACATTATCATTATTCTTACTATTTAATTCACTAAGCAAATCATTCTGAGCTTTAAGTACTTGTTCTACTTGAGTGGTAACCATAGAAGCATGTTTACTAATGAGTTTAAGTTCACCTTTAACTCTAGACATATAATCACCCAAGTGTTCAATCATATAAGCATTTTGTTTCAATTGTCTACCAAAATAAGCATTGAAGTCTTCTTGCTTAACCATAAAGTTATCAAACTCATCCAAACATTGGCTAGCAAATTTAGTAGGAGTGATTTCAGCTTTATCATATCTACAGAGAGAATTTACCTTTACTACCTGTGTCGGGTTATCAAGACCATGTGTTTCTTCAATAGTTGATGGATTAAAACCATATATTTCTTCAACAGGCGGTAAATTAAGACCATGTATTTCTTCAATAGGAGGTAAATTCTTAACATCTTCAGCTTTAATACCCTTTTCTTTCATGGATTTCTTTGCCTCTTGCATATCTTCAGGACTGAGAAATAGAACACCCTTTTCTTCGGAGTGGGTTTAGGAATAGGCTCAGGAGGTGTCCAATTATTTTCATTTGTCAACATATTATTCAATAGAATTTCAGCTTCATTCGGTGTTCTTTTCCTGAAAACAGAACCAGCACAACTATCTAGGTGGTCTGTGGAAGCATCGGTTAGTCCATTATAAAAGATATCAAGTATTTCATTTTTCTTAAGAGGATGATCAGGCAAAGCATTAAGTAATTGGAGAAGCCTCCCCCAAGCTTGTGGGAGACTCTCTTCTTTAATTTGCACAAAATTATATATATCCCTTAAGGCAACTTGTTTCTTATGAGCAGGGAAATATTTAGCAGAGAAGTAATACATCATATCCTGGGGACTACGCACACAACCAGGATCAAGAGAATTAAACCATATATTAGCATCACCCTTTAATGAGAACGGAAATATTTTAAGGATATAAAAGTAGCGAGTTCTCTCATCATTAGTGAACAGGGTGGCTATATCATTTAATTTAGTAAGATGTGCCACAACAGTTTTAGATTCATAGCCATAAAAAGGATCAGATTCAACCAAAGTAATTATATCAGGATCAATAGAGAATTCATAATCCTTATCAGTAACAAAGATAGGTGAAGTAGCATAAGCAGGATCATATTTTATTCTAGCATTCAGAGTTTTTTGTTTAAGCTTAGCTAATAATTTCTTAAGATCACTTCTATCATTGCATGCAAGAAAGTCTCTTTTAGTTTCTTCATCCATAACATAGCCCTCAGGCACAATAGGCAATTCATATTTATTAGGAGAGCCTTCATCATCACTTTCATCAATATTATCGGTTTCAATAATTTCATTCTCTCTAGCCTAGCAAGTTGTTCATCAAGAAATTCACCAAGTGGTACAGTAGTATCAAGCATAGACGTAGTTTCATCATAAGTATCATGCATAGCAGAAGTGGCATCATCGATAATATGCGACATACCAGAATTAATAGCAGAAGCAGGTTTAGGTGTCGCAAGCTTACTCAAAACAGAAGGTGAATCAAGTGCAGAGTTAGATGGCAGTTCCTTACCTCCCCTCGTAGTTGAGGGATAAATTTTTGTTTTCGCGTCTTTCAAGTTCTTCATAGTGACCAGCAGATATAAATCCCAAGTGACTCAAAGAATAGAGCTATGCTCCCCGGCAACGGCGCAAGAAAATAGTCTTGATAACCCACAAGTATAGGGGATCGCAACAGTTTTCGAGGGTAGAGTATTCAACCCAAATTTATTGATTCGACACAAGGGGAGCCAAAGAATATTCTCAAGTATTAGCAGCTGAGTTGTCAATTCAACCACACCTGGAAACTTAATATCTGCAGCAAAGTGTTTAGTAGCAAAGTAATATGATAGTAGTGGTAACGATAGCAAAAGGTAACGGTAGCAAAAGTAATGTTTTTGGTATTTTGTAGTGATGGTAACAATAGGAACGGAAAATTAAATAAGCGAAGAACAATATATGGAAAGCTCGTAGGCAATGGATCAACGATGGAGAATTATGCCGGATGCGGTTCATCATGTAACAGTCATAACCTAGGGTGACACAGAACTAGCTCCAGTTCATCAATGTAATGTAGGCATGTATTCCGAATATAGTCATACGTGCTTATGGAAAAGAATCTGCATGACATCTTTTGTCCTACCCTCCCGTGATAGCGGGGTCCTAATGGAAACTAAGGGATATTAAGGCCTCCTTTTAATAGAGTACCGGACCAAAGCATTAACACATAATGAATACATGAACTCCTCAAACTACGGTCATCATCGGGAGTGGTCCCGATTATTGTCACTTCGGGGTTGCCGGATCATAACACATAGTAGGTGACTATAGACTTGCAAGATAGGATCAAGAACTCACATATATTCATGAAAACATAATAGGTTCAGATCTGAAATCATGGCATTCGGACCCTAGTGACAAGCATTAAGCATAGCAAAGTCATAGCAACGTCAATCTCAGAACATAGTGGATACTAGGGATCAAACCCTAACAAAACTAACTCGATTACATGATAAATCTCATGCAACTCATCACCGTCCAGCAAGCCTACGATGAAATTACTCACGCACGGCGGTGAGCATCATGAAATTGGTGATGGAGGATGGTTGATGATGACGACGGCGACGGATTCCTCTCTCTGGAGCCCCGAACGGACTCCAGATCAGCCCTCCCAAGAGAGTTTAGGGCTTGGCGGTAGCTCCGTATCGTAAAACGTGATGAATCTTTCTTCTTTATTTTTTTTCTCCCCGAACACGAATATATGGAGTTGGAGTTGAGGTCGGTGGAGCTCCAGGGGGCCCACGAGGCAAGGGGTGCGCCCCCCACCCTCACGGCTAGGGTGTGGGCCCCTGGCCTTGATTCTTTGCCAGTATTTTTTATTATTTCCAAAAACAATCTCCGTGGAGTTTCAGTTCATTCCGAGAACTTTTGTTTCTGCACATAAATAACACCATGGCAATTCTGCTGAAAACAGCGTTAGTTCGGGTTAGTTCCATTCAAATCATGAAAGTTAGAGTCCAAAAAAGGGCAAAAGTGTTTGGAAAAGTAGATACGACGGAGACATATCATCCGGCTGGCTCATGGCAGTGACTGCTCGTGAGGATTGGGGATGAAGATCTGACCGTGACCCTACCGGCCGACCACTCGAGCTGAAAATTGCGGTCAACACCGAAGAGTCTTCGTGAAGGTTCCTCTCTCTAGATCTGGTGGCTGCTGTCAACGGCTCGTATTGGCATGGTTGCGGGATGCATCCATACGGTTTCTTTGCGGGTTTTGGCGGTCCTCACTCTGGTCACTTTGTATTCGGCAATGAGATGCAATCTATGGACGATGGCTTGACATAGAGGGTATGGTTTTGCAACAGCGACGAAGGGATTTCTAGCCTAGTGCATGTAGCTGTTGTGATCGTGAAAAGTGGTGGTGACAACACATTGTTGAATTCGATTTGGTGGAGCTCCTCAAGTACCAGGTCTTGAGTTCTAGGGTGAAAACCCTAAGCTTGACTCGAGTTGGTTTTATCTAGCAATGACAGTGTTTTTACATCGTTACCTTTTGGAAGGCGTTGCTTGGATATGCTTGAACTTATTCTTCAGGGTGAAAACTTAGAATCTGACCTTTGTTGGTTGGATATACGGTGCCGGCGGCGCTTGAGCATCATTCCCTTTCTAAAGATGTTATAGTTGAAGAACCTTTCTTGTGTCCTTGGTGAGTCAAAACATGGTTGATTTGGATATGGTCATTACTGTAGTTTGTCAATCGATGTTTTGATCCCTTTGTTTCTTTTTTTCCTCGTTTAGGCATAGATTTGGTCTTATAGCACTTTGCTCTTTGCCAGCATATTTATTTGTGTGTGTCCTCAGTGTTAGATATGTACATTCTACCTATCAGAGGCTGGCCATGTGTTCATTGTGTTTGTATCCTTGCAACTTCATTTCAAGTCAATAAAATTCATGCTTTGTCGAAAAAAACAATGCCACAAAATCATGCTAAGGTATAACCATTAGGAGTGGCCTAAGGGTATCGTGGTTAGTTGCTCCCGCAAATCAACATGTAGTCCTATCTCTCAAAGTCAAAAGCACTTTTCATGACCAACTTGAAAAGAAGCGGCGATTGTTGTTCTAGTGTATTGGTTCTATGGGGTCTTAGCACGATAACTTTTTGACTGTCTACTACAATAAATTATGCTTGACTCCGTCGAGGGAGGGTCGATGATGGCGATGCGCCTTCTGCTTGCTTCAGTGCTTGTAGTCGTTACTAGGTGGTATATGAATCTAGATGTAATTATTATTATTTTTTGTGTTTGTTGTACTGTTATGATTGAAGATGGATATATCGGAAGTTTCCTTAAAAGAAGAAGAAAAAAAAAAGAAGCGGCGGTTGCGCTGTAAGCTTCAGGCAAAACCCTGGACGAACATGAGAGCATCATGGATGCTCTTAGCCTACCATTTTTTTTATATTGTGCCTTGCAACTAACCTGCTCATCTATCAAATAGGTTGGTTTATTTGCAACCGTCCAGGCCAGATGAACATCCCAGACACACACACGAGAGCAAGTTTATAGTACATTTTAAAGAACAGCCAAGCATCCATTGGTTGCATACTAGTAAGTGTGTATGCATGGTCAAGACAGTCTGCAGCTACCCTTCTTTCCTGCAACCTTCCACTTATGTTCTTACTAAAATGTGAGGAAAAACACGACGCCAGAGCTGACAAAAGGAAGAATGTGACCGTACTCACGTTCGGACACCTCTTGGATCACGGCAAGTCGGCAATGATCACCAGGCAGAAAATAGAATAAGCCGATTGATCTGCACCTTCGGTGGGTTCACCAAAAGCCGTCCACCACCTGGGTGCACTTGCCCTTGAGCCACCTCACGCCGTTCTTGAGCGACACCTTCATCTTCCCCTCCACGCCGTACACCCTGTACCCGGCCACCCTCCTCT
This sequence comes from Triticum urartu, assembly GCF_056163025.1. Taxonomy (NCBI): domain Eukaryota; kingdom Viridiplantae; phylum Streptophyta; class Magnoliopsida; order Poales; family Poaceae; genus Triticum; species Triticum urartu. Next base: position 543,068,808 of record NC_141879.1, read on the forward strand.
TCCTCCGCAGCTCCGCCGGGGCGCTACGGAAGCTGCCGCTCCACGACCTCGCCTTCGGGCCGGCCGCCGCCGCCGACGTCGAGGAAGAAGCCGTGGTGCAAGGAGGCCAGCTGGCGGTGCCCGCTGCCTTCTTGGGTGTGACGTAGGAGGCACTGTAGCACCTCAGCTCGGTGACAGCGCCGGCCGGGGTGGTGGTTGTGGTGCTGCTCTTCTCTGAGTAGGACCTTGACCTCTCCATTGACGTATGGGCTGCGCGCTTGCCTGACGACTCTGTGGTGGCAAGAATGGAGTGGCAGCGGAGATGAGTGAGCGCGGCTAGCTCTTAAGCTTGTAGGAGGAGAGGACGCCGGGAGTCTGCCTTTTCGATCTGGTTGTACTCTGTACCGCCAAAAGCTGTGACTTGTGAGCGGAAGTTGAACAAAACAGGGTTGTGCTTTGAATTACTAGCGGCTTTTAATGTGCGCGATGTTACACAAGCACGTGGCATATCAAATCATGAAAGAAGAAATAGTGAACTATAGCGTTGCTATATCGTTTTGCAACAGCTCCACTTACAGGACCTGCTCCATCAAAGGCTGGGTTTTGGTTATCGTCTCTCGGTATACCGATTTTTATGAAGATTCCCTTTTCCGAAAACTCTATGCTATGTTCGACGCTACTATGCTATGCTTTGTTTGGCGCCACTATGCAATCTACTCTCTGCATTCCTAAATATTTGTCTTTCTAAAGATTTCAACAAGTGACTACATACAGAGCAAAATGAATGAATCTACACTCTAAAATATGTTTATATACATCCGTATGTGATAGTTCATTTGAAATCTCTAAAAAGATAAATATTTAGAAACGGAGGGAGTAGTTAGTTACTTTGGTAAGGACTCACTCTGTTTTAATTTACTCTGTATATTAGGTTTTCTAAAATCAAATTTTATATACTTTCAACAAGTTTGTAGAAAAATATATTAACATATACATCATCAAATATATATCACCGAGTTCATCATTGCATATATTTTCACATCATATAAGTTTGTTACTGTAAATGTTCATATTATTTTCTACAAATTTGGTCAAACTTTATAAAGTTTGACTTCAGTCAAAGCTAATATGTGGAGTAAATAAAAAGAAGGAAGCACTAATTTCAGCTCAATTTGGATGTTATAGTACTTATGTTTTTCTCTTGTGCGAGAGGCAAAGACCCATGCGACTCTCGCTAGGGTTTTCTTAGCCTCTCGCCGGCGGCGCCGGTCCACCTCGCCTCCTATGGTCCTAGGACCATGGAGGCGCGGTGGACCCGACCCTTGTTGACGAGAGGGCTCCGTTCTTAGGTATTTTTAGGGTTTGTGTCATGCTCAGGAAGACGAGGAGGTGGCGTCTTTCTAAAAATGGAATAAGGTTCTCCTCGCATAGCCTCCATCCAGGTGGTGCTTCTAGCATCATCGGAGGGTTTATTAGAGATGTGTCTCCGGCGGATCTCGTGAGGTTTGGACTGCATTTGTCTTCGGTGGATCTGCTTGAATCCGCTATTCGTTCGTCCGTGTGTGTGCAGGTTGGATTCTTCCGATATTAGTTGTTAATAATTGTGAAAAGGCATGCTTATGTTAAGTTGGGTACTTCTGGAAAAATGACACTGGATGTGAGGATGAACTTGGAGAAAGAATAGATAGAGCAATGCTTTTTCTGCATTTTAGGATTTCGAGTGCATTGCTCCAACTTACCGGGCTCTAGAGTGGTGTTTTGGCACGCGGGAGAGCGCACTTCTGGTTTGTAATGTGTTTTAAACATATTTTTAAATGTCAAAAAATTCTAAATAAAAATTTGGCGCATACATCTTAATATTGTACATACTCACAAAGTTGTTTCGTAAAAAATCTATAAATTATATGTTGCGTGTGAAAAAAGACAAAATCTGGTGTTAAAAAGTGCTTTTCACGAGATATTTTTTGTTTTTTACACAAGCTACAAAAAATGTTGATTTTCTCCGAAACTTGATGTGTACACATATAATGTCAAGATGTATGTGCCAAATTTTTGTTCGAATTTTTTCACACTTTGAAATATTGTTGGCAGGAGCACGCGCTCTCATGTGCCAAAACGAATTTCTGCATATTTTCATGGCCTAGACAGCAATGCATGCTAGCAATAGATCGATGCTGCATTTCGAAGGAAGCATCCGTTCATTCAGCACCCTCCTGCTTTTCTGCGTTGGATAAATGCTGCTTTATGGACGAAAGCAACTTGGCGTTTCTTTTGCTGCTCTCGATAGCGGCACGGACCCGATCAAAACTGTGGGTTGGTTGCGAGGACGTACTGTCGGCACCGCTCCTACACGTCAGATTCCGTTAATGGCTCTCAATAAAATTCGGGCGTACACTGGACCGCCTCATCAGCTGCATTTTCAATTTTCTGATGACCAAGCAAAGTGATTTTGAGACTTTCTGTGTGATTGATAACAGGGACGCAAACGCCCGATTTTTTCTTTGAACAAATTACTATCACAGATGATCACACACATAATTCAATGAACACAAGCGCGCGCACCCTATCTTTTTTAGCACCTCCGAGATACTGACCCGGTGCAATATCTTGAGATTGACGAAGGCATCACGTGTGTCTCGTTGTTGACGAAAACATGTTCTCTCATAAAAATGAACATCACCGAAAAATGTGAAATAAATGCAGAAAAATGCGAGCATCAATGCCAAGTGCAAGACTTAAACTTGATGAGTTGGTTACACCACACGGAACCTAACCATCTGAGCTATGCTAAGTTTGCACTTTGACATCCAGACTTGATCTACTGAATTTTACCGGCCCTTGGTGCATAAATGACAGGTTTGACAGGCCGACCAGAATGGCCCCGGCTCCGGCTTCCTCTATGTCCTTGCAAGTATCCAAATTAGATCCGGTCGATGGAGAAATTAAAGAACCTCACCCCTATGATTACGGGCCACCGCACTCCAACTCTACCCGCTCACAGAGGAAACAACATCGGAATTTTGATTTTCAAAGTGTTCACAGCTGGAGGTACTGTGACACCCCCGAGTCAATCGTATACTAATTATACATGTAAATGTATATGATTAAGATCAGAGATTCATGTGAAGATATCACAACACAACTCTATACACAAATTAAAATAATACAAGCTTTATATTACAAGCCAGGGGCCTCGAGAGCTCGAATACATCAGCTCGAATACAAACAAGTCAGCGGAAGCAACAATATCTGAATACAGATATAAAGTTAAACAAGATGGCATAAGATGTCTAGCACAAATAAGGATACAGATCGAAGAGGCGCATGCCTTCTGCCTGGGATCCTCCTAAACTACTCCTGGTCGTCGGCGGTCTGCACGTAGTAGTAAGCACCCTCGGAGTAGTGGTAGTTATCGTCGATGGCATCTGGCTCCTGAGCTCCATCATCTGGTTGCGGCATCCGAGAAAAATTGAAAAAGAGGGAAAGAGGGAGCAAAGCAACTGTGAGTACCCATCCAAAGTACTTGCAAGTAAGGATCTACACTACATATGCATCGGTATGAATGAAATGGGTAGTATCTGTGGACTGATCTGCAGCATACCAGAATAGAGGGAAAAGCCTAGCGTATTGAAGACTAGCATCTTCTTAAAGCCACCATCTTACATCATTTAGAAGAGTACGAAATAGCATTTTATAATTAGCAAGCATGTTGTAGCAATAACGCCCAGAGATCCTTTCTTGACTCCCTGCGAGAAAGCCATCCCGAAGTCATCATATCCATTCCACACCTCAGTATCTAGTTCTAATTGTAAAGATCGGGATACAACTCCAAGTCATCCTGTTATCTTGGACATGGCTATTCGAATAGATCAACTTCCCTCCAGGGATGCGCCACATTACCCGACATGCTCGATCACTCTGGCCTCACACACTTTCCTTGGTCATGCCCGGCCTCAGAAGATCAACACGTCACAACCCTACCTAGGCCCAACAGAGAGGTTGGCACGCCGGTCTAAATCCTAAGCGCGCAGGGGTCTTGGGCCCATCGCCGTTTGCACTCCTGCACGTTGCGTGGGTGGCCGGTGAGCAGACCTGGCAACCTCCATTACAAAGGCGGTTGCTTTACGCGGTCCAACCCGACGCGCGCCGCTTAGTCGCTGACGTCTGGAAAACTTCGGCTGATACTACAACGCCGGTTGCCCATATCTTGTCCCACGTGGCGGTTAGTGTGTATAAGCCAGTGGCCAACTCAGATCAAATACCCAAATCCATTAATGTCTTGGGAGCATGCGGTAACGAGCAGAGACTCACAATCATGTGACCCCGTCGCCCCGTCTCCTGGACTTACGGCAAGGGCCGGGAATGCCCGGCCGTGCCACGTAGAAATCTCGCGGGTACCCACTACAAGAAATATGTCAACTTGTGACCCTCACTATTGGCCGCTGAAAGGTCATAGTTTTTCATTTGCGACCTTTCTGTGACAAAAAACAGAAGGTCAAAAACTGGCGGTCGTAAACTGAAATTAACGACCTTCTCTGTGAGAAGGTCGTAGACATTTACGAACAAAACAGAAGGTCGTTGAACCCATGACCTTTTGTTTTGGTCACTGGCTGTCTGCCCAGGCCACGTCGGATCCGACGTGGCGATCTGTCATGGCAAAATTGCGACCAATTGAAAAGGTCGTTGATAAGATTCAGCCCGGTCCAATTAGGTGTTTTACATGGGCCGAGCCCAACAATTCAGCCTTTATATATATTTTTTCCTGTTATTTTTTACTAGCTACATGGGCCTAGCCCAGCAATTCAGTGTTTTTTTCTTGGCCATTGCCTTTCATAGTCCATTTTTTCGCCCTCAACCCTTTTATAGTCCATTTCTGTTTTGGGCCTCGGCCTTTTTACATTCCATATACTTTTTGGGCCTTGGCCTTTTCGTTTGTCCCACTGGTCATCTTTCTATTTCTCACTTTCACAATAAACAAATGAAAAATATTTCAAATGGCAAGAGAACATACTAAACTGTTAAAATGATAGCCAATATTAGCACCAAATATGCTGACTAATGTACAACATACGAGATTACAGTATTTACAATAGTGTTCATACAACCAGATATGCTAGCCACAGTACAACATAACTAGCACTACTAACTCGCTACTCTTTACTTTGTCGGGCTTCAAGCTTCTTCAAATTTCTTCAGCCCAGATATAACGCCCTCGATGCGACTATATCTCCCACGTGTCGAGGCACGACTTAGAGGCATAATCGCATTGAAGGCATATGTCGCAAGTGAGGTAATCTTCACACAACCCATGTAATACATAAGGGAAAGGGATACATAATTGGCTTACAATCGCCACTTCACACAATTACATGAATAAAGCATTACATCATCCAAATACAATCAAGGCCCGACTACGGAGCCAAAATAAAAGAAGAACCCCAAATGCGACAAAGGTCCCCGATCGACCCCAACTGGGCTCCACTATTGATCAACTAGAACGAAACAACACAAAGGACAAGATCTTCAACGAGCTCCTCCTGAGCTTGGTTGCGTCATCTGCGCGGACTCATCGGCACCTGCAAGCTGGTTTTGGAAGTATCTGTGAGCCATGGGGACTCAGCAATCTCGCACCCTCGCGATCAAGACTATTTAAGCTTATAGGAAGGTAAAGGTATGAGGTGGAGCTGCAGCAAGCGACTAGCATATATGGTGGCTAACCTATTCGCAAAAGAGAGCGAGAAGAGAAGGCAAAGCACGGTCGATAAAAGTATGATCAAGAAGTGATCCTATAGCAACCTACGTCAAGCATAACTCCAACAACCGTGTTCACTTCCCGGACTCCGCCGGAAAGAGACCATCACGGTTACACACGCTGTTGATATATTTTAATTAAGGTCAACTTTGGGTTTTCTACAACCAGACGTTAACAAATTCCCATCTGCCCATAACCGCGGGCACGGCTTTTGAAAGTTCAAATCCCTGCAGGGGTGTCCCAACTTAGCCCATCACAAGCTCTCACGGTCAACGAAGGAATAGACCTCCTCCCGAGACATTCCGATCAGACTCGGTATCCCGGTACAACAAGACATTTCGACAGGGTAAAACTAAACCAGCAACACCACCCGAATGTGCCGACAAATCCCGATAGGAGCTGCACATATCTCTTTCTCAGGGCACACTCAGATGAGCCAGACATCGGGTAAGCCAGCCCAGAGTTGCCCCTGGTAGCCTCGGACATCGCTCAGTTGGACCAACACTCAGAGGAGCACTGGCCCGGGGGGGGGGGGGGTAAAATAATGATGACCCTCAGGAGCGCGACTCCCAAGGGAAAAGAAAAGGGCTAGGTGGCAAATGGTAAAACCAATGTTGGGCATTGCTGGAGGAGCTTTACTTAAGGCGAACTGTCAAGGGGTTCCCATAATAGCCCAACCGCGTAAGGGACGCAAAATCCGGGAACATAACACCGATATGACGGAAACTAGGGCGGCAAGAGTGGAACAAAACACCACGCATAAGGCCGAGCCTTCCACCCTTTACCAAGTATATAGATGCATTAATTAAATAAGATATATCGTGATATCCCAACAAGTAAACAATATTCCAACAAGGAACAACTTCTCCATGTTCCAACAAAGAACAAACTTCAATCTTCACCTGCAACTAACAACGCTATAAGAGGGGCTGAGCAAAGCGGTAACATAGCCAATCAACGGTTTGCTAGGACATGGTGGGTTAGAGGTTTGACATGGCAATTGGGAGGCTGACAAGCAAATGGTAGGCATCGAAGCATTGGCATAGCAAGAGCGAGCAAACTAGCATAGCAAAGATAGTAGTGATTTCGAGCGTATGATCATCTTGCCTGAAATCCCGCAAGGAAGAAGAACGAGTCTATGAAGAATATAAACGGACGTAGACGAACGGATCCTCACAAACTCGACGTTAACGGAACCAACCCGAAGAAGCAACACCGGAAAGAAGCAAACAACATAGTAAACAACCACGACATGAACATGGCAGGATGCACAATCAAGTATGATGCATGTCCGGTTTAATGAAGCATGGCATGGCAAAGTGCACAAACAATCCTACAAATTAAGTGGAGCTCAATATGCATCGGGATGCATATTGACAAAACACCACGTCAATTAGTTAGTTCTCTCCCGGTTAGGTACTCAACAATATTAAATGTTGTTAAACATGGCAAGAGGGTGAAGCAAATGAAAACTACCTATCTAGTCAAGGTTAAATGAGGCCGGAAGCAACGAACAACAATTCCGGAAACTCCTCATGAGCATATTATAGATTTGGTACTGATCTGCCCTAAACATAATTTTATAGTTGTTAAGCATGCAAGATGAGTGCACCATGTTAAACTAGACAAAATTCTACCCCAATTACATATAAAATTTATTAAATTCCGAGTTACAGTTATTTAGTTATGAATTAAACATTTTAGCAAGGCATAGGAGCAAATTAATGCAAACAACATTTTAAATATTTTAAACATGGATGAAATTTGGATATTATTAATCTACACAAAATTCTGAACAAGTTTCATATATAAATCATTTTAATCCGATGCACGGTTAGTGAGTTATTAAATGCATGAACTAGGGGGACTATTCTGCAAAACTGGCAATCTCTGGAATAATTAGGAAAAATCCCAGGCGCTGAAAAAAAACATCACGGGCCGAAATGGACTAGCCCAACAGCAGGAAGGAAAAAAAAGAGGCGGGGCGCTGGGGGTGTCTCACCCCTGGGCTGCGGCCCGTGAAGGAAGAGGAGGCAGGCCAGAAGGGCGGCGCGGATCTGGAGCTGGGCCGGGGAAGCCGGAGAGATGGGCCGGCCCACGAGGCACAGGTGAGCGAGAGCCCCGTCGTGCTCCTCCTGAGCTCGAAGCCGAGGATGGCCATGGCGGCGGCGCGGCGGTACAGGGACTCCGGCGAGGGCTGCGAAGGCCGGGGGCGCGCGGGAGGCGCCGGAAACGGGTAGATCGGCGGCGGGGCAACCGGATCTGGGGCGGAGGACGCCCAAGGACGACGGGGAGGCCGGTTTCGACGAGAGGGCGGCAGCTCCGGCGAGACCCGTCCACTCCGACGACGAGCACGAGGCATGGGACTCCGGCGAGGGCCCCTGGGGAGAACAGAGAGAGGACGCTCATGAGAGAGAGAAGCAGAGAGGAAGAGGATGGCGGCGCTGGTGACCTGGCGAAGCGGCTGGGCGAAGCTCCGGCGATGGCCGGCAAAGGGGCGGCGGCGGCGCGCCGATCCGGCAAGGCGAAGGGGAGCCGGGCGCTCCTGTGCAGCGACGGCGAAACTGGGCCCGCGCGGGCCCCGGATGGGCTCCGCGGGCCGACGGCGAAGTGGGCGGCGCTGGCGCTGACATGGGCGCTGTGGTTGGAGGAGAGTGGCGGCGGGACGATGTGGCGGCTTCTGATTGGATAGCGTGAGGTGGAGGCTGGACGCGTCCGGCGGGCGCGGACATGTCCGGCGGCGGAGTGGGAAGAGGCTAGGGTTAGATCTGCGCGAGGATTTCGGAGGGAGACACATATATATAGGTAGAGGGAGCTAGGAGAGTCCAAATGAGGTGCGGTTTGAGGCCACGCGATCGTGATCGAACGCTCTAGATGATGGATCAGAGTAAGGTGGGTTTTCGGCCAAATTGGAGGGGTGTTGGGCTGCAACACACACGAGGCCTTCTCGGTCCCTCGGTTAACCGTTGGAGTATCAAACGAAGTCCAAATGATACGAAACTTGACAGGCGGTCTACCGGTAGTAAACCAAGGCCGCATGACAAGTCTCGGTCCAATCCGGAAATGTTTAATGCCCACACACGAAAGAAAGGTAGAAATGACCACCGGAGGAGAACGAAGCGCCGGAATGCAAAACGGATAACGGGGAAAATGCTCGGATGCATGAGACGAACACGTATGCAGATGAAATGCACATGATGACATGATATGCAATGCATGACACGCAAGCAATGACAAGGAAACACCAGCGAATAACTGAAGGACACCTGGCACATCGGTCTCGGGACGTTACAACACTCCACCACTACGAGAGGATCTCGTCCCGAGATCTAGAATGGCACCGGAGGGAAAACGGAGGAGAAAGAGAATAGGTACACTAAGTTGCTTCTTTGACAAACGAGTGAAACCAAGGACCTTGCGAGGTTGAACAAATTCGAGAAAAGAGTACAATGAAGGTGAACTAGGTCGAAAACACTCCGTTAGAAACGAGGGACAAAGAGCATTGCGAAACCTTGAGGTTGAAGGGAAGATATATATAGAAAAACACTCCGGTTAAGGAAGGGGATCAAGGAAAAACCAAAATTCGGGCAACACTCCGGTTGAAAAGAAAAGGAATTGAATAATAACTTGATAAGATGAGAAGATACTTGATGAAATCACAATACACTGCCTGCGTAACTATTGAATGAATTGAAACAAGGGGTAAGAAAGATCTCGGACAGCACTCCGGTTTAAAAGAGATGAAAAACTTTGATAAGGCGAAAAGAACTAGAAGAGATGACACAACACTCCGGTTAAACGGATAATCAAAGGAAAAAAAACATGATCCTGAGGAAACAAGAAGATGAGTTGAAGAGAGAAACATCACAATGCCTCCGGAAGAAAGAAATAGAATATAGATAATTGAAATAAAAGAATGGAGAAGAAAATGCCAACTTCTGCCACAAAAGAACTCGACAAGGCATTTTTGGAGAAGGGTCGAACGGAGTTGTTGGAAAACCAACAACGAAAAAAATAAGCTTGATATGGTCTTATGGAATACATCTCAAAATTATGAGGTGACAACCTGCCATTCACAGAAAAAGAATTGGATTGTTATGAACCAATTGACGAGAAAGTAATTTCACCGGGAAGGATAGATGAAGAACTTGGATCCTTGATAAACACCATAAGAGCGACAATCCTTAAAGGAAAGCTTTAGGCGAAATATAGCCCAAGATAACTCCAATGAATAGATTGGTGGATTTAAAATACCTCATTCTTGACAACATGTGAATCATGAAACATGAAGTCCCATTATCAAGAATGACATAATACCACCTCCAATGATACGGACTAAAGAAAGCACTCCGGATTACAATATGAAGAAAGCTTGAGCTCCTTTGAAAAGAATCTCGATGAACACTTCGAGAAAGAATTAAATCCTTGATGAACCATCATGTAGAACCTTCATGACGAACTCCGGTAACAAAAGAATGATCAAACGGAAAGGAAGATGAGAAGAGTAAGGTTGAAGCCTTGCAATGATTAGATGAAGCTTAGCAATGAGATAAAGAGAAAACTTGGCACTCCGGTAAAGAAAGATGAACAAATGGAAACAGAATTTGATGAGCCTCCGGTATAGGGAATTAACCACTTGGATAGAACAAGAATTAGAATTACATTATGCTTATCCTTCACCAATTAAATTGATGACAATCAACGGATTTGGCATACTACTTATTCTCGAAGAAAGGATTAGGATAGATATGGCGCCAACTTGAGAAAATATCGAACGAACCACCGGTAGGGTTGAAACAACGAATAAATTGATATGGTGACCAAGGAAGAGAACTCTTAAACGGACCACCGTAAGAATTGAAAATGATCGAAGTAGGGGTGCATCACCGGTAAGAATTAGCAAATGAACGAAGGTACTTGAGAGAATTTAGATGGAATTTACTATAATAGATCATGGACCGATTAGAGATCACTTGAACGCTGCACCGGTAAGATCGGAGAATGATAACTGAGAGCTGAGAAAGAATAAACCTGACTTGATGTACTCCGGATAACAAACTAAGAAGACTCTTAAATTGCTCCGGAAGGGGAAAATAATTCTCACGATCAAAACAATTACGAGAGGATGACAACAAGCTAGAATCACGAATCTTGAAGAGAATAGAGCAAGATTAAAGAGAAACTCTTCTTCGGTCTTCAAATGATGAGAATGACAACGAGAAACACCACCAAGAATTATTTAGACACTCCGGAAGAATCAAACGAAGAGGTTGAGCCAACGATGAAAAGAATTTGAACGAACTTGGAGAAATACATTTGACTGATGATAACTCATTCTTACGTCAACTTCAAAAGGAAATCTGAGGATAGCTCCAGGAAAATAAGAAGAGTCAGGTAAGATCCTGGAAAAAGACCTGTGGGTGAGGGCCCACTCAAAAGAAACACCGTTGAAAAAGATTTAAAGAGAGAGATTGCACCGGTTGAATTACATGGCTTGACTGAGATAACAATCTTGAAAGATCTTGAAAGGATTGAGAATGGAAACGAATCTTCTGAGATACCTTGAGCACTCCGGAACAATAGAATAGCGAGAGGTGAACGATTAAGAATTGCACCGGCATGAGAAAACATTAAAACGAGGAAAGGATATGATCAACAAAGCTTGACTTGAAACCACCGGAGAAGAGAAGAAACAAAGAATGATAACTGAAAGCTCCGTTAGGATCTTCATGAGAATCACCGGATAAGAATATTGATTGAAAAGAAAGAAGAGGCTTCACATGAATAAGATGGATAGTGATTAAGAAATCTGAACCCTTGAAGAAAAAGGGGGTGGGTGGGTGGGAAAAATAAAGGCAACTTGAGGACAGATGAAACAAACAACGTCGAGAAGGACTGATAATTGATCTTGATGATGTTGAAATGATCGGATCCACTTGAAGAGAAAACACGCCGGTTGAAAAAGGATTGACAAGGCAATCTCGATTATCATGAAGTATTAGTATCCACATAGGAATATGAGAACACCGTTTAGGAAAGGTATGGAATCAACACTTGACATTGAAGCAACTCGAAAACCACATCTCAAAAACAAAACAAAGGATTGGCTTGCAAAATAAGCCGGAACAAACATATGATAGAGATTTCGTCCGAAGTTTTCGTGGTGGGGCCTACACGGGCTCGATCGTACAGCACCATCATGTACAAGGCAGTGCACATGACATATGAAGCGTCCCCGAGTCGGCATAGCCAAGGACTCTTTAAGACACAACGAGACCACTGTAAAACCGACCGTGAATAGGCGGAGCACTAGACGTCGAACCCCAATTTCATATCATACATCCGTCGGAAAGATATCCTAAGAGCTACTTGAATTCCCACCTATGAAACTCTCGAAATTTTCCCAGCTATGCAATCAGGTGTTGGGGATACAGGGGAAGCATAATATCTCACCCAAATCTAGCAAATCCTACATCCAGCTGTATCCATCCTTCAACACATAACCAAGAAACCTTCGGAAATCATCTACCTCAACCTTTGAAAAGCATCCGTTATACAAGTTATGGCGATACTCCCGAACTCCCGCCCCAGTACTGGGTGGCGTCGAGGTTATCTCACAAATGAACTGCATAAAAGAGATTTTCGATGTCGGCGTACTAAACTCAGGTATTCTAGAACTGCAATGATAAAATTATGACGAAAACACCTCAGAGCTCAACTCCCCGGGACACTTCCACAAAACCCCTGACAGGAGGCACCAAGACAATGTTCTCATCATAAAACCATCGGAACGATTCCAAGATACCCGCGTGATCCTAAATTTTTTTTAGTGAAATTTGAGAAGAGAAGAGTCAAAACTCTACGTCAGGATGCCTTACCAGAGCGATGAGGAGACTGGGAAGTAAAAAGAATTCCTAATCTCTCCGATATATAATTCCTAAATGACTCAAATTTTTTTTCTAGAAACAACTCGGCCGCTAAAAACGATCAAGCAATGGGGCTCCTAAGGTCGGGGAAGGCTCTGATTACCAACTTATAACGCCCTCGATGCGACTATATCTCCCACGTGTCGAGGCACGACTTAGAGGCATAATCGCATTGAAGGCATATGTCGCAAGTGAGGTAATCTTCACACAACCCATGTAATACATAAGGGAAAGGGATACATAATTGGCTTACAATCGCCACTTCACACAATTACATGAATAAAGCATTACATCATCCAAATACAATCAAGGCCCGACTACGGAGCCAAAATAAAAGAAGAACCCCAAATGCGACAAAGGTCCCCGATCGACCCCAACTGGGCTCCACTATTGATCAACTAGAACGAAACAACACAAAGGACAAGATCTTCAACGAGCTCCTCCTGAGCTTGGTTGCGTCATCTGCGCGGACTCATCGGCACCTGCAAGCTGGTTTTGGAAGTATCTGTGAGCCATGGGGACTCAGCAATCTCGCACCCTCGCGATCAAGACTATTTAAGCTTATAGGAAGGTAAAGGTATGAGGTGGAGCTGCAGCAAGCGACTAGCATATATGGTGGCTAACCTATTCGCAAAAGAGAGCGAGAAGAGAAGGCAAAGCACGGTCGATAAAAGTATGATCAAGAAGTGATCCTATAGCAACCTACGTCAAGCATAACTCCAACAACCGTGTTCACTTCCCGGACTCCGCCGGAAAGAGACCATCACGGTTACACACGCTGTTGATATATTTTAATTAAGGTCAACTTTGGGTTTTCTACAACCAGACGTTAACAAATTCCCATCTGCCCATAACCGCGGGCACGGCTTTTGAAAGTTCAAATCCCTGCAGGGGTGTCCCAACTTAGCCCATCACAAGCTCTCACGGTCAACGAAGGAATAGACCTCCTCCCGAGACATTCCGATCAGACTTGGTATCCCGGTACAACAAGACATTTCGACAGGGTAAAACTAAACCAGCAACACCACCCGAATGTGCCGACAAATCCCGATAGGAGCTGCACATATCTCTTTCTCAGGGCACACTCAGATGAGCCAGACGTCGGGTAAGCCAGCCCAGAGTTGCCCCTGGTAGCCTCGGACATCGCTCAGTTGGACCAACACTCAGAGGAGCACTGGCCCGGGGGGGGGGGGTAAAATAATGATGACCCTCAGGAGCGCGACTCCCAAGGGAAAAGAAAAGGGCTAGGTGGCAAATGGTAAAACCAATGTTGGGCATTGCTGGAGGAGCTTTACTTAAGGCGAACTGTCAAGGGGTTCCCATAATAGCCCAACCGCGTAAGGGACGCAAAATCCGGGAACATAACACCGATATGACGGAAACTAGGGCGGCAAGAGTGGAACAAAACACCAGGCATAAGGCCGAGCCTTCCACCCTTTACCAAGTATATAGATGCATTAATTAAATAAGATATATCGTGATATCCCAACAAGTAAACAATATTCCAACAAGGAACAACATCTCCATGTTCCAACAAGGAACAAACTTCAATCTTCACCTGCAACTAACAACGCTATAAGAGGGGCTGAGCAAAGCGGTAACATAGCCAATCAACGGTTTGCTAGGACATGGTGGGTTAGAGGTTTGACATGGCAATTGTGAGGCTGACAAGAAAATGGTAGGCATCGAAGCATTGGCATAGCAAGAGTGAGCAAACTAGCATAGCAAAGATAGTAGTGATTTCGAGGGTATGATCATCTTGCCTGAAATCCCGCAAGGAAGAAGAACGAGTCCATGAAGAATATAAACGGACGTAGACGAACGGATCCTCACAAACTCGACGTTAACGGAACCAACCCGAAGAAGCAACACCGGAAAGAAGCAAACAACATAGTAAACAACCACGACATGAACATGGCAGGATGCACAATCAAGTATGATGCATGTCCGGTTTAATGAAGCATGGCATGGCAAAGTGCACAAACAATCCTACAAATTAAGTGGAGCTCAATATGCATCGGGATGCATATTGACAAAACACCACGTCAATTAGTTAGTTCTCTCCCGGTTAGGTACTCAACAATATTAAATGTTGTTAAACATGGCAAGAGGGTGAAGCAAATGAAAACTACCTATCTAGTCAAGGTTAAATGAGGCCGGAAGCAACGAACAACAATTCCGGAAACTCCTCATGAGCATATTATAGATTTGGTACTGATATTCCCTAAACATAATTTTAGAGTTGTTAAGCATGCAATATGAGTGCACCATGTTAAACTAGACAAAATTCTACCCCAATTACATATAAAATTTATTAAATTCCGAGTTACGGTTATTTAGTTATGAATTAAACCATTTTAGCAAGACATAGGAGCAAATTAATGCAAACAACATTTTAAATATTTTAAACATGGATGAAAGTTGGATATTATTAATCTACACAAAATTCTGAACAAGTTTCATATATAAATCATTTTAATCCGATGCACGGTTAGTGAGTTATTAAATGCATGAACTAGGGGGACTATTCTGCAAAACTGGCAATCTCTGGAATAATTAGGAAAAATCCCAGGCGCTGAAAAAAAACATCACGGGCCGAAATGGACTAGCCCAACAGCAGGAAGGAAAAAAAAGAGGCGGGGCGCTGGGGGTGTCTCACCCCTGGGCTGCGGCCCGTGAAGGAAGAGGAGGCAGGCCGGAAGGGCGGCGCGGATCTGGAGCTGGGCCGGGGAAGCTGGAGAGATGGGCCGGCCCACGAGGCACATGTGAGCAAGAGCCCCGTCGTGCTCCTCCTGAGCTCGAAGCTGAGGATGGCCATGGCGGCGGCGCGGCGGTACAGGGACTCCGACGAGGGCTGCGAAGGCCGGGGGCGCGCGGGAGGCGCCGGAAACGGGTAGATTGGCGGCGGGGCAACCGGATCTGGGGCGGAGGACGCCCAAGGACGACGGGGAGGCCGGGTTCGACGAGAGGGCGGCAGCTCCGGCGAGACCCGTCCACTCCGGCGACGAGCACGAGGCATGGGACTCCGGCGAGGGCCCCTGGGGAGAACAGAGAGAGGACGCTCATGAGAGAGAGAAGCAGAGAGGAAGAGGATGGCGGCGCTGGTGACCTGGCGAAGCGGCTGGGCGAAGCTCCGGCGATGGCCGACAAAGGGGCGGCGGCGGCGCGCCGATCCGGCAAGGCGAAGGGGAGCCGGGCGCTCCTGTGCGGCGGCGGCGAAACTGGGCCCTCGCAGGCCCCGGATGGGCTCCGCGGGCCGACGGCGAAGTGGGGCGGCGCGGGCGCTGACATGGCGCACTGTGGTTGGAGGAGAGTGGCGGCGGGGCGATGTGGCGGCTTCTGATTGGATAGCGTGAGGTGGAGGCTGGACGCGTCCGGCGGGCGCGGACATGTCCGGCGGCGGAGTGGGAAGAAGCTAGGGTTAGATCTGCGCGAGGATTTCGGAGGGAGACACATATATATAGGTAGAGGGAGCTAGGAGAGTCCAAATGAGGTGCGGTTTGCGGCCACGCGATCGTGATCGAACGCTCTAGATGATGGATCAGAGTAAGGTGGGTTTTCGGCCAAATTGGAGGGGTGTTGGGCTGCAACACACACGAGGCCTTCTCGGTCCCTCGGTTAACCGTTGGAGTATCAAACGAAGTCCAAATGATACGAAACTTGACAGGCGGTCTACCGGTAGTAAACCAAGGCCGCATGACAAGTCTCGGTCCAATCCGGAAATTTTTAATGCCCACACATGAAAGAAAGGTAGAAATGACCACCGGAGGAGAACGAAGCGCCGGAATGCAAAACGGATAACGGGGAAAATGCTCGGATGCATGAGACGAACACGTATGCAGATGAAATGCACATGATGACATGATATGCAATGCATGACACGCAAGCAATGACAAGGCAACACCAGCGAATAACTGAACGACACCTGGCACATCGGTCTTGGGGCGTTACACCAGAGCTCCTGTAAAGAGAGGTAACACCACACTTTTAGAGCTAGATTTAAGGCACAAAATATTTATTTGGTTGCACCAACCATCTCAGTTCAAGAAAATGATCTATATTAGCAAAGCATGAAAAAGGAAGCAACACATGGCAGGAATGTTTACAACATCTCAGTTGATGACTTCAAATAGGAATATAGAAGCTGGCTGCAAATTTTTCCACTGCATATGACAGTAAATCTAAGAGGTGGCAATCAATTGGTCCAACAATGCAATATAGAAGCTCAGTTGCAATAAATAACTACAGGCCTACATCAACTCAAAGTGGCAGTAGCTCAAAAACAAGCAAAACAACTATTGATAAGCAAAGGCAAAAGGCTAAAACACATGTTTGGCCAGAAGAACTAAAAACTAAATCATGTCATTTCAGCGAGAATGACTCATGCAGTAATAGGGAAAATACAAAACTAGCGGCCTAGAAGACACGTCGGCAAGCTACGGATAACTGATCAATGACAGAGCCAGACGGCGGTCTACGCAAGCTAGAGACGCCTCTTGATTGGGGACATACACGTCCAGGTAAACTATCCAGCAGCGTGTAGTAGAGCACCTGCACCCTACATCCACACATATACGAATCATTCAACAAGCCCATCAACAAGAAAGGAGATCGAGATTTCAAAGTGGGGAGGAAGCAGCTAACCGTCCAAAGAAGACAGACCAGTTATAGATGGAGAGGTAGGCACGCTTGTGTGACGCCCCGAGACCGATGTGCTAGGTGTCCTCCAGTTATTCGCTGTTGTTGCCTTGTCATTGCTTGCATGTCATGCATTGCATATCATGTCATCATGTGCATTTCATTTGCATACATGTTTGTCTCATGCATCCGAGCATTTTCCCCGTTGTCCGTTTTGCAATCCGGCGCTCCTATGTCATCCGGTGCCCCTTTCTATCCCTTTTCGTGTGCGGGTGTTAAACGTTTTCGGATTGGACCGAGACTTGTCATGCGTCCTTGGTTTACTACCGGTAGACCGCCTGTCAAGTTTCCTACCATTTGGACTTCGTTTGATACTCCAACGGTTAACCGAGGGACCGAAAAGGCCTCGTGTGTGTTGCAGCCCAACACCCCTCCAAAGTGGCCCAAAGCCCACCTAAACCTCCTCCATCATCTCGGTCTTCGATCACGATCGCGTGGCCGAAAACCGCACCTCATTTGGACTCTCCTAGCTCCCTCTACCTATAAATATGCCCTCCTCGTCCATTTTCGCGGACGAAACCCTAGCCCCGCTCCTTTCGCGCCGCCGGACATGTCCATCCAGTCGCTGGACATGTCCACCCCGCCGCCACGTCGCTCCGGCCAATCCGGAGGCGACACGTCAGCGTCGCCGCCTCCCGCACCCAATGAGGGGCCGCCACCTGTCCGGTTCGCGCCTCCCCCGCCGCGCGGCCCAGATCCGGCCCGCGCGGGCCCGGTCACTGCCACCGCTTCCTGCAGGCGTGTGCCTGCACCTGCCGCCTCGCCTCTCGTCGGCGCGCTCCTTTGCCGCCGTGCCATTGCAGCTCCGCCCGCCGTCTTCGCCGGAGGCCATCTCGCCGCAGCACCTTCCCGCCGGCCACCGCTCGCCGCGCCCCGCCGCCTCGACCGCCGCACCCGTCGCCTCGCCGCCACCCTATTCCGGCTCCCGGCCGCCGCCAAGCCCACCGGAGCTCCGCCGCCTCGCCGTCCTTCGCCGGTCGGAGCCCGCCTCGCCACCACTGCGCCTCGCCGGAGTCCGCACTGCTCGCCGGAGCTCGCCGGAGATCCAACTCCGGCCGGATCGGGCGCTGGGTGGATAAGATCCACCCATCCCTCCAACCAAACATCTCCCTCCGTCCCGGATCTCGTCATCCCGCACCGCTCCGTCCCGTTGACCTTCTCGGAGGTCTAATTTTCGACTAAGCCTCAGTAATTTTATGCACTTTTCATCGCATCATAACTTCATCACCGTTGCTCCGATTCGTGCGTGTAGCATATCAAAATGTTCGTCTCGACGAGTATTTCATTTCATCTCATTGCATCATTTTCATTTGAGCTCATTTTGATGCCCTAAATGCTGTTGGAAGAGGGTTATGTGATGTTTATGTCAGATCTGTTTCAGCAAATGGCCCTTTGTCATTTTTGCCATGATTAATGTGTGCATGCTATGATCCTGAGCTCTACATGTGTTTTGTAATATGCCATGCCATCTTTACAGGGGTGTATGCCATGTATTTTTGTGATATTTGTAGTGACTAGCACAAGCATGCAAAGTAGCTTACTCAATGATGCTGATTTCAGGGACTTAGAATTTCACTAAGTCCTTGCCCTGTCATTATTTTTATGCCATATGTTCATGTTGTTTCCTAGTGATCCGTGCCTCTTTTGAGGATGATCAATAAGGATGTTTTGTTAATAATGTTGTGCTCTATCCATCCATGTCTTTGTTTGCAATTATGGAGCACCCTAGCTTGACTCAATCGAGCTCTACTTTTGCTATAAAATGTTCCTAGCAGATTATTAACATGTTTAGCAATTTTGCCAAGCTTGTTGTTGTTGATCCGTGCATGCTATGTTGTTGTTCTTGCCATGTCTAGCTTCTATGCCATGTCTTCTTGATGGATGTATGCTTAGTTTGTCATGCCATGCCTTGTAGTGAGTGCATCAAGCTCGTAAACGTGCCTACTTGTTTAACTATTTTGCATGCTCCAGTTTTTCACTAAGTCTGAATCTGTTTATGTTTTTGCTATGTTCACATGCTTGCAATTGTATTTTCTGATCCATTTTGGCTCAAGGTCACTAAGGGACTTTTGTTATGTGCTTAGATTAGCTTCATGCCATGCCTTGCTTTGCCATGATATGTTCCTGTAGCATGTAGTTATCATGCTCTAAACATTGCTTCCTGCTGTTAAATTCCTGATATGCTGTTAATTTCACTAAGTCTGAAACCTGTTATCTTTTGCATTTTTGCCATGCTTGTTTGAACCTGTTAATGAGTGAATTAGCCGTAGCTCAGTGTTCATCTTTTGTCAAGCATTATGAGTGGATCCCTGCCATATATTTTGTTGTCATGTTTGAGTGCTGTAGCATATTTACCTTGTTGCATTTAGATGGCTACTTGCTGTTTATCGCTGACCAGTGCCATATTTGTTTTGCTTGCCATTTTCAAACCGTGCATCTGATTCCGGTGATCCTTATATCGATTTCGACCGAAATCAACTCACCTTTCCAGTGGCACTCTTGGATTTCCAAGTTGAGGCTAGGTTCAATCATTCCTTTCCAAATCATGCATATGCACCGCATACCGCATCCCGCATATCATACCATGTTCGTGTGTTGGTTGTTTACTATGTTGTGTGTTTCTTTCCGGTGTTGCTTCTTTGGGTTGGTTCCGATAACGTCGCGTTTGTGAGGACCCGTTCGACTACGTCCGTTTGTCTTCTTCATGGACTCGTTCTTCTTCCTTGCGGGATTTCAGGCAAGATGACCATACCCTCGAAATCACTTCTATTTTTGCTTGCTAGTTGCTCGCTCTTTTGCTATGCCTATGCTGCGATACCTACCACTTGCTTATCATGCCTCCCATATTGTTAAGCCAAGCCTCTAACCCACCTTGTCCTAGAAAACCGTTGTTTGGCTATGTTACCGCTTTGCTCAGCCCCTCTTATAGCGTTGTTAGTTGCAGGTGAAGATTGGAGTTTGTTCCATGTTGGAACATGGATATTTTGTTGGAATATCATAATATCTCTTATTTAATTAATGCATCTATATACTTGGTAAAGGGTGGAAGGCTCGGCCTTATGCCTGGTGTTTTGTTCCACTCTTGCCGCCCTATTTTCCGTCATATCAGTGTTATGTTCCCGGATTTTGCGTTCCTTACACGGTTGGGTTATAATGGGAACCCCTTGACAGTTCACTTTGAATAAAACTCCTCCAGCAAGGCCCAACCTTGGTTTTACCATTTGCCACCTAGCCTTTTCTTTTCCCTTGGGAGTCGCGCTCCCGAGGGTCATCATTATTTTAATCCCCCCGGGGCCAGTGCTCCTCTGAGTGTTGGTCCACCTTGTCAGCCACCGGTGGCCACCAGGGGCAACTCTGGGCTGGCCTACTGGAAGTTTGGACAATCCGGTGTGCCCTGAGAACGAGATATGTGCAGCTCCTATCGGGATTTGTCGGCACATTCGGGTGGCTTTGGTGGACTTGTTTTACCATTGTCGAGGATGTCTTGTAACCGGGATGCCGAGCCTGATCGGATTGTCTTGGGAGAAGGAATATCCTTCGTTGACTGTGAGAGCTTGTGATGGGCTAAGTTGGAACACCCCTGCAGGGATTTGAACTTTCGAAAGCCATGCCCGCGGTTATGGGCAGATGGGAATTTGTTAATGTCCGGTTGTAGAAAACCTAAAGTTTATCTTAATTAAAACGCATCAACTGTGTGTGTTACCGTGATGGTCTCTTCTCGGCGGGGTCCGGGAAGTGAACACGGTGTTGGAGTTATGCTTGACGTAGGTTGTTCTAGGATCACTTCTTGATCATAGTTGTTCGACCGTGCTTTTGCCTTCTCTTCTCGCTCTCATTTGCGTATGTTAGCCACCATATATGCTAGTCGCTTGCTGCAGCTCCACCTCATACCTTTTACCCTTCCTATAAGCTTAAATAGTCTTGATCGCGAGGGTGTGAGATTGCTGAGTCCCCGTGACTCACAGATGCTTCCAAAACCAGCTTGTAGGTGCCGATGAGACCGTGCAGGTGACGCAACCGAGCTCAAGGAGGAGCTCAATGAAGACCTTGTTCATAGTGTTGTTTCGTTGATCAGTAGTGGAGCCCAGTTGGGACGATCGGGGATCTGTGTAGCATTTGGGGTAGTCTTCTTTTATTTTGGGTTCCGTAGTCGGACCTTGTGTGTATTTGGATGATGTAATGTTATATTCATGTAATTGTGTGAAGTGGCGATTGTAAGCCAACTATGTATCTCTTTCCCTTATGTATTACATGGGTTGTGTGAAAATTACCTCACTTGCGACATTGCTTTCAATGCGGTTATGCCTCTAAGTCGTGCTTCGACACGTGGGAGATATAGCCACATCGAGGGCGTTACAGCTTGAGTGTGGACGCCATCGCTGCCGTCATCTGGATCGGGGTGTCAGGGAGGAAGCAATCCGAAGCAAGAAGAACTGAGAAAAATGAAAAGTATCAGCGGCCAGAAGCATGTAGGCAACAGTACTGGATAATCTGTTGCTGCATATAAATACTGAATTACAACAGCAGACATGCTTTGAAAACTACATTACATATTACAGCAGCATGATAAAAATGTACTCAAATATATTCACAGAAGCACACAGACGATATAATATATAGTCCTTTCACAATTGGAGTAAGAAATGCAAGGATAGTTATAACTTGGAAGTTTCACACTAATAGCCTAATAACAAATTTCAAATAAAAACAATATTAATTCTAATATTATATGCCAAAGTAGAAAAGAAAGCCTCGCAGTTCTCTCAGTTATCACAAAAGTAATATGCCACTTGCTCCAAGCTTAAGTGGGCGGAAAAGAGACAGCATGGATCACATATGATATGTGCTAGCCACAGAGGCAAGCTCACAGAAACAAACAAAGGGCCTGGTAGAATATGATGATACCGTTGTTCTCAGGCGAGGAAATAAAAAATT
Organism: Triticum urartu; assembly: GCF_056163025.1. Taxonomy (NCBI): domain Eukaryota; kingdom Viridiplantae; phylum Streptophyta; class Magnoliopsida; order Poales; family Poaceae; genus Triticum; species Triticum urartu. The sequence continues at coordinate 543,091,098 of NC_141879.1, forward strand.
CAATAACAGAAGTGTTGGGGATATAGCTACTAGGTATGACCCGCCAAGGAGGGGCCGGGTCAACCCCAATGGCGGGTTACAAACAGAAGCCCAGTAATATTTCAAGATTATAGTTATCTAGACTTGTAAAAGGCCTAAGCCCAAGGGCGGCTTAAGGCCCAAATATTGTAAACCGGCATATGTAAAGAAAGGCATATAAAAGAAGTCACCGAGCCGGACACATTTTATGAGCCGTCCGGGACTCTGTAGGCCGCTAGGCGTCAACCCGTGTATATAAGGGCACGACCTGGCGGCGGCTTAGGAAAAGAAACAACCAAATCGATAACCAAGCCGGTGAGTTGAGCCCCTTGGAGATAGAAATTTCAGCAATACCAATCCCAACTAGACGTAGGCTTTTACCTTCATCGTAAGGGGCCGAACTAGTATAAAAACTCTCTCGTGTGTCCTTTGTCCCGATTAACCCCTTTAAGCTTCCTAGTGTGATGGCCCTACGACTAAGTCCTTCCTCTAGGACATCTGCCGTGTCAACTCCACGACAGTTGGCGCCCACCGTGGGGCCAGCGCACGGTGGTTTTGAGTTCTTAAAGGGCAACTTCGAAGGGCTCAAGGGATACGCTGTGGGCCGGATGACCAAGAGTCATCGCGGCAAGCTCTACATCGACGATGAAGGCTGGGGCCCCGAGGCCGGCTCAATCGAGTACGCGTATCGGGTCCCCTTCGGCGGAATTCACATCTTCATCGGCCGGATCAGCGAGTCAGGCCCTGAGCCGGACGTCCACACCAACCTCATTGAAACGGCTCAATGCGCCAGGACCACCCGTGTTCAATCTGTCGTGAAGCATGCCTTCGTAGGCTGCATCCACGGCGGTGAATACTCCGAAGGATCGGTGGAAGGCGGGGAGACGGCCATCTGCTCTGATACTGCATCATCAACAGGTGAGACAGACTCGTTGTACCAGCTGCAAGACGACATGCTCGGGGGCTGTTCCGATGGCAGAAGTATTCTGGACCCCCTTGAGCCACCGAATTGGGCCGGAGTCTTCATGGCGGGGACGCAACCCGGGCAGAACTCTACCGCAGCGGCAGCAGCAGCTACCGGGTCGGCAGCGGCCGGGTCAGGAGACCCCGCGTGCCCCCCGGCTCAGATCCTAATGGACCTCATGGATAGACTGACGACTCTGTTAACCGCCATGGTAGAGCCGGCGGATAAAGCCCAGCACGACGCATAAGTGGCACGCGTACGGGAGGAGATGGTGCAAGCTAAGGAAAATCTAGCCGCAAAGGAAACCCGGATGGCAGTAGAACAAGAAGCTCTGGATGCTCGTGCTCAGCAACTTCAAGCAGAAACTTTCCGGCTCTCGGTGGATCTTAACGCATCAACCGAGGTCATGAGGAGGAGGCATCAGAAAACTCAGTCGCGTCTACCTTTAACGCTGGATCCGAGGAACCTGTTCCATACACCCGGGGTTGGGGGAGCAACCCGCTGGAGGCGAACCGGGTCACGACACCCGGTGCACTAGTTCAGCCACGCGCCATGGAGCCACCTCGTATAAATACAGCTCCTCCTTGTTATGTGTCAACACCTCCGGGTCACTTCTCCAACCCTCTGGAAAATCTCATTGTAGTGTCGGCTCGTTTGGCGGCTCTTCCAATGGAAGGCGACTCACCAGCAGCGATTGAAACCCAGAGGGTAAGAGAACTTCTTCAAACGGCTCTGGCCCAGCAGGATGCAAACTCCTACAGTCGAGACATGATCCATTCAACTCCTCGCCCAAGCCGGAGCCCAAGTTACAGTAGGCACATGGAGTCCGCAGAGATGTCAACATAATGCTCAACGCCACAATCGACCATATAGGCATGAGCCGGTGTGGGCTGGAGCCCTTAACTTAGCAGATCAGGAGAGGATTCATCAAGAGGCGGAACGAGCGGCTCAAATTGCAGCGGAGCAGGCGGCTCAAGCCTTTCCGGCTTACCCAGCAACCTCGGTTGAGGCAGGAGTGGCCACAAGAACCGGAGGCGTGCCTTGCTTGGTGCCGGCTATACGCAATGAGCGGTTGCCAAAGGACTTCAAGGGGCCTCGTAAGTGCCCAATTACACGGCTGACCTACAGCCGGGGGCTTCGATTGAGAGTTATGAGATGGCTATGGAACTATTGGAGGTCAGTGACGCTGCAATGGCCAAGTATTTCACCATGATGTTGGATGGAACAACTCGTACTTGGTTAAAGGCATTGCCACCCAATTCTATCGGCTCATGGGCAGATTTGAAAGCCCGGTTCATCCAGAACTTTAAGGACACGTGTAAACAGCCTATGTCGATTGTGGACCTGACCAATTGCAAACAAGAGGATGGTGAATCCACAACCCATTGGGTGCGCCGGGTCAAAGAGATAATACATTCATCTGATAAGATGGATGCCGGATCAACAGTCTTAATGTTGGAGAAAAACTGCCGTTTCGAACCTTTGAAGCAGAAGTTGGGGCGGCTCAAGCGTGACTGTAATGACATTGGCACGTTGATGGCGGCTCTCGTCAAGTATGCCGATTCTGACACTACTAAAGACCCGGTGTCTGACGAAGAAAAGGCGACGAAGGGAAAGAAGAACGGCAACGACAAGGGTCACCAGCATAACCCGGCGAATCAGGGAAGTAATAAACGTAAGGCTGATGAATTTGTTGCTAATACAAATGCGCAGGGTGGTAATCAATGACGCAAGGGCAGGCAGCCCCCTCGATCGGGCGGGTCAGGCCCCACCCTTGAGCAATTGTTAAATGAACCTTGTCCGAAGCACGACACCCGGGAGAAGCCTTCCACCCACCTGTGGAAGGATTGCACGATTATGAAGGCGTTTAAAAATTCAAACACATTTGATGGGGGTCACGGCCCAGGTGGCGGCTTAGGTGGAGGCGGCTTTCATGGCCCGGGCGTCGGTTCAGGTGGAGGAGGTTTTCAGGGTCAGGGTTATTCTGGTCACCAAGGAGGATATAATCAGCAACCCGGCCAAGGGAATCAGCAGCAGCAATCCGGTTATCAGAGCAACCCGAAGCAGTTGAGTAGTGGAAAATATCATGTATTTACCACCAGTTTATGTAAGAGGGACCAGAAACTTCACAAGAGGGCCGTCAATGCCGTTGAGCCGGCGATTCCACGTTATCTACATTGGTCAGAGCATTCTATTGTGTGGAGCAGAGAGGATCACCCGCCCCGGGTTGATAATTCGGGTCACTTGGCTTTGGTAGTGGCACCTCAGGTTGGTGGATACAAGTTTACTAAGGTGCTCATGGATGGAGGCAGCAGCATCAACATCCTCTACTATGAGACGTTCCGTCGAATGAGATTGACTGATAAAAATCTTAAACAATCCAACACTTTTTTTTCACGGCATGGTACCTGGTAAGTCGGCATACCCAATTGGTAAGATTGAACTGGAAGTAGCCTTTGGGGATGAGTATGACTCCAGGGCGGAAAAATTAACCTTTGAGGTGGTTAAGATCAAGAGCCCATATCATGCTCTGTTTGGGCGGCCGGCTTATGCCAAGTTCATGGCTCGGCCATGTTACGTATATCTGCAGCTCAAGATGCCGGGTCATAAAGGCACCATTACAGTACATGGGAGCCGGAAGATAGCCTTGGAATGTGAAGAAGGTGATGCTGCCTATGCTGAATCTGTTTGTGCAACAGAGGAGTTGAAATTTTACAAGGATCATGTTTACCCAACAGACATGACGTCATTAAAGAAACCAACAATAGAGCATGAGCCGGAGTTGAAATTCAAATCAGCTGATGACACTAAGATGGTTGACTTTGTACCCGGCGACTCATCCAAACAGTTCATCATCAGCGCAAACTTGGATCCGAAATAGGAAAGCGCGCTCATCGAGTTCATCCGTGAGAACCTGGACATCTTTGCATGGAAACCTTCAGACATGCCGGGTGTCTCGAGGGAACTCGCTGAGCACACTCTTAATATCGATCCAAAGTTCAAACCTGTCAAACAGTTTCTCCGACGGTTCAATGAAGAAAGGCGCAAGGCCATTGGAGAAGAGGTGGCCCGGCTCTTGGCAGCTGGGTTCATCGTGGAGGTCTTTCACCCAGAGTGGTTAGCTAACCTGGTGCTTGTGCTAAAAAAGAACGGCACCTGGCGTATGTGTGTGGATTACACCGATCTAAACAAGGCTTGTCCGGCTGATCCTTTTGCTGTCCCCCGTATTGATCAGATCATTGATGCTACGGCGGGTTGCACACGGTTGAGTTTCTTGGATGCTTATTCCAGTTATCATAAAATTAAGATGGCAGTCAAGGATCAAGAGAAGACAACTTTTATCACTCCTTTTGGAGATTTCTGCTATGTGTCTATGCCTTTTGGGCTTAAGAGTGCCAAGGCGACTTACCAGCGGTGTGTGCAGAATTGTCTTCACAATCAAATTGGGCGCAATGTTCATGCTTATGTGGATGATATAGTGGTGAAATCCAGGGAAGAGGAAACCTTGGTCACAGACCTGAAAGAGACTTTTGATAATCTTCGGGTTTACAAAATGATGCTTAACCCGGCCAAGTGTGTTTTTGGAGTGTCAGCCGGCAAGCTCTTAGGTTTTTGGGTGTCTAACCAAGGTATTGAAGCTAACCCAGAGAAAATCAAGGCAATTACATCCCTAGCCAAACCAACATGCATCAATGATGTTCAATGGCTGGCGGGTCGTGTGGCTGCTTTGAGCCGGTTCATAAGCTGGTTAGGGGAAAAGGCTATGCCTCTGTATCAATTGATGAAGAAAACGGATGTTTTTGTTTGGAGTGAAGCTGCGAACGCTGCTTTTGAGGATCTGAAGACACAGCTCGCTGAGCCGCCGGTCCTGGCTGCTCCAATTGAGAAAGAGCCGCTATTGTTATACGTGGCTACTAACTCATGAGCTGTTAGTGTGGCTATTGTGGTAGAGCGCAAGGAGGCTGGCAAAGAGCATCCGGTTCAACAGCCGGTTTATTATGTCAGTGAAGTGCTAATTGAGTCTAAGCAACGATATCCACATTGGCAGAAGCTTGTTTATGGGGTGTTCATGGCGAGCCGGAAGCTTAAGCATTACTTTCAGGGACATCCCATCACTGTGGTTAGCTCTGCTCCTTTGGCAGACATTATTCAAAACAGAGAAGCCACTGGGCGAGTCGCCAAGTGGGCAATTGAGCTTGGGTCTCATGGGTTGAAGTATGTTCCACGTACGACAATTAAGTCTCAAGCCCTAGTTGACTTCATCAATGACTGGACAGAGATGCAGATGCCAGAAGAGAAGCCAGACAACACGTATTGGACTATTCATTTTGATGGGTCCAGGCAGTTGGAAGGCTCGGGGGCTGGAGTTGTCTTAACTTCCCCACGAGGTGATAAATTTTGTTATGTGTTACGGTTGATGTTTCCTTGCACTAACAACGCAGTAGAGTATGAAGCCTTGCTCCATGGTCTTTGAGTGGCGAAAGAGATGAGTTTGAGCCGGGTCAGATGTCTTGGCGACTCAGATCTAGTGGCTCAACAGGTATCTGGCAAGTGAAATTCCAGGGACCCTCTCATGGCGGCTTATCGTCGGGAGGTTGATGCCGTTGCAGGGCATTTTAAAGGTTATCAGGTGGAGCACATTGACCGCCAGAAGAACGAAGCAGCTGATGCTTTAAGCCGGCTGGGGTCTTAGCGTAAGCCGGTGCCACCTAACACCTTTTTGGATGTTTTGCATAACCCCTCTATCAAGTTGCCCACAGAAGAAGATTTAGCTGTTCTTAACCCGGAGGCGCAATTGGTAGCAGCTCTTCATGTCATCCTAGATTGGACGGTGCCGTTCTTGGCTTACATGACCCGGGGAGAGTTGCCAGCGGATGAGACCCTGGCTCGACAGATAACCCGGCGATCTAAGTCCATGACGATTTCAGATGGAGAGTTATATCATCGCAGTGTTTCTGGAGCGTTTCAACTGTGTGTTTCCCACGAAGAAGGTCAAGAAATCCTTCGTGAGATCCATGAAGGAGATTGTGGTCATCACACCGGGTCAAAATCTTTAGTGGCCAAGGCGTTTCGTCACGGCTTTTACTGGTTGATGGCTCACGCTGATGCAGAAGATCTGGTCAGTAGATGTGATGGATGTCAAAAATTTGCATGACGAGCACATGTACCGGCTCAAGAGCTCCGGATGATTCCAATCACTTGGCCGTTTGCAGTCTGGGGGCTTGACATGGTGGGACCTTTCAAAAGGTCTAAGGATAAAAAGACACACCTCCTAGTGGCAGTTGATAAGTTCACTAAGTGGGTTGAGGCGGAGCCTGTGAGTAAGTGTGACGCAACCACGGCGGTTCAGTTCATGAAAAAAGTGATCTTCCATTTCGGTTTTCCACACAGTATTATCACAGACAACGGCACCAATCTGTCTCAAGGGGCTATGGAAGAGTTTTGTTAGCGAGAGCACATCCGGCTTGATGTTTCTTCTGTAGCTCATCCTCAATCCAATGGTCAAGCTGAGAGAGCCAATCAGGAAATTTTGAAAGGGCTAAAACCCCGGCTTATGGTTCCTTTACAGCGAACGCCGGGTTGTTGGGTAGAGGAATTACCTTCAGTGTTATGGAGTATCAATACTACACCCAATAGGTCTACAGGTTACACACCTTTCTTCATGGTTTATGGAGCGGAAGCAGTGTTGCCTAGTGACATCCGTCATGACTCGCCCCGTGTGGCGGCTTATGTTGAAGCTAACAACAAAAAAGCCAGACAGGATGCACTTGACTTGTTGGATGAAGAAAGAAACTTAGCAGCGGCTCGGTCAGCAATTTATCAATAGGACCTGCATCGTTATCACAGCCGCCGGGTCAAGTCCAGGACTTTTCAGGAAGGCGACTTGGTGCTCCAGCTCATTCAGGATCTATCAGATGCACACAAGCTATCCCCACCTGGGGAAGGACCCTTTGTGGTCAGTAAGAATTTAAACAACGGGTCATATTACCTCATTGACGTTCGAGAGCACAAAGACTCACGTAAGTCGGAGGAAGAGACCCGCCGGCCGTGGAACATTGCTCAACTTCGGCCATACTACACCTAAGCCACCGGCTCTCATCATGTACATACGTTCACGTTGTATATACTATGATAAGCAATAAAGTAAGACCATCGGTCTCTTTCCTTTTCAAAGACTATGCATCTTTATTATTTCTTATTTACAAATGACTCTTAAGGAGCTGATCATATTTGAATCAAGTTTAACCATTTTGGTCCAGCTTATGATCGTATCCGAATCTAGCTGCAAATCTCATGGTCACTTGGGGGCTTCCTATTCAAACATAGGTCGTATTCAAACCAAAGAGAACATAGCTGTCGTAACCCTCTTGATCGGCTCAAGGCCAAAACTCACTGGGGGCTTCTTGATCGTATCCGAATCATAGCTTAACTCCTTTGAGTCCGACTTGGATCATATTCGAATCAGGGTCGTTAAAAATCTCTCAAGATCATTTGGGGGCTTCCTGTTCAAACATAGGTCATATTCAAACCAAAGAGAACATAGCTGTTGGTACCCTCTTGATCGACGCAACGCCAAAGCCACTGGGGGCTATATGGTCGTATTCGAACCTTAGCTTAACCCCTTTGGTCCGGTTTATTGATCGTATTCGAACCAGAAACCCCCAACGTTTTGAATACAAGATTAGAATTATGCTTGTTATCTGTTGCTTGCCTTTTAGTTTGTTGTTGTTTCAATATTACAAATAAATTAGCCTGGTCTTCTTCACCGGCTCAATTATTGGACAACACAGCCGCCCGGGTCATTCAAGCCGGTGGTTCAAGGATCAAAAGGTATGAGCTACTAAGGTATAATGATCATTGAGTATTCAAGAAGCATTAACTTTTCATAAATATTGAGTTATCAAATTCAATCACCCGGATTATTTAAACCGGCGATCTAAGGATCAAAAGGGACAAGGTATGGTTATTACTTATACACGCTTACCTGCTGTGTTACCTAAAAGGTTCATATTAGCCCTTAACCTTTATTTATATTTGTCTCTGCTCTTATTGAGGTAAATATATTGGCTCTAAATTAGGTGTTTACACCCATTTGGTTCTGAACCGCCATGCCAGTCTTTTCTTTGTATTTACAGGAACAGAGTTCAAACATTGCAGAGACAAGCATTAAATGATGCATAAGCAAGCATTAAACATTGGCATCTGGAAACACAGATTCACATAGAAGTATTTTATGCGCGATGGCATAAGCAAACATACGGTGTTTTAACAACTAAGTTATTACAAGGCTTTATAAGCCCATGAAGATGATCATTGTCCCTCCCTTGCTGGTTCACCATCTTGAGTCTGCTGGAACTTGGGTTTTGACCAATCAAAGCCGTTCACGGCGACAAATTCGGCTTCGTCGTCGATCAGGCCGACCGGGTTAACCTCTGGGGCAAATGTATCTTCTCTCACTGGTGGGATCAAGTCTGTTACTTTATATGAGGGAGGGGCCATCTTCTTATTCTCACTATCAAAACCCGGCTGGTACTTGTCCACATTGGTGTCATCACCAAGACTAGTCGCCTGAGGCCGGACTCCGCGTACGCAGGCTATGAAGTCATCCCGATCAAAAGGAGATCCGTCCTCTTTCACGGTAGGATACCCTCTTGCTACGTCCGCCGGGTCTAGGCCTGGCACCCAAGCCTTGGAGCGGCTTAGGGCACTCAGAGCTCTGGCTTGCGCGCAAGAGCGTTTTACTTCTTGGAACCTGGCAGGAAGGATGTACATCTTCTTCAGGACGTCGCTGAGCCGGTTGGGTCCTTGATTAGCAGGAGAGATGACAGCCAGAGCCCGTTGTGCGCCGATGTACAATTGTTCAACCAAAGTATATACTGCCTTTAGCTTAATCAACGGGTCTTGGCTCAGATTCTTACTTCGCGGACCTGCATAAATTTTTAGAGAGTCAGTTGGCGGATTATACTCCGGTTTAGCAAAAATATACAAAAGGTCAAATCAGGCAGCTTACCAAAGATAGCAGCTACCATCTGAGACACCCGGCCCTTTAACCCGTTCAGCTCTGTTGAAATTTCTTTCAGAGCTATTTCGGCTGTCTCAGCTCGTCGGGTCAGAAGTGTTTTCTCATTTTCCCAAGTCTTCTCCTTGGCAGCAAAGCTGGTCTTCAAATTTTCCGTTGCAGAAAGGCTTATTTGCAGTTTGGAGGTGGAAGATTTGATTTCTGACTCCTGACTTGCTTGCCGGGTCTTTGTGTCAGTCAATTGAGAGTTCAATTCATACAAGGCGTTCTGTAAAACATTCAGATGAGTGAAGACTTGTTTTCAAATTCAAGATTTTAAATTCAAGATTCAAGTCTCAAGTACTTTACAGAAAACCACTTGACACTTGGGGGCTAATGTATGCCAAATCAAATTTCTATGACTTCACAAACATATTTAAAGTCCCAAGTCCCTTACAAAGTAACAGCACTTGGCACTTGGGGGCTAATGTATGTAGTTCAACAAGTTTATCAAGGTTAAGCCGGAGTATTAAGTACTGTGAAGACGGTCTCAAAAACAATTTTAAAAGTACCGATTCATTTATGATTAGAATAAACCGGTCCTTGGGGACTACAGGTGAAGCTTTGTTCTATTAAAGTCAAGCAAAGATTCAGAAGTAAAAATCTCTGCCTATATTCTAAAGTCTATAGGTTATTTCGGTTCTCTTATAATCTGAAGACTTGGGGGCTGAAGGAATACAAGTAAACTGGAAAAACGTACCTCATACTTCAACTGAAGCTGCTTGACCATCTCAATCTCAGATTCGCGACTAGAGTATACATGACTGAGATAGCCAGATAAAATGTCACTGGCATTGATACGGTCATAGTTGGAAATGTCAAAATGACCTTTCTGCCTTTCCAATGCCTCTTGCTTTGCGGTACACCGAGCCAAGACGGTTGGGTTTCCCGGCTCAACCAAATGGCTCCCAGTAATTTGAACATCTTGGGCAGATGGAGATGGCGGGTTGGCTGAGCTTGACGGACCAGCTGTAGAGGGATCCACCGTGGCTTCATCAAAAGTCGGCTCAGGAGGGTTTGCCTCATTGTCAATAGGCGGGTGTTCTGGAGCGTTAGCCAATAGAGAAGGCGGCCTAGCCGGATCAGATGCTAGTACTGGCGGGTCTTCCGCCGGTTTTGCCGCCTTCGCCTTCTTGGATTTAGCCTGGCCGCTAAGGAAAAATATTGCAGGATTGTCAGCATAAAGATACAATTGAGCAACCCAGAAGAAAGGAGGATTTCTGATTACCCAAGAGCAGTCTTGAAAGCCGGGAATTGTGTTTGTGATGAGTCGCCTGAGGAACGAGACACCTCCTGAAAGGATGAAAGAAAAAGAGTTAAAAATAAATACAAGGAGCAGGATTCATTAAAAACGAGTTAAAGACAACAATAAGTAAACCTCGTTCGGGCGTTTCCGAGGGGTCTGTTGAAGGATGACAGCCGGTTCATCTTCAATCCCAACTTCATGACGGCTTTCATGTTGCTGCTTTTTCAAATGAAAGTTGGGATCCAAGTGAGCTAAGGGGTTAGAAAACCTTACTTTACGGATCACTCATCGAACTTTGTGTCTTGGTAAGGGCTCTGAGTCGGAGGAAATGATAGTTACCTCTGCTTCCCCGGCCTGACTGGCCCCAGTGTCATCCTGGTAAGGATCAGTGTCAATAAGATTGTTAAAAAATTGGCCAAGGGAATCAAGGGCTACCTCCGAGTCAGACGTGTCATCAAGTTTCATTAAATCTTCACCAATGGTTTTCTTTTTCTTGTTCGACTTCCGGGTCGTCTTCTTGGTGTTCATGGCGGCGGTTTTCGCCTTCTTGGCAGCCTCGTGGTCATATTTCACCTTCCAAAAGTTAGAATTGGCCTGCAAAGACAAGAAGAAAGATCAGTGCTAAAGTAATATAGCTGGGCAAAACACAAAGGAAAAGAGATCAGAATATACTTACTTCTGGTACCGGGTTAAGCTTGCAGAAGGGATTTAACCCAACAATGGTGCAGTCTTCATATTTCCCATTCACCAAAAGGTTTGACATTGAAACAATGTCTTCTTCGGTGAGTTCAACTGGGCTTTGACGAAGAGAGTCGTCCGGGCCTCCAACGTATTCATACATCCGTTTTGATCGACGGCTTAATGGAATAACCCGCCATGAGATCCAGCAGCGGGTCAGATCTACTCCGGTTAAACCGTTCCCCAACAAGGCATTGATTCTTTTGATGGATGGAAGCAGCCTCTTGCGTTCAGCAACGGTGAGTTTATCCGGAAGGGTGAACTTGGAGTCAAGACGACCGGGGCGGTAACCCGACAACGGCTTCTCGTTTACTGGAGAGATATCCTGACAGTAAAACCAAGTTTGGTTCTAGTCCTTTGGGTGACTTGGTAAAACTATGAGAGGGAAGACAGCACCCTGACGGCGCTGAATTGAGATGCCTCCAAGTTCTAAGCTAGGACCGTCGGTGCATTCATTCCGCCGGTTCAGATAAAAGTACTCTCTAAACAGCTCTACGGTCAGCTCTTGCTGAAGATACACCTCATAGAGCACTTGGAAATTACAAATATTAGATATGGAATTGGGTCCAAGGTCCTGAGGATGGAGTTTGAAAAAAATGAAGGACCTCTCTGAAGAATTTTGAACCGGGCGGTGAGAAGCCACGGTTCATGTGGTCAGTGAAGACAATCACTTCTCCGTCTTTTGGATTAGGGCGTTCTTCCTCCGGGTCAGGAGCATGATAAGACATGACAGTTTTTGAAGGCAGAAACCCAATGAGGAAGAACTCTTTTAACCGTTCCTCAGTTATGGATGAGGGGACCCAGTTACAGACGGTGGGTGTCTTTAACGGCATGATGTGCAAGGAACTGAAAAAGAAATAACAACATGCCGATTCAGCTTACGGTCAGGTTAACAGTTAAAGTTGAAGATGTAAAACAAATAACGACGGCTTAACTAAGGGCTAATGACATATAAGGAAAAGAAAGCCGGAGCGGTAAGCCGCCATGACTGCAGATTCTCTCAGAAAGCAGATTCAGCTAAGTATTGGCATAAACAAGTTTTACCAAGCTATCATTATAACTTTGGATCAAATGGCTGTTCTGAAAAGAAAATATTCTAGACCTAAAAATCTAGTACAGATGGGTTCGTCAGCTATAACGAAGCATCTATACAGGAAAAAGGGATCTACTGATATCAAAAATGGACGCAAAACAACTACCGTGCGAGTTATATCTCCTTTTTGGATCAAGAGAGGCTGCGGAGGAAGAACTACCAGAAAGGTTCATGAGGAACAGTGAAGAACACCGATGAACTCGCAAGCCCTAATGCAGATGTAAAAAGTTTGAGAAGGCAAGAATTACGGATGCAGATTTGCTGCGGAGGGTCGTCGCCGTTTATCTGGACAGTTCAAGGTGATGCAGCGGCCAAGCTCGAGGACGACGATGAGCGTTGCGGCGGCGGCGGAGCTCGAGCAGCAACGGAGATTGTGAGAGGAAGAAGATGAAGGAGAGGGGAGAATGAGAAAGACCGGCCGCGTGCCTATTTATAAGGGCAGATGCGAACAGACGGGCGCGAAAATCAAGGGAGGACCAAAATAATGATTATCCAGCTAAATGAATGCCTCGATTCTCGGAAGACATTAAAAGATAAAAGATCCGTTGAAGATGACATCATAACAGGCTTTCATGTTTTCAGAAGATGACGTCATGGTGGGTTACAGAGTTCTTTTAGATAAAGGAAGATGGATTTCGTCTAAGTATTGAAGATTGACAAAGAACAAAGTTCAAGTCAACCTTGGGGCCTAATGTTGGGGATATAGCTACCAGGTATGACCCGCCCAGGAGGGGCCGGGTCAACCCCAATGGCAGGTTACAAACAGAAGCCCAGTAATATTTCAAGATTATAGTTATCTAGACTTGTAAAAGGCCTAAGCCCAAGGGCGGCTTAAGGCCCAAATATTGTAAACCGGCATATGTAAAGAAAGGCATATAAAAGAAGTCACCGAGCCGAACACGTTTTATGAGCCGGCCGGGACTCTGTAGGCCGCTAGGCATCAACCCGTGTATATAAGGGCACGACCTGGCGGCGGCTTAGGAAAAGAAACAACCAAATCGATAACCAAGCCGGCGAGTTGAGCCCCTTGGAGATCGAAACTTCCGCAATACCAATCCCAACTAGACGTAGACTTTTATCTTCATCGTAAGGGGGCCGAACTAGTATAAAAACTCTCTCGTGTGTCCTTTGTCCCGATTAACCCCTTTAAGCTTCCTAGTGCGATGGCCCTACGACTAAGTCCTTGCTCTAGGACATCTGCCTTGTCAACTCCATGACAAGAAGCTAATTTCAGGGACCATAATGGCGCTGCATCAAGTGCAGTTCAATTTCATGCCTGTATCAGATGAAATGAAGCAATAGCAAAGCTACGATTCACCTGAAACTATTCCTACTTAATTACTTATGCCAAGTGACACGACATCTAGAGGAATGAATAGACTTGTCACACAGCGAGCTCCACAATGGAAAGAAGCCAGCACAAAAAACTGAGTCTTCTCAGTGAATCAACTCATTACTGAATCTTCTCAGTGAATCAACTAGTACTACAACCAAATTCAGTGAATTAAGCTACTCCATTTTGAAGTACTGCTCGAGTGCTCAAACATGCAGAGATACAAGTACTACAGGTTTCTCGAAGGCGTAGAATCGACCTAGCGTGTGACATGAGACATATTAGTTCATTTTGTTGGTGAGGCAAGGAAACATATAACACTATGTACCGCATCTAGAGAATTATGCCCAGTTCACTTCATTTGGAGTTAATAAACTCGAGAAACTGTCACTGGCAGTAAGACACCACTACTACAAGTACTATTGTAGTAGTTGAGGAAGAAGATTATAGTACAATACTACTACTCATGTGTACTAACTAGTAAGTAATAGGATACACACAAGTAACTAGGTTGTAACACCCCGAGACCGTTGCGCCAGGTGTCTTCCAGTTATTCGCTGTTGTTGCCTTGTCATTTGTTTGCATGTCATGCATTTCATATTATGTCATCATGTGCATCGCATTTGCATACGTGTTCGTCACATGCATCCGAGCATTTTCCCCGTTGTCCGTTTTGCAATCCGACACTCCTACGTCCTCCGGCGCCTCTTTTTGTCTCTTTTCATGTGCGGGTGTTAAACATTCTCAGAATGGACCGAGATTTGCCAAGCGGCCTTGGTACACCACCGGTAGCCTGCCTGTCAAGTTTCGTGCCATTTGGAGTTCGTTTGATACTCCAACGGTTAACTGGGGAACCGTAAAGGCCTCGTGTGTGTTGCAGCCCAACACCCCTTCAAAGTGTCCCAATAACCCATCCAAACCCCCTCCATCTTCCCGGCCGTTCGATCACGATCGCGTGGCCGAAAACCGCACCTCATTTGGACTCTCCTAGCTCCCTCTATCTATAAATTTGTGCTCCTCCCGGATTTTTCGCGCAGTCTAACCCTAACCCTCTTCCTCCTTGTGCCACCGGACATGTCCAACCGCGCCGGACATGTCTGCCGGACACGTCCATTCGGCCAATCCGAAGCCGCCACCTCAGCCTCCGCCGCCCCGCGCCCAATCCCCCGCCGCCACCTCAGCGTGCCGCCGCCCTCTCTCTCCTCCGCGCCTGCGGCCGGCCCGCGCGTCGCCCGAGGCTGCACGAGCCGCCCGCGCGCCCGGCCACCTTCAAGCGCCGCTACCTCCGCCGCCTCGCCACTCCGCCATCCACCGCCTCCCGCAGTCGCCGGTAGCCGTCCGCCGCGGCACGCCGCCGCCGCCGCCCGGCGCTGTCCCACGCGCGTCGCCCGAGGCCACCGCCCGCACTTCAACGCTGCCTCGTCGCTGTCCTCCACTCCGGCGCCGACCGTCGCCTTGCCGCCTGCCTCCGGCGACCGGAGCTCGCCAGAGAGCACCGCCTTGCCGGAGCCCGTCCAGTCCGGATCCACCGCGAGATGGACGAGATTCACCGGGATCTCAACCAAATGGCGCCCCTCCGTCCTGGATCTCCTCGTCCCGCACATCTCCATCCCGTTGACTTTTCTCGGTGGTCTATTTTTCTCTAAGTCCCTTCTCTGTGATATTTTTAGGCCATGTTTATCGCATCATAACTCCGTATTTGTAGCTCCATTTTGTGCGTGCCATATATCAAAATGTTCATTGTGATGTGATCTTCATTACATTCCATTGCACCATGCTTGTTTGATTCCATCTTGATGCCCTAATAGCTGTTGCAAGAGTGCTATAAAATGTAGTTCCTGATTCTTATCAATTTATGAGCATTTGTCATTTTTGCCATGATTATTGTGTGCTGCATATGAACTTGAGCTCTACATGTGTTTTGTTATATGCCATGCAATCTCTACAGGGGTGTATGCCATGTATTTTTGTGATCAATGTGGTGACCAGCACAATCATGCAAAGTAGCTCTCCTAATATTGCTGATTTCAAAGAGTTAGAATTTCACGAAGTCTTTGCTCTGCTGTTATTTTTATGTCATGTATTCATGTTGTTGCTACAGAGAGATCCATGCTTTTTTTTGAGTATGTTCAGTAAGGATGATTCTGAGATATGGTTATGCTCTATCCATCCATGCCCTTGTTTGCAATTATGGAGTGCCCTAGCATGACTCAATCTTGCTCTACTTTTGCTATAAAATGTTCCTGGCAGATTGTTTACATGTTAATCAATTTTGCCAAGGTTGTTGTAGTTGATCCATGCATGCTATGAGATTGTTCTTGCCATGGATAGCTTCTTGATCATGTCTTCTTGCTGGTACTATGCTTAGTTTGTCATGCAATGCCTTGTGCTGAGTGAATCGAGCTCACAAACATGCCTTCTTAATTCTGTTTTGCCATGTCCAGTTTTCTGCTAAGTCCGAATCTGTTAACGAAACTTGCTATGTTTACATGGGTGCCATCATATCTTATGATCCTTTCTGGCTTATGGTCAGTAAGGGACTTTTGTTATATGCTTTGAGTAGATTCATGCCATGCCTTTGTTTGCTATGATCTGATCCTATAGCATGTTGTTTGCTTGCTCTAAACATTGCTTCCTGATGTTAATTCCTAGCATGTTAGTATTTTCACTAAGTCTGTGATGCTGTTATCTTTTGCACTTTTGCCATGCTTGTTTGAACCTGCTATTGTGTGATTTAGCCGTAGCTCAGTGTTCATCTTTTGTCAAGCATCTTGAGTAGATCACTACCATGTGCTTTGTTGCTATGTTGGAGTGCAGTAGCTTAGTTTCTTGTTGCATTCTAGATGGCATCGTGCTGTTAATCGCAGAATTGTGCCATTATTGTTTTGCTTGCCATTCGCAAACCGTGCATCCGATTCCGGTGATCTTTATATCGATTTAGACCGAAATCAAATCATATTTCCAGCGACACTCTTGGTTTGCCAAGTTGAGGCCCGGTTCAATCTTTTCCTTCCGAAGCTCGCATATGCATTGCATATCACATCCCGCATATCATGCCATGTTTAGCATCATGTTGCTTGCGCATTGCACCGTGGTTGATTGTGTTTCCTTTGCTTGTGTTCTTGCCTTGGGTAGAGCCGGGAGACAAGTTCGTGTTCGAGGAACCCGTTGAGTACGCTTACGAGGTTCAAGCTTTCGTCAACTTGGAGAACTTTGCAGGCAAGATGACCGTACCCTCGAAATCACTTCTATCTTTGCTTGCTAGTTGTTCGCTCTATTGCTATGCCGCGATACCTACCACTTGCTATATCATGCCTCCCATATTGCCATGTCAAGCCTCTAACCAACCTTGTCCTAGCAAACTGTTGTTTGGCTATGTTAACGCTTTGCTCAGCCCCTCTTATAGCGTTGCTAGTTGCAGGTGAAGATGGAGTTTGTTCCATGTTGGAACATGGATATTGTTGGGATATCATTATTATATCTTGTTTACTTTAATGCACCTATATACTTGGTAAAGGGTGGAAGGCTCGGCCTTATGCCTGGTGTTTTGTTCCACTCTTGCCGCCCTAGTTTCCGTCATACCGGTGTTATATTCCTTGATTTTGTGTTCCTTACGCGGTTGGGTTATAATGGGAACCCCTTGACAGTTCGCCTTGAATAAAACTCCTCCAGCAAGGCCCAACCTTGGTTTTACCATTTGCCATCTAAGCCTTTTTTCCCTTGGGTTCTGCAGACTCAAGGGTCTTCTTTATTTTAAACCCCCGGGCCAGTGCTCCTCTGAGTGTTGGTCCAACCTGTCAGCAGCCGGTGACCACCAGGGGCAACTCTGGGTTGGCCTACCGGAATCTTGGACAATCCGGTGTGCCCTGAGAACGAGATATGTGCAGCTCCTATCGGGATTTGTCGGCACATTCGGGCGGCTTTGCTGGTCTTGTTTTACCATTGTCGAAATGTCTTGTAACCGGGATTCCGAGTCTGATCGGGTCTTCCTGGGAGAAGGAATATCCTTCGTTGACTGTGAGAGCTTGTGACTGGCTAAGTTGGGACACCCCTGCAGGGTTTTGAACTTTCAAAAGCCATGCACGCGGTTATGGGCAGATGGGAATTTGTTAATGTCCAGTTATAGAGAACTTGACACTTAACTTAATTAAAATGCATCAACCACGTGTGTAGCCGTGATGGTCCCTTTCCGGCGGAGTCCGGGAAGTGAACACGGTTCTTGTGTTATGCTTGAACGTAAGTAGTTTCAGGATCACTTCTTGATCACTTCTAGTTCCCGACCGTTCTTTGCTCCTCTTCTCGCTCTCATTTGCGTAAGTTAGCCACCATTTATGCTAGTGCTTGCTGCAGCTCCACCTCACTACCTTTTTCCTACCCATAAGCTTAAATAGTCTTGATCGCGAGGGTGTGAGATTGCTGAGTCCCCGTGACTCACAGATTACTTCCAAAACCAGTTTCAGGTGCCGATGATACCAGTGCAGGTGACGCAACTGAGCTCAAGTGGGAGCTCGATGAAGATCGTGTTCGTTGTGTTGTTTCGTTTCTAGTTGATCAGTAGGAGCCCAGTCGGGGCGATCGGGGATCTAACATTAGGGGTGGTCTTCTTTTATTTTGGTTCCGTAGGCGGACCTTGATTGTATTCTGGATGATGTAATGCTATATTTATGTATTGTGTGAAGTGGCGATTATAAGCCAACTCTTTATCCCTTTCTTATTCAGTACATGGGATGTGTAAAGATTACCCCTCTTGCGACATTCCTACAATGCGGTTATGCCTCTAAGTCGTGCTCCGACACGTGGGAGATATATCCGCATCGTGGGTGTTTCAAGTTGGTAATCAGAGCCTTCCTGTAGCGACCAGACCTCAAACGGTCTGATCTCTGTGCTTCAGTGTCATCCTTGGATCAGTAATGCTGACACGCACAGTACTTGAAGGATTTATAGCAGAGTAGCAATCACACACTTATTACATCGAGTGTCT
Source organism: Triticum urartu (assembly GCF_056163025.1). NCBI lineage: Eukaryota > Viridiplantae > Streptophyta > Magnoliopsida > Poales > Poaceae > Triticum > Triticum urartu. The sequence continues at coordinate 543,109,530 of NC_141879.1, forward strand.
TAGAAGAGAACTTATTACAAATAATATGGCTTAAGGCCATCTAATAACGATAACAGCAGAAGGCTTGGAAGATAAGTGAGTCCATCAACTCCAACGGCATCACTGAGTATAGAACCACGACCAAAGGCTCCTTACTCGTCGTCTGAAAAGTCTGCAACATGAACGTTGCAGCCCGAAAACGGGTCAGCACATGGAATATGCTGGCAATGTAACACATAGAGAGTAGTGAACAGAAATAGGCTATACTACATGCATATATGGCTGGTGGAAAGCTCTATGGTTACAGTTTTGCGTAAAGCCAATTTTTCCCTACTGCAAAAGGAATAAATTTTATTTAACTATCATGGTGATTGTTAAACATTGAGAGTGTAGACACCCTCTCAATCCCAATTAAACATCATCATTAAAACCCAACAAAATTAATTAAAGTCACATGATGAGATTCACATGATAATCCAAGTACTAGATACTCAAAACGTCCATAACCGGAGACACGGCTAATCATGATTAGTTTATAGACTCTGTAGAGTTTTGCGCACTTTTCCCCACAAGACTCGATCTCCTCCATTGGGATTCTCGCACTACATGGTGTGTGAGAAACGGATGACCGAGACATAGTCTTTCAGAAGCGCTAGCACCTTACGATCGGGTAGACCGTTACACCTACTTTCCCCTATATCTGCTAGTCTACCACTATAAGAGTTCGCACGACTTAATCAACTATGCTAGAGCCCATAGTAGCTTGTGGCTGCACACAGAAGTTTCTAGTATGAATAATCTCATGATCCCATTGAGCCTGGGTGGCGGTCCATAAAGAAAAACAGGCAATCGCTGGAATACCCAGGTGCCTCAATCCACCCAGATGTGTATTAAAGTTGCCACCTTAAGTTGAAACATTAATTAACATTCTCACATCTGTCATGGATACACTCAAACCCAATCCACGTCTACAAACATAGCATGGCATAAGAAAACGTAGAAGTAACTCGCAGGGTTTGATAATAAACAGGTAATAGGTACTACCTCATCTACTTCCCCAAACCCACATATTAATCAGATCCTATTCATGCAATGGTTTGAGGATTGATCTAACGCAATAAAACTGGGTAGTAAGAGGTATGATCAAAGTGTTACTTGCCTTGCTGATGATCCGCGAAACCTAGAGATTCGAAGTAGCAAGCGGCGCACTCCGGGTACTCTACCGCAACAAACAAACAAGCAAACTATAAGTACTCATCTAATGCATAGGTAAAACTCAAATAAGAGATCTAACCAGAAAGTTCAACTTAAGAACCCCGGTTGGCAAAAACAATCAAATCAAACGAAGCAACAAAACTCAAACGGCGAGAGAAACAAGCTTCATTTACTAATCTGGACCTAGGTCAAATTTTATAGTAGCAAAAACTTGTTTGAGTTGGTTAAACGGAAAGAGGGTTTCGAGATGAAACTCTAGGCGCTTGAATCGCCTGATTCTGATAAACGAGCGGAAAGTTATACTAAAATGAAATCGGATCAGAAATCATGATCAGAAATAATCGCAGAAAATCCGAGAAAAAGAGAAACTGACGAACAGATTAACGAACGAACGTTCATTATCTGAAACTAAATGGTGAACTCGTCCGTTAAAACGAACGAGCGAGCGAACGCTTGCTAAATAAAAGAAGCGATAAAACCGATCTAATAAAATAAAAAAACCTAGGGTTTTCGAAAAAAACGGATCGGTTTTCTTCGGAAAACCGGCGACGAACGGCGCGGCTACCTCGTCGGACTCCGGCGGGACTCGGGGCTCCGGCGGGGCGGGGCGGCGTCGTCGTCGGCGGCGGCTGCGGGAGGCGGGGCAGGGCGAGGTGGCGGCGGGGGGGTATTTATGAGAGGGGGGGTGCCGCGGCTTGGGGAAGGGGGTGCCGGGTCGGGGTCGGCCTCGGGAGGCATTGCCCGGCCGGACTCGGCTACGGCGGCGGTCTCCCACGGGGAAGGTGGCGGCGGGCGCGGGCCTGGCCTGGCTCGGTTGGGCCTTTGGCCCAGTCGGGCGCGCGGTACTTTGTTTTAAAACATTTCGCCAAAACGAAGAAAAATTCTAGAAAATAAAATAAAATTCTAAAAATGCCAAAATAAATTTTCCCGCCTAAATAAAATATTTAGAACGAGATGAACATTTTCTTGGCCTAAAATGCAGTTTTGAAAAACGTGCAATTTTTCCTAAATTCAAATAAACTGGCCAAAAACTCCAAAATAAAATCTTATTTGATTTTTTTATTAAATCTTCAATATTTCTTTATTTTGGGAAAGTCATTTTATTCCCTCTCTCATATTTTTATAATAGAAATAATTGAAGATAAAATAAATAAAAATCAAATGATCCTACTTTCACAATTTGAGAAAACTCAAATATGAAAATAAAGAAATCCCCAACTCTCTCCGTGGGTCCTTGAGTTGCGTAGAATTTCTGGATCAGGCCAAAGCAAATAAAATATGATATGCGGTGATGATCTAATGTATAACATTACAAATTGAAAATTTGGGATGTTACACTTCCCCGACTTAGGAGCCCCCTGCTTGATCGAATCGCTGGCGTTGTTGAGTCTAGAAACATGTTTTGAGTCATATAGGATTATATATATCAGAGAGTAGGATTCTTTTTACTCCTCAGTCCCTTCGTCCCTGTGGTGAGGCCTCCTGACGTAGAGTTTTGACTCTTCTCTTGTCAAATTTCACTAAAAAACTTTTAGGATCACGCGGGTATCTTGGAATCGTTCTGATGGTTTTGTGACGAGAACATTGTTCTTGGTGCCTCCTGTCATTTAGTGGTTGTGGCAGTGTCCCGGGGAGTTGATCTCCGAGATGTTGTCGTCACAACTTTATCATTGCAGTTCTGGAATACCTGAGTTCGCCGACATCGAAAATCTCTTTTATGCAGTTGTTGGTGAGATAACCTCGACGCCACCCAGTACTGGGGCGGGAGTTCGGGAGTATTTCCATAACTCGTATAACGGATGCTTTTCGAAGGTTGAGGTAAATGATTTCCGAAGGTTTATTGGTTATGTGTTGAAGGATGGATACAACTGGATGTAGGATTTGCTAGTTTTGGGTGAGATATTATGCTTCCCTTGTATCCCCAACACCTGATTGCATAACCGGAAAGTTTCGGGAGTTGATAAGTGGGAATTCAAGTAGCTCCTAGGATATCTTTTCGACAGATGCATGATATGAGATTGGGGTTCGACGTCTAGTGGTCCGCCCATCCACGGTTGGTTTTACAGTGGTCTCGTTGTGTCTTAAAGAGTCCTTGGCTATGCAGACTCGGGGACGCTTCGTATGTCATGTGCACTGCCTTGTACATGATGGTGATGTACGATCGAGCCCATGTGGGCCCCACCACGAAAACTTCGGACGAAATCTCTATCATATGTTTGTTCCAGCTTTTTCTGCAAGCCAATCCTTTGTTTTGTTTTGAGTTGTGGTATTCGAGTTGCTTCGATGTCAAGTGTTGGTTCCATACCTTTCCTCAGCGGTGTTCTCATATTTCTATGTGAATACTAATCCTTCTTGATAATCGAGATTGCTATGTCTATTCTTCTCCATCTGAAGTGTTCCTCTTCAAGTGGATCCGATCATTTTCAACATCCGCAAGATCAACTCAGTTTTCATCAACGGTGTTTATTTCATCCATCCCAAGTTGCCTTTGTTTTCCCACCCTCCCACCCTTGTTTCTTCAAGGACTTAGAATTCTTATTCAAGTATCCTTTTATTGATGGGAAGTCTCTCCATTCTTTTCCGTCAATGGTCTTATCCGGTGATTCTCGGGAAGATACTAACGGAGCCTCAAGTTCATCATTATTTGTTCTCTTTCTTCTCCGATGGATGCAACTCAAGCTTTGTCAATCATATCCTTTTCCTCGTTGCACAATGTTTCCTCATGTCGGTGCATCTATTAATCATCCACCTCTTGCTATTCATGTTATCTGGAGTGCTGAAGACATCTCAGAAGACTCGTCTTTTCATTCAAGATCCGTTCAACCTATTTTGAGGTTGTTATCTCATTCAAGCCATTTAATTCAACCGGTGCAATCTCTCTCTTTAAATCATTTCAACGGTGTTTCTCTTGAGTGGGCCCTAACCCACAGGTCTTTCCCAGGATCTTACCTGACTCTTCTAATTTTCCCGGAGCTTCTCAAATTCTTTTCGAAGTTTGACGTAAGAATGAATTATCATCAGTCAAATGCCTTCTCCAAGATCTTTCAAAATCTTTTCATCGTCGGTTCAACCTTTCTAATTTTCATCCCAGAGTATCTCAACGATTCATGGTGGTGTTTCCCATCGTCATTCTCTGCATTTGAAGACCGAAGAAGAGTTCCTCTTAAATCCTTATCCGTTCTCTTGAAGATTCATGATGCTAGCTTGCCGCCACCCTCTCATAATTGTTTTTGATTGTGAGAATTCATTTCACCCATCTGGAGCATTTCATGAGTTGTTTCCATTTCTTTCCTCCGAAGGCCATCTTTTCAAATATTATTCATTCTCAGCTTTCAACTATCGTTCTCCAAATCTTACCGGTGCATCATGCAAGTTTTTATCTATTCAACTCACGATCTCTTCGTTCACTTGCATCTAAATTTCCCTCAAGTATCTTCATTCGTTCTCTAATTCTTCCTGGTGGTTCTTCATCTTTTATTCGTTCATTTTCAATTCTTACGGTGGTTCTTCCAAGATTCTTCTTCCTTCATTTATCATATCAATGCATTTGTGCTTTCCAAATTCTACCGGTGGATCGTCGAAGACCTTCTCAAGTTTGCGCTATATCTATCTTAATCCTTTCTACGAGAATAAGTAGTATGCCAAATCCGTTCCTTGTCATCAATCTAAATTGATGAAGGATAAGCATAATATAATTCTTATTCTTGTTTCATCCAAGTGATTAATTCCTTCTTCCGGAGTTCGTTCATGATATCTTTTTTCGGTTCGAGATGCCTTATCTTTCTTCCGGAGTTCCAAGTTTTTCCGCATTATCTCGTCGAAGCTCCATCTAATCATTGCAAGGCCTAAATCTTATTCTTTTCATCCTTCACTTCTTTTGATCATCCTTTTTATTACCGGATTTCTTCATGGAGGCTCTACATGATGGTTAATCAAGGATTTAATTCCTTCACAAAGTGTTCATTGAGATTCTTTTCACAGGAGATCAAGCATTCTTCATCCTGTATCCCAAAGTGCAATTCTTCCATATCTCATCTTTGAGGTGGTCTTATGTCATTCTTTGTTATTTCTTTCGTGTTTCATGATTCACAAGTTCAGGAATGGGATATTTAAACCCATCAGCTTCTTCCTTGGAGTTATCTTGGTATAGATTTCACCCAAAGCCTTCCATTGAGAATGTTTCTATTTATGGTGTTTATCGATGATCCAAGTTTCCTCCTATTCTCGCGATGAAAGATGTTTTCATCTCTCCGTCGCTCTCAAGCAAGCAATTGTTTCCGTTAGTGGCTATAAGTGCATCTAGTGCCACCCCTAGTTGGTTTTGGAGTATTGACGACAAACCTAGTTGAGGGACTAATGTGTTTGTGAGAATTGTAGGATAACACAGGTAGAAGTCCCTCATGATTCGGTTTTACTACCAGAGATGACCCCTAAAAATGTATGAAGGCATTGAAGTCAAAGGTGGTATATGAAGATATTCACATTGAAGACTATGACAAGAGAAGACACGATATGAAGCCTATGGAGCTCGAAGACTTAGATCTTTCGTAGTTCTTTTTCTTTTGTGTTGAGTCATAGGAACCACCGTACTGTTAAGCGGGGTCCAAGAGAACCAGTCAGAATGACTGAAGTGATGCCTAAACCAAAAACCTATGTCTTCGAGTGAAGACAATGAGAGCGAATCTTGTCCAGAGTCGGACAAGTCAGCTTTGCTTGTAGCCCAAGTAAAGTTGCCGTGTGAGTTTGAAATCTGACCGTTGGAACACGTGTCAGTTCCTTAGTGACCCAGGGTCATTTCGGACAAATCAGGTCGGGTTGCCAAGTGGCTATAAATAGCCCACCCCCTACAACCATAAACGGTTGGCTGCTCAGATTGAAAGCACGGCTTTTGTCGTTTGAGAGCAACCCACCTCGAAGCCTTTGAGAGAAAATTCCTTGCGAGGATAAAGACCTAACCACCAGAGCCAGAGAGAATTGGGCATCACTTAAGTCTTCTTGTCTGTGTGATCTGAAGACTTATTACACTTGAGGACTGTGCATCCTCCAGCCGGTTAGGCGTCGCGTTCTGAGCTTCCAAGAGACATTGTGGACTGCCAGTGAACGAAGTCTGTGAAGGTTTGGGAGTCTACCTTGAAGACTTACCAGAGTGATTGGGCGAGGTCTATGTGACCTTAGCTCAAGGAGAATACGGTCAGGACTGGGTGTTCTAAGCTGCGTGTTCAGGACTGGGTGTCCGGGACTGTGTGTACTAAGGTTTAAATACCTAGCCGCTCCAACCAGATGTACAGTTGTCACAGCAACTGGAACTGGTTCAACATATCATTGTCTTCAACGAGTCACTGGTTTCATCTTCACTTCACGTTACTTACTGTTACTCCTTGTGAAGTCATTGTATGTTTGCTCTATCATTTGTCTTCACTGAGTGACTGCGTGTTCTGTTTGGCTTCACAATATCTTCCTATCTGATCCTTACTACCTAGCTGCTATTATTTGTGCTTTCACTTCATTGAATACTTGACTATGGTTTGCCTAGTGTAGTCTACCTTCCGCTGCATGGTAATAGGTCTATTTTTATCGTTTGTCTTCAAAACTCCCATGTTCTGAAGACTTTCATAAAAATTGCCTATTCACCCCCCCTCTAGTCGATATAACGCACTTTCAATTGGTATCAAAGCAAGGTGCTCCCTTGTTCTGTGTGATTCGGTTTAACCACCTGGAGTTTTAGCTATGTCGACTGCAGGGATAATTAAAGTCTCCGCTGCGTGCCCCGTCTTTGATGGAACTGAATATCCCTACTGGAAGAATAAGATGCGTATGCATCTTGAAGCCATTGACGTCGACCTATGGTATGTCGTCGAGAACGGCGTTCCTAAGGCTGGAGAAGGTGTCACTGCTGCTGATGTCAAGAAATTTATTCAATTGGACTCTACTGCCAAGAATATCATCTGTGGTCATCTGACCAAAGGACAGTATGGCCGTGTGAGTGCTTTGAAGACATCCAAGCTGGTCTGGGACTGGCTCTCCAAGGTCAATGAAGGCATCTCAACCCAGAGAGATCAGAGAATCAGTGTCCTTCGCAACCTCTTCAACCGCTTCAAGTGAAATGACAATGAGAATGTCCAACACACATTTGACCGACTCACTGACATCACAAATGAGCTTCAAGCCCTCGGCGCCACTGAGATTACCAAACACGAAGTCGTCAAGACGCTGCTGAGATCACTTGATAGTTCGTTTGACATCCTGGCCCTGATGATTCAAGAACATCCTGATTTCAAGACACTTGATCCGTCTGACATACTTGAGAGGCTCAACACACATGAGTTTTAGCTTTCAGAGAAAAGAGATATCTACGGTCCAAACTATGGGCGAACTCGTGCCTTGAAGGCTGAAGAAGAATCTGAGAGTAGTTCTGATGATCCTAAAGACATTGGAAGGGAACTTGCTATGCTTGTCAAGAAGTTCCAAAAATTCACCAAGAAGAAAGGCTTCAGAAAGTCTTCCCGATCAAGTTCAAGGAATGATGAAGCTCCTTCTCATGACTACAAGAGGAAAACATGTCACAACTGCAAGAAACTTGGCCACTTCATCTCTGAGTGTCCACAGTGGGACAATGAGAACAAAAAGAAGAAGAAGAGCAAGGAATATGACTCTGACGACAAGAAGAAGAAGAAGAAATACTCAAAGTCTTCTTCCAAGTCTTCCTCAAAGTCTTCATCACATAAGAAGAGCTCATCTGGCAAGGCACGTGCGTTTGTTGGCAAGGAAATGGATTCAGAGGAGGAGTCTGCTTCTGAGGAGGCGGAGGTGGAGTCTGAGGAGGAATCCGACTCAGGCGTCGCAAGTCTGGCTACAACATACGTTGCCAAGTCCATCTTCAACACTGAAGACAATGACTTCATCACCGACACCGATGCAAATGACAAGGACTACTCCGCTTCTACCTACTGCTTCATGGCACGCGGTGCCAAGGTAAACACACGCACTACTCACTATCAAACATCTAGTGACGATGACTCTGATTGTGGTTCAAAACCTATCTACAAAACACTTGCTAAAATTGCAACTGAACAACAGAAAGCTATGGAACATATTCAAAAACTTTTAGACAGAAGCGATGATCTGTTAGGTGCTGAAATGACTCGATCGGAATCCTTAATTGAAGACATAAAAAACCTTCACGTTAAGTATCAGGAACTTGAAAGTCGTCATGAAACTCTCTCAACAACTCATGAAAAGCTTTCCTATGATTATCTTCAAAGGAAGCAGGATCTTGAGAAATTGAGAGCGGTTCATGAAGATCTTCAAACGGAAAACGAGTCACTTCGCGCCAAACAGATCAGTACCGCTCAGGAAGGATTTGAACCACCATGTCTTAAATGCATTGAGCGTGATAATGTTACTTCTGTTGCTGAATGTTCTACTGCTACTGCTGTTGCAATATCTTCAACTGTTGATGTGGTAACTAACCCCTCTGCTGAGGATACCACCGCTATTGCTGATGAGTTTGCTAGGTTGAAGACATTGCTTGAAACAGGGATGTACAAAAGTCTTCAAGGGCATCAGACACTATGTGATGTCCTCAAAAGGCAGATTCTGAACCGAAACCCTAGGAAAGAGGGTGTTGGGTTCGTAAGGAAAATGAATGCAGATGGCTCTTACTGGAAACCTGAGCAGTACCCCAAAACCATGTGGGTTGCTGCAAAGGAACCTTCAGCAGATCCATCCAATCTAACTGGCTTCACTTGTGCTAACCCCATTATCATTGATGAATCCTTTGATGCAAACTATATACTGTTTAAGAATCAGAATGGTGAAGTGTTTGCCAGGTACATTGGTACTAACTGCAGGAATGGACCGCCTATGAAGAAGATCTGGGTTCCGAAAAGGTGTCTGGAAAATCTTCTTGTGAATGTCTTCATGACACCTCACGTGAAGAAGAAAAACCTCAGACCAAAGGCTTCATACGGTCCAAAGGCTTCATACAGACAGAAGACTCACCTGAGTCGCACTAACGCAAATGTTTTGCAGGGAAACCATACTCAGGCATATGAATATGGGAGCGGTTCATCAAACCGCCATGTTCATAAGACCAAGAACTATTCTGCTTATTCTTATGAGTACTATTGTCCGCCTGCAAGACTGTTTGCAAGGGCTTCAAAGCCAAAATTCTCAGATGCTGCACTTAGACTCATTGCTTCTAAGCCACCCTTGAAGATGTTGGTGGCTAAGAAAGCTTAACTCTCTTTTGCAGGGAAAGGTCTCCAGCAGAAAACCAAAATCGTCTGACGCTATTGCTGGGGACCTTAAACATCTTGTAGGGCGCAAGATCAAATGCCCAAATGGTCTTACTATGCACTTCGTACCTGAATCGCTTGCTACTCTCCCTATTAGTCCTAACTTGGATCTAAGCTTTCATAACCCACTGGTTCGTCAAATGTTTTTGCTTCACAATGCTCTTGGTGAAGCCTATCCCCCTAACTGCACTGTAGGGTACGACACCAGCGTCTTCAGAATGGATTATTGACAGTGGGTGTACAAATCACATGACTGGCAAAAGAAGTCTTCTTATGGACTCAACCTTACGTCCATCCGACAAGAGCCACATCACATTTGCTGACACTGGTAAAAGTAAGGTATTGGGTCTAGGTAGAGTTGCAATCTCAAGGGATCAACACATGGATAAAGTCATGCTTGTTGAATCCCTTGGCTTCAACTTAATGTATGTCTCAATGCTTTGCGATTTGAACATGATCGTAATGTTTGGAAAATATCGTTGCCTTGTACTAATGGAATCTGACAAGTCTCTAGTGTTTGAAGGGTATCGAAAAGATGATTTGTACGTGGTAGATTTCTCAGCAGGGCCACAACTTGCAGTATGTCTTCTAGCAAAGGCTTCAGAATGCTGGCTCTGGCATCGGAGGCTTGGACATGCTGGCATGAGGAACCTCCACACCCTTGCGAAGAAGAAGCATGTCATAGGCATCGAGGGCGTCAAGTTCAAGAAAGATCACTTATGCGGTGCCTGTGAAGCAGGGAAGATGACGAGGGCCAAACATCCCTCGAAGACAATCATGACCACTACTCAACCCTTCGAACTGCTTCACATGGATCTTTTCGGTCCCACTCATTACTCAACTCTAACTACTACTTCTTGCCTCTATAGCTTCGTTATTGTTGATGATTATTCTAGATATACTTGGGTACACATAATCCTTTACAAGACTGAAGTGCAAGATGTCTTCAGACGCTTCGCCAATCGAGCTATGAACAATTTTGGCGCCAAGATAAGGCACATCAGAAGTGACAATGGCACTGAATTCAAGAACACTGGCCTTGATACATATCTTGATACCTTGGGCATCACACATGAATTCTCAGCCCCGTACACGCCACAGCAGAATGGCGTCGTCGAACGCAAGAACAGAACACTAATTGAAATGGCCAGAACAATGCTAGATGAATACAAGACCCCAAGAAAATTCTGGCCCCAAGCCATTGATACTGCATGCCATACAATCAATCGTGTTTATCTTCACAAGCTACTGAATAAGACATCTTATGAGCTCCTTACTGGCAAGAAGCCAAATGTCAGTTACTTCAGAGTATTTGGCGCAAGGTGCTGGATCAAGGACCCACATCACACCTCAAAGTTCGCACCAAAAGCACATGAGGGTTTTATGCTTGGATATGGAAAGGATTCGCACTCCTACAGAGTCTTCAATCTCTTTCATTACAAAGTGGTTGAAACAGTGGATGTGCGGTTCGATGAGACCAACGGTTCACAAAGAGAGCAACTGCCAAATGTGCTAGATGAAGTTCCATCCAGTGAATCAATCAAGATAATGGGAACTGGAGAAATTATACCTTCTGAAGCTCATCCTGAAGAAGAACTTATCATTTCAGCACCTGATCAACATGAAGACAATGGTCAGCCTGAAGATATTCCTTCCAACAACGACAATGAACAGCAAGAGCAAAGTCTTCGTCCTGTACATCCTCGCATTGCCAATGAAGTGCAGATTGAAAGAATAATTGATAGCGTCAATGCACCTGGTCCACTCACTCGTTCAAGGGCAACTCAGCTAGCAAATTTCTGTGGGCACTTCGCATTCGTCTCAATAGCAGAACCCAAGAAAGTTGAAGAAGCCTTCATGGAACCTGAATGGATTCAAGCTATGCAAGAAGAGCTTCAACAGTTTGAGCTGAATAATGTATGGGAACTGGTTAAGCGTCCTGATCCACGGAAGCACAATATAATAGGCACCAAATGGATATATCGCAACAAGCAAGATGAGCATGGTCAAGTTGTCAGAAACAAAGCTCGTCTCGTTGCTCAAGGATATACTCAAGTGGAAGGCATTGACTTCGATGAAACATTTGCTCCTGTGGCTAGACTTGAAGCCATACGCATACTGCTGGCCTATGCAAATCATCATAACATACTTCTATATCAAATGGATGTGAAGAGTGCCTTTCTCAATGGCAAGATTGTAAGTGCATCTAGTGCCACCCCTAGTTGGTTTTGGAGTATTGACGGCAAACCTAGTTGAGGGACTAATGTGTTTGTGAGAAGTGCAGGAAAACACAGGTAGAAGTCCCTCATTGATTCGGTTTTACTATCAGAGATGACCCCTAAAAATGTACGAAGACATTGAAGACAATGGTGGTTTATGAAGATATTCATATTGAAGACAATGACATGAGAAGACTCCCTATGAAGCTTTTGAAACTCGAAGACCTAGATCCTTCGTAGTTTTATTTCATTCATGTTGTGTCATAGGAACCACCGTACTGTTAAGTGGGGTCGAAGAGAACCAGTCAGAATGACTGAAGTGATGCCTAATTCAAATCCTATGTCTTCGAGCGAAGCCTATGAGAGAAAATCTTGTCCAGAGTCAGACAAGTCAGCTTTACTTGTAGCCCAAGTAAAGTTGCCATGTGAGTTCGAAATCCGACCGTTGGTACACGTGTCAGTTCCTTAGTGACCCAGGGTCATTTCGGACAGATCAGGTCGGGTTGCCAAGTGGCTATAAATAGTCCACCCCCCACAACCTTAAACGGTTGGCTGCTCAGATTTCAGTGCACGGCTTTTGTCGTTTAAGAGCAACCCACCTCGAAGCCTTTGAAAGAAAAATTCCCAGTGAGGAGAAAAGCCCTAACCACCCAGAGCCAGAGTAAATTGGGCATCACTTAAGTCTTCGTGTCTGTGTGATTTGAAGACTTATTACACTTGAGGACTGTGCATCCTCCAGATGGTTAGGCGTCGCGTTCAGAGCATCCAAGAGAAATTGTGGATTGCCAGTGAACGAAGTCTGTGAAGGTTTGGAAGTCTACCTTGAAGACTTACCAGAGTGATTGGGCGAGGTCTGTGTGACCTTAGCTCAAGGAGAAAACGGTGAGGACTGGGTGTCTTGGACTAAGTGTCCTTGACTGGGTGTCCGGGACTGTGTGTCCTTTGGTTTAAATACCTAGCCGCTCCAACCAGACGTACAGTTGTCACAGCAACTGGAACTGGTCCAACAAATCATTGTCTTCAACGTATCACTGGTTTCATCTTCACTTCTTTTTCCTTACAGTTATTCATTGTGAAGCCATTACATGCCTGCTTTACCATTTGTCTTCACAACATGAATGTATGATCTGTTTGACTTCATAACTTCTTCCTACCTGATCCTTATTACACTGAAGCTGTTTGTCACTGCGATTTCACTCTATTGAATACATGACCATGGCTGGACTAGTGTAATCTAACTTCCGCTGCATAGTAATAGGCATAATCTTCACTGTTTGTCTTCATAACTCTCACGTTTTGAAGACTTTCATAAAAATCGCCTATTCACCCCCCCTCTAGTCGATATAACGCACTTTCAATTGGTATCAGAGCAAGGTGCTCCCTTGTTCTGTGTGATTCGGTTTAACCACCTAGAGTTTTAGCTATGTCGACTGCAGGGATAATCAAAGTCTCCGCTGCTTGTCCCGTCTTCGATGGAACTGAATATCCCTACTGGAAGAATAAGATGCGCATGCATCTTGAAGCCATTGACGTCGACCTATGGTATGTTGTCGAAAACGGTGTTCCCAAGGCTGGAGAAGGTGTCACTGCTGCTGATGTCAAGAAGTTCGTTCAACTGGACTCTACTGCCAAGAATATCATCTGTGGTCATCTGACCAAAGGATAGTATGGCCGTGTGAGTGCCTTGAAGACATCCAAACTGGTCTGGGATTGGCTCTCCAAAGTTAATGAAGGCATATCAACCCAGAGAGATCAAAGAATCAGTGTCCTTCGCAATCTCTTCAACCGCTTCAAACAAAATGACAATGAGAATGTTCAGCACACCTTTGATCGGCTCACTGACATCACAAATGAGCTTCAAGCCCTCGGCGCTACTGAGATCACCAAACATGAAATCGTCAAGACGCTGCTGAGATCACTTGATAGTTCGTTTGACATTCTGGCCCTGATGATTCAAGAACGTCCTGATTTCAAGACACTCGATCCGTCCGACATACTTGAGAGGCTCAACACACATGAGTTTCAGCTTTCTGAGAAAAGAGATATCTACGGTCCAAACTATGGGCGAACTCATGCCTTGAAGGCAAAAGCTGTCTCCTCATCTGAAGAAGAATCTGACTGCAGTTCTGATGATCCTGAAGACATTGGAAGAGAACTTGCAATGCTAGTGAAGAAGTTTCAAAAATTCACCAAGAAGAAAGGCTTCAGAAAATCTTCACGATCAAGCTCAAGGAATGATGAAGCTTCTACTCATGACTACAAGAAGAAAACATGTCACAAGTGCAAGAAAACTGGGCATTTCATCTCTGAGTGTCCACAGTGGGACAATGAGAACAGAAGGAAGAAGAAGAGCAAGGAATATGATTCTGACGACAAGAAGAAGAAGAAATACTCAAAGTCTTCTTCCAAAACTTCATCAAGATCTTCATCACACAAGAAGAGCTCATCTGGCAAGGCACGTGCGTTTGTTGGAAAGGAGATGGATTCAGAGGAGGAGTCCGCATCTGAGGAGGCAGAGGTGGAGTCTGAGGAGGAGTCTGATTCTGGCATTGCGAGTCTGGCTACAACATACATCGCCAAGTCCATCTTCAATACTGAAGACAATGACTGCATCACCGACACCGACGCAAATGACAAGAATGACTTCACTCCTACCTACTGCTTCATGGCACGCGGTGCCAAGGTAAACACACGCACAACTCGCTATGAAACTTCTAGTGATGATGACTCTGAATGTGATTCAAAACCTAGCTACAAAACACTTGCTAAAATTGCAACTGAACAACAGAAAGCTATGGAACATATTCAAAAATTGTTAGACAGAAGCGATGATCTGTTGGGTGCTGAAATGACTCGATCTGAATCCTTAATTGAAGACATAAAAAACCTTCACGTTAAGTTTCAGGAACTTGAAGATCGTCATGATACTCTCTCAACAACTCATGAAAAGCTTTCCTATGATTATCTTCAAAGGAAGCAAGAACTTGAGAAATTGAGGGTGGCTCATGAAGATCTTCAAAAGGAAAACGAGTCACTTCGCGCTGAACAGATCAGTCCCGCTCAGGAAGGATTTGAACCACCATGTCTTAAATGCATTGAGCGTGATAATGCTGCTTCTGTTGCTGAATGTTCCACTGCTACTACTGTTTCAATATCTTCAACTGTTGATGTGGTAACTAACTCCTCTGCTGAGGATACCACTGCTATTGCTGATGAGAATGCTAGGTTGAAGACATTGCTTGAAACAGGGATGTACAAAAGTCTGAAAGGGCATCAGACATTATGTGATGTCCTTAAGAAGCAGATTCTGAACCGAAACCCTAGGAAAGAGGGTGTTGGGTTCGTGAGGAAAATTAATGCAGATGGGTCTTACTGGAAACCTGAGCAGTACCCCAAAACCACATGGGTTGCTGCAAAGGAATCCTCAGCAGATCCATCCAATCTGTCTGGCTTCACTTGTGCTAACCCAATTATCATTGATGAATCCTTTGATGCAAACTATAAACTGTTTAAGAATCAGAATGATGAAGTGTTTGCCAGGTACATTGGTACTAACTGCAGGAATGGACCGCCTATGAAGAAGATCTGGGTTCCGAAAACATGTCTGGAAAATCTTCCTGTGAATGTCTTCATGACACCTCACTTGAAGAAGACAAACCTCAGACCAAAGGCTTCATATGGTCCAAATGCTTCATACAAACAGGGGACTCACGTGAGTCGCACTAACGCAAATGTTTTGCAGGGAAACCATACTCAGGCATATGAATATGAGAGTGGTTCATCGAACCGTCATGTTCATATGACCAAAAATTATTCTGCTTATTCCTATGAGTATTATTGTCCACCTGCTAGACTGTTTGCTAAGGTTTCAAAGCCAAAATTCTCAGATGCTGCTCTTAGACTCATAGCTTCTAAGCCACCCTTGATGTGGGTGGTTAAGAAAGCTTAACTTTTTTTTGCAGGGAAAGGTCTCCAGCACAAAAACAAAATCTTCTGATGCTATTGCTGGGGATCATAAAAATCTTGTGGGGCGCAAGATAAAATGCCCAAATGGCATCATTATGTACTTGGTTCCTGAATCGCATGCTACTCCCCCCATTAGTCCTAATCTGGATCTAAGTTTTCATAACCCACTGGTTCGTCAAATGTTTATGCTTCACAACACTCTTCGTGAAGCCTATCCCCCTAACTGCACTGTAGGGTACGATACCAGCGACTTCAAAGTCTTCAGAATGGATTATTGACAGTGGGTGTACAAATCACATGACTGGCAGAAGAAGCCTTCTTATGGACTCAACTTTACGTCCATCCGACAAGAGCCACATTACATTCGCTGACACTGGTAAAAGTAAGGTATTGGGTCTAGGTAGAGTTGCAATCTCAAAGGATCAACACATGGATAAAGTCATGCTTGTTGAATCCCTTGGCTTCAACTTAATGTCTGTCTCAATGCTTTGCGATTTGAATATGATTGTAATGTTTGGCAAATATCGCTGCCTGGTGCTAATGGAATCTGACAAATCTCTAGTGTTTGAAGGGTATAGGAAAGGCGATTTGTATGTGGTAGATTTCTCAGCAGGACCACAACTTGCAGTATGTCTTCTTGCAAAAGCTTCAGAATGCTGGCTTTGGCATCGAAGGCTTGGGCATGCTGGCATGAGGAACCTCCACACCCTTGCGAAGAAAAAGCACGTCATAGGCATCGAAGGCGTCAAGTTCAAGAAAGATCACTTATGCGGTGCCTGTGAAGCAGGGAAGATGACAAGGGCAAAACATCCTTCGAAGACAATCATGACCACTACTCAACCCTTCGAACTGCTTCACATGGATCTTTTCGGTCCCACTCACTACTCAACTTTTACTACTTCTGCATGCCTCTATGGCTTCGTAATTGTTGATGATTATTCTAGATATACTTGGGTGCACATAATCCTTTACAAGACTGAAGTGCAGGATGTCTTCAGACGCTTCGCAAATCGAGCTATGAACAATTTTGGCGCCAAGATAAAGCACATCAGAAGTGACAATGGCACTAAATTCAAGAACACTGGTCTTGATACATATTTGGACACCTTGGGTATCACACATGAATTCTCAGCTCCATACACGCCACAGCAGAATGGCGTCGTCGAACGCAAGAACAGAACTCTCATTGAGATGGCCAGAACAATGCTAGATGAATACAAGACTCCAAGAAAATTCTGGACTGAAGCCATTGATACTGCATGCCATACAATCAATCGTGTTTATCTTCACAAGCTTCTGAACAAGACATCCTATGAGCTCCTAACTGGCAAGAAGCCAAATGTCAGTTATTTCAGAGTATTTGGCGCAAAATGCTGGATCAAGGACCCACACCACACCTCAAAGTTTGCACCAAAAGCACATGAGGGCTTCATGCTTGGATATGGAAAGGATTCGCACTCCTACAGAGTCTTCAATCTCTTCCACTACAAAGTGGTTGAAACAGTGGATGTGCGGTTTGATGAAACCAATGGATCACAAAGAGAGCAATTGCCAAATGTGCTAGATGAAATTCCAGCAAATGAATCAATCAAGCTTATGGGAACTGGAGAAATTGTACCTTCTGAAGCTCAACCTGAAGAAGAACTTATCATCTCAGCACCTGATCCACATGAAGACAATGCTCAGCCTGAAGATATACCTTCAAATGACCACATAGATCAGCAAGAGCAAAGTCTTCGCCCCACACACCCTCGTGTTGCAAATGAAGTACAAACTGACAAAATACTGGACAGCATCAATGCACCTGGTCCACTCACTCGTTCAAGGGCAACTCAGCTAACAAACTTCTGTGGGCATTTCGCATTCGTCTCAATATCAGAACCCAAGAAAGTTGAAGAAGCCTTCATGGAACCTGAATGGATTCAAGCTATGCAAGAAGAGCTTCAACAGTTTGAGCTGAATAATGTATGGGAACTGATTAAACGTCCTGATCCACGGAAGCACAACATAATAGGCACCAAATGGATATACCGCAACAAGCAAGATGAGCATGGTCAAGTTGTCAGAAACAAAGCTCGTCTAGTTGCTCAAGGATATACTCAAGTGGAGGGCATTGACTTCGATGAAACATTTGCTCCTGTGGCTAGGCTTGAAGCCATACGCATACTGCTGGCCTATGCAAATCATCATAACATACTTCTCTATCAGATGGATGTCAAAAGTGCCTTTCTCAATGGCAAAATTGAAGAAGAAGTGTATGTTGCACAACCACCTGGCTTTGAAAATCCAAAACATCCTGATATGGTATACAAGCTCAACAAGGCACTGTATGGCCTCAAACAAGCCCCTAGGGCCTGGTATGATACACTCAAGTACTTTCTGAAGAGCAAAGGCTTCATACCTGGTTCCCTGGATCCCACTCTTTTCACGAAGACATATGATGGTGAACTGTTTGTGTGCCAAATATATGTGGATGACATTATCTTCGGCTGCACCAATCAGAAGTATAGTGAAGAGTTTGGATATATGATGCAAGAGCAATATCAGATGTCCATGATGGGTGAGCTGAAGTTCTTCCTCGGTCTTCAAATACGGCAACAATGCAACGGCATCTTCATATCTCAAGAGAAATATCTTAAAGAGTGCCTGAAGAAGTTCGGTATGCAAGACTGCAAAGGCTTCACAACACCAATGCCAGCCAAGCATCATCTGGGTCCCGACGACAATGGTAAAGAGTTCGATCAAAAGGTATACCGCTCCATGATTGGGTCTTTGCTTTATTTATGTGCATCTAGGCCAGATATCATGCTTAGTGTTTGCATGTGTGCTCGATTTCAAGAGACACCAAAGGAGTCGCATCACTTAGCTGTGAAGCGAATTCTTCGATATTTGGCTCACACCCCAACTCTAGGGTTATGGTATCCAAAGGGCTCAGAGTTTGATTTAGTTGGATTTTCGGATGCTGATTATGCTGGTGACAAAGTTGATCGCAAGTCTACATCAGGCACATGTCACTTTCTGGGACGATCACTTGTATGTTGGTCTTCAAAGAAGCAAAACTGTGTATCACTCTCCATTGCTGAATCTGAATACATTGCTGCTGGATCTTGCTGCGCTCAGCTTCTGTGGATGAAGCAAACACTCAAGGATTATGGCATTCATCTGAAGCAAGTGCCACTTTACTGTGACAACGAAAGCGCCATCAAGATTGCCAACAACCCAGTTCAGCACTCGAAGACAAAGCACATTGAAATTCGTCATCACTTTCTCAGAGATCATGTTGTGAAGGAAGACATTGATATCATACACGTCAACACTGAAGAGCAATTGGCAGATATCTTCACAAAGCCCTTGGATGAGAAGAGATTTTGCAAGTTACGGTGTGAGCTAAATATCTTGGAATCCTCAAATGTCCTGTGATCAGGCACACATCCTAACACTTAAGCATATTGATGACTTAGATGTGCAACACACGAAGTAGCGTATATCTTCAAACAATGAAGACATACATTCTAAGTGTGAATACATTGATGTGGAATTTGACTTCGGAGCGCCACGATAATTGTGCGCCGTGTCTGGGTCTAATACTTCCTATACGGTGGGTAACGCCACCACCAAACGTTCCATTTTGAAGTGTTTCTCTCATGGCGTTACCTCTCAATGTCTTCACAATTGGTTTGGTTTCATTCTCAATATGTCTTCATGATTATTTTCACTGCGTTGATTATATGGATATATATGTATGTACTGATGTTCTGTCCTCTACAGCATTCACTTATAGCTATGTCTTCTTGTTTGAATCTTTTGAACTAAGTGAATGTGATCGGACCCTAACCTCTCTATGCTTTCTATCTCAAATTCTATCTCTCCAAGTCATATGCATTCTGTTGAAACTATCAAATGTCTTCACTGTGTCCTTGTCAGCTGAAGACATAGTGACAACCATAAAAGTCCGTTTTTAATGCTCATTCCTCCACATAAGATCCGGAGAAGAAGGAACGACCGCCCGACAATTTAGGCGTGCGTGGGACATGGAACAAATCCCAATCTTCCTCTAACTGGCCATGCGTGCCTCAAATGCGAACCGCCAGGGGTACCTGAGTAATAGCGCAGTGCCGCCTCTATCCCTATAAATACACGATTCACTGTGGTCATTATCTCCTTCTTCCACCCTCGCACGAACCCTAGCGCCACCTCTAGCACTCGACGACGCCAGCGACGAAGCGCTTCACTGCCGCAACCTCTCCGACGCCGTTTTCACGCCGACAGCGGACATCGCTCTCTCCGCCGTCGCCGTAGGTGTCTTCCGTCGCCAAGTTAGGGCACGGAGGATCGAACTGCTCGGCCTCAATTCTCACTTCGTCCAGCAGTTCCAAGTGTGGTAAATAAAACCTCTTTTTACAGCTTCTTTTGATCCTACAGTTCAGTCACGTTCTGCCATAAGAAGTTTCTCTTCACACCAGTTAAATCTCTCGCTGCATCTCATAACATGCCTAGTATATTCACTTGTGCTTCATAAAGTAGTTAGATTCCTCACTTGTACTGGTCTATGGGTTCGTAAAAATCTGGAACCAACTTCTTATCTATAAGTGAATGTCTTCGCATAATGAGGTCAATGTCTTCTAAACCGATTTATCTTCAAAATCTTCTGAGAATGCATATGACCTCTTCCCCTTCCCTCGCACCTTAATGCTGTCACATGTACATGTCCGTGGGAGAATCCTTTGGTTCTCATAGTCTGCATTCATTTGCAGAGTACTTGTAGCATCACATCAACTCGCCTGAAGCCAGTTCTTGCAAAAGGAAGCCTTTGAAGCCTTTGAACATCTTGAAGCCTTCCAAGTTATTCATGGTTTCAGAAACAGCAGCAAGGAAGGGAGGCAGACAGCGACGTGGTGAAACGTCCAAAGATCTGCTTGATGAATTGGCAGAGATGTACAAAACTGATCCTGAAGAAAGCTATGGTCAGCGCAAGACACGAATCCAATGGATTCGAAGATATTGGGCAGAGCAATGGTTCCACTACCGCTTCGTCACTCAGGAATATGCGGAGAAGTGCGCCATCAAGAGACCGTGGGGAGATGTATTATACAAAAATCTCGTACCCAGGTCCAGAGACGAAGCCATTGCTCAAGGCTTCTATCCATGCATGGTGAGAGGACCACAGCCAGCTGAGGCACATCCGTCATCACTTCTCTGGTGCCGCGATGATAATCTCTTCAAGCGCAACTTTCAGTTTGCACAACAGTCAGCGAAGATAAACAAGAAGAAATTTGGGCTTGACTTCAACCCTGGTCCCTCCTCACCAAGGGCAGATGGCACACGCAACGCCGATCCCAATATCATCGGGCCGTATGCCAATCTTGCAGGCCTCATCACTCGCATCCTAGTCCAAGGGACTGCTGTGAATGACCCTCCAGCAGATACTGAGTCAGATGACGCCCCTGCTGCTCTGAAGCCAAAGCAGAAGAAGCCAAAAGCTCCAAAAGCTTCAAAGCCAGCCGCTTCTCCCAAGATCGCAAGAGTGAAGCCTTTAGCAACTGCACCTCCTGAAGCCAGTGTGCAGTCAGAAGGCTTATCACGAGTGTCCAAGCCCCAAAAAGCCAAGAAGCCTCAGCCACACACAGGCAAAGAGCTCACAGCTGTTGACATTCTGCGCTGCGAAGCCATTGATCTCTCAAGCGATGAAGATCTTGGAGATGATGCTCTTGAGCAGCTCATCAAGAGCAAGGAGGAGGCTGAAATCTTCAACAATCTACCTCTGTTTGATGTCGCCATCATCCACAACTTCATCGATGAATGGTTTGACACACCAAACATAAGCTTCAATGATCTGCAGCTACCCATAGGCCTCAGCGTTGCCTTTCAAGGTGCAATCGCTTCAGAACTTGCAATAGCCCAGCGAATTGTAGAACTGAAGCAGAAAATTGATCATGAAAAGGCTCAGTTCAAGAAGCACGTGGCCAAGCTCAGTGTGCAAGAAGTGAAAAACTTCAAAATCATGTTGCACGAGCTGAAAGAAAACTTCCTGAAGACACGTGCCGAAGCTCAAGGCTCGCGAGAACGCATGAAGACTTTGGCTGATCGCTGCGTGCAAGCCTACAATGAGGCAGAAAAGCGCAAGGCACTTGGGCGTCCCGGCATTGACCCCAGGATGGCCGCGAAGAAGAAAAAGAAGGCGGCTGTGCCCGAACCTGAAGCGCCAAGGTCAGAACCTGATGCTCCGATTGTCTTCCCCGCTGCAACGACTGGCTCGAAGCCAAAGAGTCACTCAACTGCCTCACAGCACAAGAAGACACGGACTGCAGAGGGTAAAGCTAAGAAGAGAAAACATTCTGAAGCCTCTCCTTCTGAACCCATTATCAAGAAGCACAAGACCAAGAAATCTCGGGCTGCTCCCACAGAGCCCCTGATAGTTGAACCCCTCTGCGTCCGCTATCCTGACGCAGATCGTCAGTTGACAGTGCATGAGCCTGCTTACATAGAGGCTCCGCACGCTGAAGACATTCCAGCAGCCAACCCCAATGCTGCTGAAGACATTGGTCCCCAAGACAATGTGCAAGGTGATGCAGCCCTTCCTCAGCTTGAGACAAGTGAACAGATCAGTATTGGTCGTCCAATGACGCCAATCACACAAGATGCGTCGTGGGCCGATCGCCCACAGGAGGAAGATGAGCCCCAACCCACTGCAACTCCACCGGCGCCTACACTCCATAGGCTTCGCAGAGGGCCAAGGGCTCAGGCTGCTGAAGACATTCCGGCTGCATCAGCCGAAGAGCAAGCTGAAATACCACAAGCTCCAACTCCCCCGCACCAACAAGAAGCAGTTCTCAAGGAGAACGAGCCTGAAGCTGAAAATGTTGAGGCTGCCACAAACAACGCCGAAGCAAATGTGGAGCCCTCCCCAACAACAGCTTCAAAAGACACCGAAGCTACTGCTCCTGAACATTCTGTGCCTGAGTCTGCTGCCGGACCACAATTCAACTATCATATTGCGCACATGCCCCAGGTCCAGAAGCCGATCCCACGACTACCAAGGTTCCCAGGTCCTGCATCAGCTCCTGGTTCCTTCAACATCAACGGCTTCAGGGCAGATAACACGTTTTTCGACCGCTCCAAGAACCCTTATTCAAGGGAACGGATTGTATCAGATAGGTTCTGGAGCCATCAACAGCGCAGCTATTATTCATGCATCCTCTACAACCAAGGCCGCATCTTTCCTCACAAGCGCCTTGAGGTTGAAGCTGTTGCAGGTCTGCCTGGTCTGGAAGAAGCACCGGATTGCTTCAAGCAAGTGGGTTTGCTGCCATTTATCACTGACGAAGAGCACTGGAACGAAGAGCTTCTGCTCCAGTTCTATGCCACTTTGCATATCAAAGGCTATAACAGAGATCCGAAGACATGGATCCTGGAGTGGATGATAGGCAATATCCATCATGAAGCCAATGCTTTCGACCTGATTGAGCTTACCGGCCTTCCCACTCCTGGCGAATTCTTTGAAGAAGGGTGCCAACTCCATGCTGAAGCAATTGAGAGCATATTCCAGCGTCCTGAGCCAGATATGAGTCAGATGCTCTCAATGATGAAGCCATTTCCTCCAAATGCACCCTATCCAACTAGGTTCTTCATTGAAGACTTAGAGTACCTGCCCAGAACAATATATCACATCATAAGGCGGACTCTCTGGCCAGTCAAGGGACACTCTCGATATGCAATGATTGATGGTGCAATGAAGACTCTCATCTTCTGCATTCTTCATGGCAAATGCTTCAATGCACAGGATCTCTTCATCCGTCAATTTGCAGCGTCTGCTTCAGAACTATTTGGACTAAAGTTTTATGCTCCTTGGGTTATGAGGCTGATCAAGCTTCACTCTGCAATCTCCTATCAACCCTCAGCCCGCAATCATAGGATATATTTGCCAGATGTGGACACATCTGCTGAAGCCATATATCCAGAGCCGGCCAAGCAACCGCTAAGTCTTCAGAATGCAGAACACCAGAGCTTCACTCAAAATATTGAAGGTGTTGAAGCTCTCTCTCGCGTGTATCCAATGGCTGGCACCACACGTGCCCCTGCATCAACTGAAGCCACCAACAGCACAGCTGCAAAGAAACCCAAGAAGCGCGCTCGTGCACTCAATGACAGAGAGCTTCTTGTGGCTCTTCACCAAAAGCAAGATAGGCATCACGACTGGCTCAAGAGGCAGATGAGAAGCATCATGCAAGACGTCAATCGCCTCAGAAATATGGCAACCAAGAATGCATTTGTCACACACGAGACCTGTCGCCGCACTTGGAAGGGCCTCACCATGATGTGCCCTGAAGCTGAACTGCATGAGGATGGCTTCACAGAGCACTTCAAATTTGACTCCACGCCTCCAAGAAGAGCGGTGATGCGCAGCACACCATCACTTGAAGAGTCAGAGTTCTCTTCTTCTGCTGCCACCGTGTCTGCCCGGATCATAGAAGAAGAAGATGACGCGACATCATCTCCACCTGCTTCAACGCGCGTCGAATCTGCACCAAGCTCGTCTGCACCACCGCCAAACAACTCCACCGACCCTGCTGCGCCTGGCAACGCGTAGAAACCTCTATGTCTTCAAACCTTTTTGGTCATCACTGACAAAAGGGGGAGAAGCATATGATGGTTATAGTCTTCAAGCGGGTCACTTTGGGCGGGTGCCACTATATTTTGCTACAATTTTGCTTCGTGCTTACAACTCCCGTTTTTGCTACATTTGCTTCTTTGAGTTGTAACACTTAGCCTTGATGGCCGTCTGCTACCTGCTAGTCACTCCGTTATGCGAAGATAAATTCCGCATGTGCGACGATAAATTCCGCACTCATCTCTCACTGCAGACGTCCATTTTCCATTATGCATGACATTATCTTCATATACTTTCACATGCATAATGGATTGTCATCATAAGTTGAAGTGGATCTCCACAAGTACAACCTGCCATGTGCATTTGCATTCAAAAGGCAAATTACTTATATGCACATCTTCAGGGGGAGCCCTTGCAACTTATGAAGACAAATTCCTTTACTATTTCACAAATTATGTTCCCCGTTGAAAACTTCAACTAGTTTGTCATCAATCACCAAAAAGGGGGAGATTGTAAGTGCATCTAGTGCCACCGCTAGTTGGTTTTGGAGTATTGACGGCAAACCTAGTTGAGGGACTAATGTGTTTGTGAGAAGTGCAGGAAAACACAGGTAGAAGTCCCTCATTGATTCGGTTTTACTATCAGAGAGGACCCCTAAAAATGTACGAAGACATTGAAGACAATGGTGGTTTATGAAGATATTCATATTGAAGACAATGACATGAGAAGACTCCCTATGAAGCTTTTGAAACTCGAAGACCTAGATCCTTCGTAGTTTTATTTCATTCATGTTGTGTCATAGGAACCACCGTACTGTTAAGTGGGGTCGAAGAGAACCAGTCAGAATGACTGAAGTGATGCCTAATTCAAATCCTATGTCTTCGAGCGAAGCCTATGAGAGAAAATCTTGTCCAGAGTCAGACAAGTCAGCTTTACTTGTAGCCCAAGTAAAGTTGCCATGTGAGTTCGAAATCCGACCGTTGGTACACGTGTCAGTTCCTTAGTGACCCAGGGTCATTTCGGACAGATCAGGTCGGGTTGCCAAGTGGCTATAAATAGTCCACCCCCCACAACCTTAAACGGTTGGCTGCTCAGATTTCAGTGCACGGCTTTTGTCGTTTAAGAGCAACCCACCTCGAAGCCTTTGAAAGAAAAATTCCCAGTGAGGAGAAAAGCCCTAACCACCCAGAGCCAGAGTAAATTGGGCATCACTTAAGTCTTCGTGTCTGTGTGATTTGAAGACTTATTACACTTGAGGACTGTGCATCCTCCAGACGGTTAGGCGTCGCGTTCAGAGCATCCAAGTGAAATTGTGGATTGCCAGTGAACGAAGTCTGTGAAGGTTTGGAAGTCTACCTTGAAGACTTACCAGAGTGATTGGGCGAGGTCTGTGTGACCTTAGCTCAAGGAGAAAACGGTGAGGACTGGGTGTCTTGGACTAAGTGTCCTTGACTGGGTGTCCGGGACTGTGTGTCCTTTGGTTTAAATACCTAGCCGCTCCAACCAGACGTACAGTTGTCACAGCAACTGGAACTGGTCCAACAAATCATTGTCTTCAACGTATCACTGGTTTCATCTTCACTTCTTTTTCCTTACAGTTATTCATTGTGAAGCCATTACATGCCTGCTTTACCATTTGTCTTCACAACATGAATGTATGATCTGTTTGACTTCATAACTTCTTCCTACCTGATCCTTATTACACTGAAGCTGTTTGTCACTGCGATTTCACTCTATTGAATACATGACCATGGCTGGACTAGTGTAATCTAACTTCCGCTGCATAGTAATAGGCATAATCTTCACTGTTTGTCTTCATAACTCTCACGTTTTGAAGACTTTCATAAAAATCGCCTATTCACCCCCCCCTCTAGTCGATATAACGCACTTTCAAAGATTGAAGAAGTGTATGTTGCACAACCACCTGGCTTTGAAAATCCAAAACATCCTGACATGGTATACAAGCTCAACAAGGCACTGTATGGCCTCAAACAAGCCCCTCGGGCCTGGTATGACACACTCAAATACTTCCTGAAGAGCAAAGGATTCATACCTGGTTCCCTAGATCCCACTCTTTTCACGAAGACATATGATGATGAACTGTTTGTGTGCCAAATATATGTGGATGACATTATCTTCGGCTGCACCAATCAGAAGTACAGTGAAGAGTTTGGATATATGATGCAAGAGCAATATCAGATGTCCATGATGGGGGAGCTGAAGTTCTTCCTAGGTCTTCAAATACGACAACAACGCAATGGAATCTTCATATCTCAAGAGAAGTATCTCAAAGATTGCCTGAAGAAGTTCGGTATGCAAGACTGCAAAGGCTTCACAACACCAATGCCAGCCAAACATCATCTGGGTCCTGACGACAATGGTAAAGAGTTGGATCAAAAGGTATACTGCTCCATGATTGGTTCTTTACTTTATCTATGTGCATCTAGGCCAGATATTATGCTTAGTGTTTGCATGTGTGCTCGATTTCAAGCGGCACCAAAGGAGTCGCATCACTTAGCTGTGAAGCGAATTCTTCGATATTTGGCTCACACCCCAACTCTAGGATTATGGTATCCAAAGGGCTCAGAGTTTGATCTGGTTGGATTCTCGGATGGTGATTATGCTGGTGACAAAGTTGATCGCAAGTCTACATCAGGCACATGTCACTTTCTGGGACGATCACTTGTATGTTGGTCTTCAAAGAAGCAGAACTGTGTATCTCTCTCCACTGCTGAATCTGAATACATTGCTGCTGGATCTTGCTACCCTCAGCTTCTGTGGATGAAGCAAACACTCAAGGACTATGGCATTCATCTGAAGCAAGTGCCACTTTACTGCGACAACGAAAGCGCCATCAAGATTGCTAACAACCCAGTTCAGCACTCGAAGACAAAGCACATTGAAATTCGTCATCACTTTCTCAGAGATCATGTTGTGAAGGAAGACACTGATATCATACACGTCAACACTGAAGAGCAATTGGTAGATATCTTCACCAAGCCCTTGGATGAGAAGAGGTTTTGCAAGTTACGGTGTCAGCTAAATATCCTGGAATCCTCAAATGTCCTGTGATCAGGCACACATCCTAACCCTTATGCATATTGATGACTTAGATGTGCAACACACGAAGTGAAGTATATCTTCAATCAATGAAGACATACATTCTAAGTGTGAATACATTAATGTGGAATTTGACTTCGGAGTGCCGCGATAATTGTGCGCCGTGTCTGGGTCTAATACTTCCTATACGGTGGGTAACGCCACCACCAAACGTTCTATTTTGAAGTGTTTCACTCATGGCGTTACCTTGCAATGTCTTCACATTTGGTTTGGATTCGATCTCAACATATTTTCATGATTATCTTCACTATGTTGATTATATATATATATATATGCTAGTATTCTGTCCTCTACAGCATTCACTTATAGCTATGTCTTCGTGTTGAATCTTTTGAACTAAGTGAATGTGATCGGACCCTAACCTCTCTATGCTTTCTATCTCAAACTCTATCTCTCCAAGTCATATGCATTCTATTGAAACTGTCGAATGTCTTCTCTGCGTCCTTATCAGCAGAAGATACAGAGACAACCATTAAGTCCGTTTTCAATGCTCATTCCTCCACATGAATTCCGGAGAAGTAGGAACGACCACCCGACAATCCAGGCGTGCGTGGGACGTGGAACAAACCCCAAAATTCCGCATAATGGCCACGTGTTCCCCAAATGCGAATCGCCAGGGGCACCTGTGTAATAGCACAGCGCCGCCCATGGGCCTATAAATACACACTCACAGCGGTCATTATCTCTTCTTCCACCCTCGCACAAACCCTAGCGCCACCGCTAGCTCTCGACGACGCCGGCGATGAAGCGCTTCGCTGCCGCAACCTCTCCGACGCCGTCTTCACACCGACCGCGGACATCGTCCTCTCCGCCGTCGCCGTAGGTGTCCTCCGTCGCCAATTTAGGGCACGGAGGATCGAACTGCTCTGCCTCATCTCCCACTTTGTCTAGCAGTTCTTAGTGTGGTAAATAAAACTCCCTTTTTTACAGCACCGTTGATCCTATTGATCTGTCACTTTCTACCACAAGCAGTTTCTGTTCACACAAGCTAGATCTCTCTCATACTGCATCTCATAAACATGCCTAGTATATTCACTTGTGCTTCACAAAGTAGTTAGATTCCTCACTTGTACTGATCTATGGATTCGTACAAATCTGGAACCAACTTCTTATCTATGAGTGAATGTCTTCGCATGATGAGGTCAATGTCTTCTAAACTGATTTATCTTCAAAATCTTCTGAGAATGCATATGACCTCTTCCCCTTCCGTCGCACCTTAATGCTGTCACAGGTACATGTCCGTGGGAGAATCCTTTGGTTCTCATAGTCTGCATTCATTTGCAGAATTCTTACAGCATCACATAAATTCTCCCGAAGCTAGTTCCTGTTGGTCCAGCAAACGAAAACCTTTGAAGCCTTTGAACGTCTTGAAGCCTTTCAAGTTAAAGTTTATGGTTTCAGAGAAAGCAGCAAGGAAGGGTGGCAGAAAGCATCATGGTGAGACCTCCAGAGATCTGCCAGATGAACTCTCAGAAATGTACAAGACAGATCCTGAAGAGGATTACAGTCAGCGCAAGACCCGAATCTAATGGATTCGAAGATATTGGGCAGAACAATGGTTCAAATTAAGATTTGTGATCCAGGAGTATGCTGAGAAAAGCGCCATCAAGAGATCATGGGGAGACATCCTATTCAAGAATCTTCTACCCAGGTCCAGAGATGAAGCCATTGCTCAAGGCTTCTATCCATGCATGGTCCGTGGACCACAGCCTGCTGATGCACACTCGTCGTCACTGCTATGGTGTCGTGACGACAATCTGTTCAAGCGCAACTTCCAGTTTTCTCAGAACTCAGCGAAGCAGAACAAGAAGACTTTTGGGTTAGACTTCAACCCTGGTCCCTCATCTCCAAGGGCAGATGGCACACGACATGCAGAACCCAATGTCATCGGCCCTTTCGCCAACCTTGAAGGCCTCATCACCTACATCTTGGTTCAAGGGACTGCAGTGAATGAGCCTGCAGCTGACACTGAGTCTGATGACGCGCCTACAGTGCCGAAGCCAAAGCAGTTGAAGAAGCCAAAAGCTTCAAAGCCGGCCCCTTCAACAAAAATCTCAAGGGCGAAGCCATTGGCAACTGCACCTCCTGAAGACAGTGTGCAGTGTGAAGACTTATCACGCGTCTCAAGGCCCCAGAAGGCCAAGATGCCTCTGTTTCACACTGGCAAAGAGCTAACAGCTGCTGCCATTCTGCGCAACGACGACATTGATCTGTCAAGTGATGAAGATCTTGCAGATGACGCTCTTGAGCAACTCATCAAGAGCAAAGAAGAAGCAGAAATCTTCAATGATCTGCCTCTCTTTGATGTCAGCATCATCCACAACTTCATTGATGAGTGGTTTGACACGCCAAACATCAGCTTTGAAGATCTGCGGCTACCCATTGGCCTCAGTGTCGCCTTCCAAGGCGCCATTGCTTCAGAACTTGCTATTGCCCAGCGCATTGTTGAGCTGAAGCAGAAGATTGACTATGAAAAGGCTCAGTTCAAGAAGCATATGGCCAAGCTCAGCGTGCAAGAAGTGAAGAACTTCAAGACAATGATGCACGAGCTCAAGGAAGCCTTTGTGAAGAAGCATGCAGAAGCTCAGGGTTCGCGTGAGCGCATGAAGACTCTGGCTGACAGATGTGCGCAAGCCTATAATGAGGCTGAGAAGCGCAAGGCACTTGGGCATCCTGGAATCGACCCCAGGATGGCCGCAAAGAAGAAGAAGAAGCCTGCTACGGCTGAATCTGATGCACCAAGGCAAGAAGCAGTTCCGATTGTCTTCCCAACAAGAATGACTGGCTCGAAGCCAAAGAGCCGGTCAACAGCTTCAGAGCTCAAGAAGACAAGAACTGCTGAGGCTGAAGCCAGGAAGAGGAAACACTCTGAAGACTCTCCTACTGCCCCCACCAAGAAAAAGCGAAAAACCAAGAAAGCTCGGGCTGCTCCCACAGAGCCCTTGATAGTTGAACCCATTTCTATGGTTCATCCTGACGCAGAACATCAACTGACGGTTCATGAGCCTGCTTCCATAGAGGCTCCTGAAGCTAAAGACATTCCAGCAGCTGATCCCATCGCTGCTGAAGACATTGGTCATCATGACAATGTAGAAGATGATGCAGTCCTTCCTCAGTTAGAAAACAGCGAACTCATCAGCATTGGTCGTCCACTGACGCCAATTGCACAGGATGCTTCATGGGTGGATCGCCCACAAGAGGAAGAAGACTATGAGTCCCAGCCCACTCCAACTCCACAGGCGTCGTCTGCGTTCCGCAGGCTTCGCAAAGGTCCAAGGCCTCAAGTCTATGCTGAAGACATTCCGGCTGCATCAGCCGCAGAAGAAGAAGAACCACAAGATCCCACTCCCCTGCTCCACCAAGAAGCAGTTCTCCAGGAGAACGTGCCTGTGACCGACCCTCCAGCTAGTCAAGTGGAGGATGAAAATCTTGAGGCTACCACAACCAACAACGAAGCTAATGTGGAGCCCTCCCCAGCAAAAGCTTCAGAAGACAGGGAAGCCACTGATCCCGCCACTTCTGTTCCTGAGTCTGCTACTGGTCCCCAATTCAACTATCATGTTGAGCACAGGCCTCAGGTCCAGAAGCCAATCCCAAGACTGTCAAGGTTTCCAGGTCCTACATCAGCACCTGGCTCCTTCAACATCAATGGCTTCAGGGCAGACAACACGTTCTTCAATAGCTCCAGGAACCCCTACTCAAGGGAACGGATATCATCTGATCAGTTCTGGAGCTATCCTCAGCGAAGCTATTACTCTTGCATTCTTTACAACCAAGGTCGCATCTTCCCACACAAGCGACTTGACGTTGAAGCTATAGTTGGTCTACCCTGTCTAGAAGAAGCGTTGGATTGCTTCAAGCAAGTGGGTCTGCTGCAATTTGTTACTGCTGAAGAGCATTGGAATGAAGAGCTGCTGCTACAATTCTATGCCACACTTCACATCAAAGGATACAGCAGAGATCCGAAGACTTGGGTCCTAGAGTGGATGACTGGCAACGTTCATCATGAAGCCAATGCATTTGACATCATTGAGCTCACTGGCTTGCCCACTCCTGGCGATCTCTTCGAGCAAGGCTGTCAGCTGCATGCTGAAGCTATTGAGAGCATCTTTCAGCGGCCAGAACCTACTATGAGTCAAATGCTCAGCATGATGAAGCCATTTCCCCAAGATGCTGCGTATCCCACAGAGTTCTTCGTTGAAGAACTTGAGTACCTGCCTAGAACCATCTATCACATCATCAGGCGAACTCTCTGGCCTATCAAAGGGCACTCTCCAAATGCCAAGCTTCAGGGTGCAATGAAGACTTTGGTCTTCTATATACTTCATGGCAAATGCTTCAATGCACAGGACTTCTTCATACGCCAACTTGCTGCATCAGGCATTGATCTGTTTGGTTTGAAGTTCTACGCCCCTTGGGTCATGCGGCTGATCAAGCTACACTCCGCCATCCCTTATTAGCCCTCAGCCCGCAACCATCGGATCTTCTTGTCTGACGTGGACATGTCTACTGAAGCCATCTATTCTGAGCCTGCCAAGCAACCTCTAAGTCTTCAGAATGCAGAACATCAGAGTTTTACACAGAACGTTGAAGGTGTTGAAGCAGTTTCTCGGGTGTATCCTTTGGCTGGCACTACACGTGCACCACACCCTGCTTCCACTGAAGCCACTGACAGTGCCACTGCTCCAAGACCCAAGAAGCGCACTCGTGTTCTCAACGACCGAGAGCTTCTTGTGGCTCTACATCAGAAACAAGATAGGCATCATGACTGGCTGAAGCGTCAGATGAAAAGCCTCTTGGTGGATGTTAATCGCACTCGAAATCTTGCCACCAAGAATGCTTTCGTTGCCCATGAAACTTGTCGCCGCACATGGAAAGGGCTAACGATGATGCTTTCTGAAGCTGATCTTCAAGAGGATGGCTTCACTGAGAGATTCAAGTTTGACTCCACACCTCCTTGAAGGGCTGTGCTGCTAGGAACTCCATCCCTTGAAGACTCTGAGTTCTCTTCCTCTGCTGCCACAATCACTGCCAGAATTATTGAGGAAGAAGACGATGCTACTTCACCACCACCTCCTTCAGCACCTCCAAGCTCTTCTGCACCGCCAAACAACACCAACAACCCTGCTACTTCACCTACTCCTCATGGGAACGAGTAGAGGCTCTATGTCTTCAAACCTTTTTGGTCATTACTGACAAAAGGGGGAGAAGCATATGAGATTGATAGTCTTCAAGCAGGTTCATATGGGCGAGTGCCTTATATTTTGCTTCGTGCTTACAACTCTCGTTTTTTTGCTACATTTGGTTCTTATGAGTTGTAACACTTAAACTAGATGGTCGTCTGCTACTTATTTGCCACCTTGTTTTGCGAAGATAAATTCCGCATGTGCGACAATAAATTCCGCACTTAGCTCATTCTGCAGACGTCCATTTTCCATTATGCATGGCATTATCTTCATATACTTTCACATGCATAGTGGATTGTCATCATAGTTGAAGTGGATCTCCACAAGTACCACCTGCCATGTGCATTTGCATTCCAAAAGCAAATTAACTTATATGCACATCGTCAGGGGGAGCCCTTCCAACTTATGAAGACAATTCCTTATCCTTTACAGTTTCACAGATTATATTCCCTGTTGAAAACTTCAACTAGTTTGTCATCAATCACTAAAAAGGGGGAGATTGTAAGTGCATCTAGTGCCACCCCTAGTTGGTTTTGGAGTATTGACGACAAACCTAGTTGAGGGACTAATGTGTTTGTGAGAATTGCAGGATAACACAGGTAGAAGTCCCTCATGATTCGGTTTTACTACCAGAGATGACCCCTAAAAATGTATGAAGACATTGAAGTCAAAGGTGGTATATGAAGATATTCACATTGAAGACTATGACAAGAGAAGACACGATATGAAGCCTATGGAGCTCGAAGACTTAGATCTTTCGTAGTTCTTTTTCTTTTGTGTTGAGTCATAGGAACCACCGTACTATTAAGTGAGGTCCAAGAGAACCAGTCAGAATGACTGAAGTGATGCCTAAACCAAAAACCTATGTCTTCGAGTGAAGACAATGAGAGCGAATCTTGTCCAGAGTCGGACAAGTCAGCTTTGCTTGTAGCCCAAGTAAAGTTGCCGTGTGAGTTTGAAATCTGACCGTTGGAACACGTGTCAGTTCCTTAGTGACCCAGGGTCATTTCGGACAAATCAGGTCGGGTTGCCAAGTGGCTATAAATAGCCCACCCCCTACAACCATAAACGGTTGGCTGCTCAGATTGAAAGCACGGCTTTTGTCGTTTGAGAGCAACCCACCTCGAAGCCTTTGAGAGAAAATTCCTTGCGAGGATAAAGACCTAACCACCAGAGCCAGAGAGAATTGGGCATCACTTAAGTCTTCTTGTCTGTGTGATCTGAAGACTTATTACACTTGAGGACTGTGCATCCTCCAGCCGGTTAGGCGTCGCGTTCTGAGCTTCCAAGAGACATTGTGGACTGCCAGTGAACGAAGTCTGTGAAGGTTTGGGAGTCTGCCTTGAAGACTTACCAGAGTGATTGGGCGAGGTCTATGTGACCTTAGCTCAAGGAGAATACGGTCAGGACTGGGTGTTCTAAGCTGCGTGTTCAGGACTGGGTGTCCGGGACTGTGTGTACTAAGGTTTAAATACCTAGCCGCTCCAACCAGATGTACAGTTGTCACAGCAACTGGAACTGGTTCAACATATCATTGTCTTCAACGAGTCACTGGTTTCATCTTCACTTCACGTTACTTACTGTTACTCCTTGTGAAGTCATTGTATGTTTGCTCTATCATTTGTCTTCACTGAGTGACTGCGTGTTCTGTTTGGCTTCACAATATCTTCCTATCTGATCCTTACTACCTAGTTGCTATTAGTCTTTGTGCTTTCACTTCATTGAATACTTGACTATGGTTTGCCTAGTGTAGTCTACCTTCCGCTGCATGGTAATAGGTCTATTTTTATCGTTTGTCTTCAAAACTCCCATGTTCTGAAGACTTTCATAAAAATCGCCTATTCACCCCCCTATAGTCGATATAACGCACTTTCAGTGGCAGAATTTCACCTCATAGTTTCGAGATGTTTTCTATAAGCCCACAACAAGCTTATTCTTTTCGTTGTTGGTTTTCCAAAAACTCCATTCGACCCTTCTCCTAAAGATGCTTTTAAAGCTCATTCGAGATAGAAGATATTGTTTTCTCCTCCGTTCATTCCATTCCATTCTCTCATTTCTTCCGGAGGCATTGTGATGCTACTCTCTTCGACCCATTATCTTGTTTTGTCAAGATTATGTTATTTCCTTTGCTTATCCATTTAACCGGAGTGTTGTGCACTTTGCTCAAGTTCTTTTCGCCTTACCAAGTCTTGCATCTCTTTTCAACCGGAGTGCTGTCCGAATTTGTTCCTTGTTTCTCTTTTCTAACGGAGTGTTTTCAACTTCGTTCATCTCCGTTGTATTCTTTTCTCGAAATGGCTTAACCTTTTCAAGGTTCTTTGGTTTCACTCGTTTTTCAAAGGAGCAACTTAGTTTTACCTCTATTCTTCCTCTCCCTTTTTCCCTCCGGTGCCATCCTAGATCTTGGGACAAGATCCTCTCATAGTGGTGGAGTGTTGTAACGCCCCGAGACCGTTGCGCCAGGTGTCTTCTAGTTATTCGCTGTTGTTGCCTTGTCATTTGTTTGCATGTCATGCATTTCATATCATGTCATCATGTGCATCACATTTGCATACATGTTCGTCTCATGCATCCGAGCATTTTCCCCGTTGTCCGTTTTGCAACCCGACACTACTATGTCCTCTGGCGCCTCCTTTTGTCTCTTTTTGCGTGTGGGTGTTAAACATTCTCGGAATGGACCGAGATTTGCCAAGCGGCCTTGGTACACCACCGGTAGACCACCTGTCAAGTTTCGTGCCATTTGGAGTTCGTTTGATACTCCAACGGTTAACCGGGGAACCGTAAAGGCCTCGTGTGTTGCAGCCCAACACCCCTTCAAAGTGTCCCAATAACCCATCCAAACCCCCTCCATCTTCCCGGCCGTTCGATCATGATCGCGTGGCCGAAAACCGCACCTCATTTGGACTCTCCTAGCTCCCTCTATCTATAAATTTGTGCTCCTCCCGGATTTTTCGCGCAGTCTAACCCTAACCGTCTTCCTCCTCGCGCCGCCGGACATGTCCAACCGCGCCGGACATGTCCGCCGGACACGTCCATTCGGCCAATCGGAAGCCGCCACCTCAGCCTCCGCCGCCCCGCCGCCACCTTAGCACGCCGCCGCCCTCTCTCTCCTCCGCGCCCGCCGCCGGCCCGTGGGGCCCGTAGCCGGCCCGCGCGGCCCGCGCGTCGCCCGCGGCCGCCCGAGCCGCTCGGCCGCCTTCGAGCGCCGCCACCTCTGCCGCCTCGCCTCTCCGCCGGCCGCTGCCTCCGCGGCCTCCCGCAGTCGCCGGTCGCCATCCGCTGCGGCACGCCGCCGCCGCCCAACGCTCTCCCGCACGCGTCGCCCGAGGCCACCGCGCCGCTCGCCTTCGTCGCCTCGCCTCTTCGCCGGCGCGCGCCACCGCCCGCACTTCAATGCCGCCTCATCGCCGTCCTCCACTCTGGCACCGAACATCGCCTTGCCGCCCGCCTCCGGCGACCGGAGCTCGCCGGAGCCCGTCCAGTCCGGAGCCACCGCGAGATGGACGAGATCCGCCGGGATCTCAACCAAACGGCGCCCCTCCGTCCTGGATCTCCTCGTCCCGCACGTCTCCATCCCATTGACTTTTCTCGGAGATCTATTTTTCTCCAAGTCCCTTCTCTGTGATATTTTCAGGCCATGTTCATCGCATCATAACTCCGCATCTGTAGCTCCATTTTGTGCGTGCCCTTTATCAAAATGTTCATTGTGATGTGATCTTCATTTCATTCCATTGCACCATGCTTGTTTGATTCCATCTTGATGCCCTAATAGCTGTTGCAAGAGTACTATAAAATGTTAGTTCCTGATTCTTATCAGTTTATGAGCATTTGTCATTTTTGCATGATTATTGTGTGCTGCATATGAACTTGAGCTCTACATGTGTTTTGTTATATGCCATGCCATCTCTACATGGGTGTATGCCATGTATTTTTGTGATCAATGTGGTGACTAGAACAAGCATGCAAAGTAGCTCTCGTAATATTGCTGATTTCAGAGACTTAGAACTTCACTATGTCTTTGCTCTGCTGTTATTTTTATGCCATGTATTGATGTTGCTACAGAGAGATCCATGATTCTTTTGAGTATGTTCAGTAAGGATGATTTTGTGATATGGTTATGCTCTATCCATCCATGCCCTTGTTTGCAATTATGGAGTGCCCTAGCATGACTCAATCTAGCTCTAGTTTTGCTATAAGATGTTCCTGGCAGATTGTTTACATGTTAATCAATTATGCCAAGGTTGTTGTAGTTGATCCATGCATGCTATGAGATTGTTCTTGCCATGGGTAGCTTCTTGATCATGTCTTCTTGCTGGTACTATGCTTAGTTTGTCATGCAATGCCTTGTGTTGAGTGAATCAAGCTCGCAAACATGCCTTCTTAATTCTGTTTTTGCCATGTCTAGTTTTCTGCTAATCTGAATCTGTTAACGAAACTTGCTATGTTTACATGGGTGCCATCATATCTTATGATCCTTTCTGGTTATGGTCGGTAAGGGACTTTTGTTATATGCTTTGAGTAGATTCATGCCATGCCTTTGTTTGCTATGATCTGATCTTGTAGCATGTCGTTTGCTTGCTCTAAACATTGCTTCCTCATGTTAATTCCTGGCATGTTAGTATTTTCACTAAGTCTGTGATGCTGTTATCTTTTGCACTTTTGCCATGCTTGTTTGAACCTTCTATTGTGTGATTTAGCCGTAGCTCAGTGTTCATCTTTTGTCAAGCATCTTAAGTATATCACTGCCATGTGCTTTGTTGCTATGTTGGAGTGCAGTAGCTTAGTTTCTTGTTGCATTCTAGATGGCATCGTGCTGTTAATCACAGAATTGTGCCATTATTGTTTTGCTTGCCATTCACAAACCGTGCATCCGATTCTGGTGATCTTTATATCGATTTAGACCGAAATCAAATCATCTTTCCAGCGGCACTCTTGGTTTGCCAAGTTGAGGCCTAGTTCAATCTTTTCCTTCCGGAGCTCGCATATGCATTGCATATCACATCCCGCATATCATGCCATGTTTAGCATCATGTTGCTTGCGCATTGCACCGTGGTTGATTGTTGTTTCATTTGCTTGTGTTCTTGCCTTGGGTAGAGCCGGGAGACGAGTTCATGTTCGAGGAACCCGTTGAGTACGCTTACGAGGTTCCAGTTTTCGTCAACTCGGAGAACTTTGCAGGCAAGATGACCATACCCTTGAAATCACTTCTATCTTTGCTTGCTAGTTTTTCGCTCTATTGCTATGCCGCGATACCTACCACTTGCTATATCATGCCTCCCATATTGCCATGTCTAGCCTCTAACCAACCTTGTCCTAGCAAACCGTTGTTTGGCTATGTTACCGCTTTGCTCAGCCCCTCTTATAGCGTTGCTAGTTGCAGGTGAAGATGGAGTTTGTTCCATGTTGGAACATGGATATTGTTGGGATATCATTATTATATCTTGTTTACTTTAATGCACCTATATACTTGGTAAAGGGTGGAAGGCTCGGCCTTACACCCTGGTGTTTTGTTCCACTCTTGCCGCCCTAGTTTTCGTCATACCAGTGTTATGTTCCTTGATTTTGCGTTCCTTATGCGGTTGGGTTATAATGGGAACCCCTTGACAGTTCGCCTTGAATAAAACTCCTCCAGCAAGGCCCAACCTTGGTTTTACCATTTGCCACCTAAGCCTTTTTCCCTTGGGTTCTGCAGACTCAAGGGTCATCTTTATTTTAAACCCCCGGGCCAGTGCTCCTCTGAGTGTTGGTCCAACCTGTCAGCAGCCGGTGACCACCAGGGGCAACTCTGGGTTGGCCTACCGGAATCTTGGATAATCCGGTGTGCCCTGAGAATGAGAAATGTGCAGCTCCTATCGGGATTTGTCGGCACATCCAGGTGGCTTTGCTGGTCTTGTTTTACCATTGTCGAAATGTCTTGTAACCGGGATTCCGAGTCTGATCGGGTCTTCCTGGGAGAAGGAATATCCTTCGTTGACCGTGAGAGCTTGTGATGGGCTAAGTTGGGACACCCCTGCAGGGTTTTGAACTTTCGAAAGCCGTGCCCATGGTTATGGGCAGATGGGAATTTGTTAATGTCCGGTTGTAGAGAACTTGACACTTAACTTAATTAAAATGCATCAACCGCGTGTGTAGCCGTGATGGTCCCTTTCCGGCGGAGTCCGGGAAGTGAACACGGTTCTTGTGTTATTCTTGAACGTAAGTAGTTTCATGATCACTTCTAGTTCACGACCGTGCTTTGCTCCTCTTCTCGCTCTCATTTGCATAAGTTAGCCACCATTTATGCTAGTGCTTGCTACAGCTCCACCTCACTACCTTTTTCCTACCCATAAGCTTAAATAGTCTTGATCGCGAGGGTGTGAGATTGCTGAGTCCCCGTGACTCACATATTACTTCCAAAACTAGTTTCAGGTGCCGATGATACCAGTGCAGGTGACGCAGTTGAGCTCAACTGGGAGCTCGATGAAGATCGTGTTCGTTGTGTTGTTTTGTTTCTAGTTGATCAGTAGTGGAGCCCAGTTGGGGCGATCGGGGATCTAGCATTAGGGGTGGTCTTCTTTTATTTTGGTTCCGTAGGCAGACCTTGATTGTATTCTGGATGATGTAATGCTATATTTATGTATTGTGTGAAGTGGCGATTGTAAGCCAACTCTTTATCCCTTTCTTATTCAGTACATGGGATGTGTAAAGATTACCCCTCTTGCGACATGCCTACAATGCGGTTATGCCTCTAAGTCGTGCTCCGACACATGGGAGATATAGCCGCATCGTGGGTGTTACATAGGTGTAGTAGTAGAAGGGACCTAGATAGTACCCAAGACACATACTGCTAGTAAATTGTTGTTATGGGTGAGACAAGAGAGCAGGTGGTACTCTGTGGTGCTGCTAGGAAGGGAATTACGGCCACTCGGAATAAATTAACAGTGAGTAGTCGATGGAGTGTCACCAGCAGCAAGATAGCACTACTCTTCTAGTACTCCAGCAAGAAGAATAATGTATATAATACACAGGCAAGGCATTTAGCTGGAGAATACATAACTAGCATTAGAGAAACAGAGCATAAATGGGCAGTTTGGCATTTGCTATGCTGTGCAGCATTGAGCTGCTGAATTTAGTTACTTATGCAGAATCTTTCCTGATTCGAGTAAACTTATTGTTATGGCTCTAAAGTAGAGGTTACCCCAGCAAAAAGTAGTAACAAAGAAGCTACTTAATGATAAACCAAAACCACAAGCACAGAGAACACAGATTCTCTAAATGAGTAATCGCTGTAATTTAAACACAGATCACAATGAACTAGGTTCGTCAGTTTTTTCCAGTTAGAAGGAAATTTTATGATTACACAAGACCTGATGAACACATTTTCTAATCACATCCATTTTCGAATTAGCTAGCACCTAAATATATACATGCACTACTTTAGGAAATTTATGACTTGGACATTGTATTAATAGCAGATTACGAACTAATGTACTTGTACTTGATCTAGTTGAATAAATGTAGATAGTTCCTGGTTCAGCCAGCTCCAACTTATGCTACTAGCTACTGACAGAAAAACACAGAGAGAGGGAGAGGGGGGGGGGATCCGGCGACAGGATGGCTAGATCAGGCGACCCCGAGGCAAGATCTGGCACCCCTCCGTGTCTGGGTTCTCCACCTTGTCGTCCAGCCCGTCGTGCCTCCTTCCCCTTGCCATGGTCGTGGTCTGCCCGACACAACAAGAAGAGATGGGATCTGCATCTGCCCTAGGAAGAAAGCAAAGAAAAGCAAGCAGTGTCACATGAGATGAAGGAGATGCAGCAGGTTATGGAGGAGAGTTAGAACGGGTAAATGAGGAGGGCTTACGTGGGCATCCAGCACGCCTCCAACCTCGCCGTCGTCAAGGGCCACCGCGGCGGTGGCGGTAGCAGCAGCGAGATCCCCCATGTACAAGAGAAGGGGTGGAGAATGCGGCCGGCTAGGAACCTCCATGAGCCGTCTCGTGTTGCTAGTGCAGCAGCCGCCGCAGTTGGCTGCGGATCCGGCGCCGTCTCTACCAGAACACGGGCGGAGGAGGGATCCTTGGCCATCTCTATCGCCCCGTCCGCGAGGGGCTAGGGTTTCGGGTGCCCTCGAGGAAGGAAGGGAGGCCGCCGGTGAAGCTGGGGCTGAGGGGGCGGCGACTGTAGGGGGCAGCGGCATGGCGAGGCACGCCCACACCGCCGTGGCCGCGCCAGCGCTGAGTAGCGCCATGGATCCAAGGGGAGAGGGCGCGACTTTGCTGTCTTGGAGGAGGAAGTATGCATGGGGGACGGCGGTGAGCTCCGCCAGAGGGAGGTGGCGGCGACGATCTGGAAGGGAGGAGGCGAGCTCTTGATCTGGAAGGGAGGAGGCGAGACAGCGAGGAGATGGAAGTGGGAAAGAAAGGAGGCGGGGGGAGGGGGTGGATGGAAAATGGCTAGCTAGGGTTTTGGCCTTTTGGGGTTGGTGTGGAAGGGTTGAGGACGGCCGTTGGATCCGCGAGCATCCGACGGCGTATGATTCACGATCCGCGTGAGACGTGCATGGACCAATCAGAATGCAGTATGATGTTATGACCATCTAAATAGGTCATAGTTGCCTAAAAATAATGTGTTAAAACCATGTCAGCTATTTTGTGACCTGAGAAATTCAAAAAGAAAATGGAAACCTTCTCATTGTGTCACCAAAATGTGAACAAGTTTTCAAAAAAAAAAATATGAAAAAGATAAATATCTTTAAAAATGTGTCGTGAGATATGAGTTTTTTTGGCAAAAAAACATTTTCTATTTTTCGAGTGCCCAAAATGAGTTTTTTTTGTGAAGGACCTACCATATATTTGTTGCAAAATTGGACCAGATCAATTTTATAAAATACTAGTCCATATTTAATTCATAGTTGACCAAATGGTTGGGTGTCAAAAGTTTTAATCCACCTCTAGTGAAAAAGACAAATTCCCCCGATTTAGTAGGAAGCGGGTCAAATTTGAATTGCAGCTGCCTCATAATTTCCTCTTTATTTTTTTCCAAAAACCATTTCTAGGTACATAAGTATCTATTTAATCATAGAAACATCAAAAGTTTTCCCAGATTGAACCACTAGCTAGGAACGGTCAAGCCCGCCATTTTGACCGCATTTTGAAACGGGCATAAAAAATTCAGAAAAAATCAAAAAAATTGGAAAACCTTCACATCGTGTCATCATATGTGACCAAGTTTCCAGGAAAAATAATAAACTTGTAATACGACAATTATTTTAAAAAAGTGTTCTCAGAAATGAGCTATCATGCGTGAAGATTCATGGCTTTCAAGCCAAATGATCAATCTTATGGTCACATTCATGGAATAGTTTGTTCAAATGATCTAATATTGTGCACAAGGGTGCATCTTGGAATTCCAAACAATGTTGCCTAAGGGAGTTTTCATTTTCTTTGTACGGAAAATTCATTTTCCATTTTCCGAGTGCCCGAAATGAGTTTTTTTGTGAAGGACCTACCATATATTTGTTGCAAAATTTGACCAAATCAATTTTATAAAATACTAGGACATATTTAATGCACAATTGACCAAATGGTTGGGTTTAAAAAGTTTTGATCCACCTCTCATGAAAAAGACAAATTCCCGCCGATTAAGTTGGAAGCGAGTCAAATTTGAACTGTAGCTACCTTGTAGTTTGCTCTTTATTTTTTCCAAAAATCATTTCTAGGTACATAAGTATCTATTTAATCAGAGAAACATCAAAATTTTTCCAAGATTCAACCACTAGCTAGGAACGGTCAAGCCCGCCGTTTTGACCGCATTTTGAAACGGGCATAAATTTTTTTAAAAAAATTCAAAAAATTGGAAAACCTTCGCATCATGTCATCATATGTGACCAAGTTTCCAGGAAAAATAATAAACTTGTAATACGACAATTATTTTAAAGAAGTGTTCTCAGAAATGAGCTATCATGCGTGAAGATTCAGGGCTTTCAAGCCAAATGATCAATCTTATGGCAACATTCATGGCATAGTTTGTTCAAATGATCTCATATTGTGCAAAATGGTGCATCTTGGAATTCCAAACAATGTTGCCTAACGGAGTTTTCATTTTGTTTGCACAGAAAAATCATTTTCCATTTTCCGAGTGCCCGAAATGAGTTTTTTTGTGAAGGACCTACCATATATTTGTTGCAAAATTGGACCAAATCAATTTTATAAAATACTAGGACATATTTAATGCACAATTGACCAAATGGTTGGGTGTAAAAAGTTTCGATCCACCTCTCGTGAAAAAGACAAATTTCCGCCAATTCAGTTGGAAGCGGGTCAAATTTGAACTGTAGCTACCTCGTAGTTTGCTCTTTATTTTTTCCAAAAATCATTTCTAGGTACATAAGTATCTATTTAATCATAGAAACAGCAAAAAATTTCCAAGATTTAACCACTAGCTAGGAACGGTCAAGCCCGCCGTTTTGACCGCATTTTGAAACGGGCATAAAAAATTCAAAACAAATCAAAAAATTGGAAAACCTTCGCATCATGTCATCATATGTGACCAAGTTTACATGAAAAATAATAAAATTGTAATACGACAATTATTTTAAAAAAGTGTTCTCAGAAATGAGCTATCATGCGTGAAGATTCATGGCTTTCAAGCCCAATGATCAATCTTATGGCCACATTCATGGCATAGTTTGTTCAAATGATCTCATATTGTGCAAAAAGGTGAATCTTGGAATTCCAAACAATGTTTCCTAAGGGAGTTTTCATTTTCCTTGCACGGAAAATTCATTTTCCATTTTCTGAGTGCCCGAAATGAGTTTTTTTGTGAAGGACCTACCATATATTTGTTGCAAAATTGGACCAAATCAATTTTATAAAATACTAGGACATATTTAATGCACAATTGACCAAATGGTTGGGTGTAAAAAGTTTTGATCCACCTCTCGTGAAAAAGACAAATTTCTGCCGATTCAGTAGGAAGCGGGTCAAATTTGAACTGTAGCTACCTCATAGTTTGCTCTTTATTTTTTCCAAAAATCATTTCTAGTTACATAAGTACCTATTTAATCATAAATACATGGTTTGGTGGCGATACGTCGAGGTTTGGACGGTGGCCGAGGGCCCCAACTCTAGAGCGCGTAAACTCGTATGCCCGCCGCGTGACCGTGGCGTTGCCATGTGTTTTGGGCGGCCTAGGCATGTATAGTGGGTTGGGCACTCCCCAGGTAGGTGCTAGGAAGAAAATCACAACATAATATTCTCACGAGGAGACCGATCGATGCTCAAACATGAATAAGCAGCCAAGTGTTTGATTAGCGGTACGGGAAATGCACATGGATAATGGGCATGAGTTTTGGCTGAGGATGATCAGTTACTAAGAAGACCGTCTTCACAAATTTTTAGCTCAAAAGGAGGAGCCTAGGTGGTACATGCTTTGCAAAGTACCACACTGGAGATAAATACGAATGTTGAAGTTGGGCTCAAAATAATGAATGGATTGAGCTGGTATTTGGTGGAAGATGGTTATTTGGGCATGGGAAAGCACTGTAGAAAATGGATACCATTTGGACATGCCAAAATAGCACTTCCTTCACAAAGTGTTGTTCTCAACAGAATAGGAAAATGAATATTTTTAAATTATTTTTGAACTAGGCAAGGAAGGTTTTTTTACATATTTGATGATGATATGACCCAAAGAATTTATGAGATTTTTTTGGAATTTTGGGAATGACAGAAATA
Organism: Triticum urartu; assembly: GCF_056163025.1. Lineage (NCBI taxonomy): Eukaryota > Viridiplantae > Streptophyta > Magnoliopsida > Poales > Poaceae > Triticum > Triticum urartu. The sequence goes on from NC_141879.1 coordinate 543,153,837, forward strand.
TAGGTTGCTTCACAACCTAGGGCAAAAACTGCCACATGGACATGACACATAAGAAAAACTGATGAGGTGGCGCCTAGTCATAGCAACCCACCACAATTTACAAGGTTATGACCATCTATATTGGTCATGATCAGCTAGGAATAAGGCAGCAGACTAGTGCTATCTGCTTTATGACCATTTCGTGTAAGGAAATTACGACCTTTCTGACCAAAATGGTCTTTATAGTTTAGGGTTTGGAGCCCCCCAAATAGCTTTTGACCAATTGGTCTCAAATGGTCATAGATCTATGACCAATTCTTCCAGGGTCGTTGACAGAAGGTCACTAGTTGACATATTTCTTGTAGTGGCCCTCCAGGTCAACCCGACTACACATCAACTCGCGGGTACCCCTCAGGGCCGACCCGACTTTAGTAACATGGTTCTGTGGTAAAGTCAAGGTAATCGTGTGTCTAAAATAGCAAGGGGGAAACTTGAGGAATTGGCCTCGATGGATTCCCACTCGATGTAACCGTCAAGGTGGACTTGGAGGAATCACCTTCGATGGTCCACACTTGAGTGGTTGCACGACAGAGTCGTTATCGGGAGTGGTGAAAGAGGAATCACCCTCGATGACCACGACGGAATAGCTACACTACAGAGTTAACATCAGAAGTGCTATACGAGGTATCACCCTCAGCACTCGATAGTAACCCTACAGTGTCGTACAACTAAGGGGGTGTGATGTGATGTGTCGGGCTCTGGACGTCGATCACATTGATCGAGTCATCAAACATAAAGCTGATGGAAATATGCCCTAGAGGCAATAATAAATTTTTTATTATCATATTTCCTAAATCATGATAAAGGTTTATTATTCATGCTAGAATTGTATTGATCAGAAGCTTAAATACATGTGTGAATACATAAACAAACACCGTGTCCCTAGTGAGCCTCTAATAGACTAGCTTGTTGATCAAAGATGGTTAAGGTTTCCTAACCATGGACATGAGTTGTCATTTGATAACGGGATCACATCATTAGGAGAATGATGTGATGGACAAGACCCATCCGTTAGCTTAGCATAATGATCGTTCAGTTTGTTGCTATTGCTTTCTTCATGTAAAATACATAGTCCTTCGACTATGAGATTATGCAACTCCCGGATACCGGAGGAATACCTTCTGTGCTATCAAACATCACAACATAACTGGGTGATCATAAAGATGCTCTACAGGTATCTCCGAAGATGTTTGTTGAGTTGGCATAGCTCGAGATTAGGATTTGTCACTCCGAGTATCAGAGAGGTATCTCTAGGCCCTCTCGGTAATACACATCACTATAAGCCTTGCAAGCATTGTAACTAATGAGTTAGTCGCGAGGTGATGTATTACGAAACGAGTAAAGAGACTTGCTGGTAACGATATTGAACTAGGTATGAAGATACCGATGATCGAATCTCGGGCAAGTAACATACCGATAGACAAAGGGAATTACGTATGTTGTCATAACGGTTCAACCGATAAAGATCTTCGTAGACTGTGATAGACAAAGGGAAAGGAATCGGGTCATCGGGATGGGTTTCGGGCACCCCCCGGCAAGTTATGGGCTTAATGGGCCAAAGGGAGGGACAGACCAGCCCACTAGGGGGCTTGTGGAAAGGGAGGGGCGCCACCCTCCCCTGCCTTTCCCCGCACTCCAAATAAGGAAAGAAGGGGGCATAGCTTGGGAGGGACCCCAAGTAGGATTCCGCCTACTTGGGTGCCTCCTTTGGCTGCTCCTCCCTCCCTCCCACCTATATATATATATGTGGGAGTGGCGCCTAGCACACACCAGACAATTGCCTAGCCATGTGCGGCGCCCCCCTCCACCGTTTACACCCCCGGTCATATTTTCGTAGTGCTTAGGCGAAGCCCTACGGAGATCACTTCACCATGCCATCGTGCTAACGGAACTCATCTACTACCTCGACGTCTTGCTAGATCAAGAAGACAAGGAACATCACTGAGCTGAACGTGTGCAGAACGCGGAGGTGCTATACGTTCGGTACTTGACCAGTTGAAGCATGAAGAAGTTCAACTACATCAACCGCGTTGTGAAACGCTTCTACTTACGGTCTATGAGGGTACGTAGACACACTGTCCCCCTCGTTGCTATGCATCTCCATGGATGGATCATTGTGTGTGCGTATAATTTTTTTTGTTTTCATGCAACGATTCCCAACAAAAGCGGGGGCAACAGGGACAAGCTGAGGGGCCACTCATGGATCACTCACCAACATATACTAAAAAGTTTAGGATAAGTAGGTAAGGTACAAGAGTAGGTTACAATAGCAGGCTATGCATCAGAATAGGAGCAATCAAGTATAGTAGCAAAATCTAATGCAAGCATGAGAGAAAATGGAGTGGGCGATATCGGAATGATCAAGGGGGTTTACTTGACTAGAAGCTTTGTAGAAGAAAATGATGGATCGTCGGCGACGTAGTCATACTCGGGGGCAACGTCAGTCTCAGAGTTTATCAGAGAGAAGAGGGGAGTAGAAACAATAAATATAAAACAAACAAGTGCATCACGATGCATGACATGATAATAAGCAGGGATAGGGTGACCTATCCAGTGCTACACGTTGCAGATGGAGAGGGAAAACATCCGGGAATGTTTTCCCAACATTTGGCATTTTTCGGACAGATGAATCGGAGGGGACAGATCCATGTTCGCTATGCTAGAGGCACGTGACACACGAACAGATGGCATATTCAGATTTGTCATATTTTTATGATCGATTTTCATATATAAATTATTTTCATCCGAGTTATGGTTTATTTTATATGGATTTTTTAAGTTTAAAGAATTTCTGGAATTATTATTTATTTCAAAATAAAAGATTAAATTGCTACGGGTACACAGAAGTGTACCCAACAAAGTGCACGGAGGCTGACATGTGGGGCCAGTCAACTGCGCTGTGATACGTCTCCAACATATCTATAATTTTTTATTGTTCCATGCTATTATATTATCTGTTTTGGATGCTTAATGGGCTTTAATATGCTCTTTTATGTTATTTTTGGGACTAACCTATTAACTGGAGGCCCAGTGCCAGTTTCTGTTTTTTTTTCCTATTTTAGAGTTTCGTAGAAAAGGAATACCAAATGGAATCCAAACGGAATGAAACCTTCGCGATGATATTTCTTGGACCAAAAGCAATCCAGAAGACTTGGAGTTGAAGTCTGGAACTCCGCGAGGCGGCCACGAGGCAGGAGGGCGTGCCCAGGGGGTAGGCGCGCCCCCATCCTCGTGGGCCCCAGGAAGCTCCACCGACGTACTTCTTTTGCCTATATATACTCTTATACCCTAGAAACATCAGGGGGGCCACGAAACCACTTTTCCACCACCGCAACCTTCTGTACCCGTGAGATCCCATCTTGGGGCCTTTTCCGGCGATCTGCCGGAAGGGGAATCGATCACGAAGGGCTTCTACATCAACACCATAGCCTCTCCGATGAAGCATGAGTAGTTTACCACATACCTTCGGGTCCATAGTTATTATCTAGATGGCTTCTTCTCTCTCTTTGATCTTCAATACAAAGTTCTCCTTGATGTTCTTGGAGATCTATTCGATGTAATACTCTTTTGCGGTGTGTTTGCCGAGATCCGATGAATTGTGGATTTATGAACTTGATTATCTATGAATATTATTTGGTTCTTCTCTGAATTCTTATATGCATGATTTGATATCTTTGCAAGTCTCTTCGAATTATCGGTTTAGTTTGGCCTACTAGATTGATCTTTCTTGCAATGGGAGAAGTGCTTAGCTTTGGGTTCAATCTTGCGTGTCCTTTCCCGATGACAGTAGGGGCAGCAAGGCACGTATTGTATTGTTGCCATCGAGGGTAAAAAGATGGGGTTTATATCATATTGATTGTGTTTATCCCTCTACATCATGTCATCTTGCTTAATGTGTTACTCTGTTCTTATGAACTTAATACTCTAGATGCATGCTAGATAGCTATCGATTTGTGGAGTAATAGTAGTAGATGCATAATCGTTTCCATCTACTTGGCACGGACGTGATGCCCATATTCATGATCATTGCCTTAGATATCTTCATAACTATGCACTTTTCTATCATTTGCTCGGCAGTAATTTGTTCACCCACCGTAATACATGCTATCTTGAGAGAAGCCACTAGTGAAACCTATGGCCCTCGGGTCTCTTTCTTATTATATTGCATCTCTTTTATTTACATCACATCTCGTTTACTATTTTGCAATCTTTACTTTCCAATCTATACAACAAAAATACCAAAAATATTTATCTTATTATCTTTATCAGATCTCAGTTTTGCGAGTGGCCGTGAAGGGATTGACAACCCCTTTATCGCATTGGTTGCAAGGTTCTTTATTGTTTGTGCAGGTACTAGGTGACTTGAGTGTTGTCTCCTACTGGATTGATACCTTGGTTCTCAAAAACTGTGGGAAATACTTACACTACTTTGCTGCATCACCCTTTCCTCTTCAAGGGAAAACCAACGCATGCTCAAGAGCTAGCAAGAAGGATTTATGGCGCCGTTGCCAGGGAGATCTATGCCAAGTCAAGACATACCAAGTACCCATCATAAACTCTTCTCCCTCACATTACATTATTTGCCATTCGTCTCTCGTTTTCCTCTCCCCCACTTCTAAAACGATTTTCGAAAACCTTTGCCTTTCCTTCGCCCCTCTTTCGTTTGTCTCTTTTGCTTGCTTCTTGTGTGCTTGTGTGTTAGATCATTTGCTTGCCTTCATGGCTAGCCTTCCTGTGTCTCCGGATTTTGAAGTTCTTCACCTCAAACAAAGACAAGGAGAAAACCTAAAAGATGCTTGGTACAGGATGTTAGGATCCTATCGTAATTGCACTATAGAGGGAGATTTCAAGATTTTACTTCAAAAAATTTATGTTGGGCTAACCATGTGTCATACACAACTCTTGGATTTTGCCGCCAAAGGGAATTTTATCGAAATTGATCCCAGTATTGCGCATGAGATTATAGAAGGAATAGTAGGAGTACTACCCCCACAAAAGGGACTACATCATACTCAGGAAGGAACTCAAGTTTTTGAGAAACTTTGCGAAGTACAAAAATCTCTTGAACCTCTTAAAAATGTTAGTGGGAACCTTAACCGCATGAATATGTTGATCACTCTTTGCAATAAGTGGTTGGATGCTCTAGATCTAAAAATCTCCGAGTACGAAGGGAAACGTAAGGAACCTCCTGGATTCGAGCATAACCCCATTAGAAAGATAAATACCAAAGATGGCAATACCTAGATCTATTCTTGTCTTTATGCCTACCTAGGGGCGTTAAACAATAGTGCTTGTTGGGAGGCAACCCCATTTTATTTTTGTTCTTTACTTTTTGTTCATGTTTAGTAATAAATAATTCATCTAGCCTCTATTATGATTGTGTTTTTTATGTTTTAATTAGTGTTTGTTCCAAGTAAAGCCTTTAGGATCTTCTTGGGTGATTGTTGTTTGATCTTGCTGATAAAAACAGAAAGTATGCGCTCACGAAAATAATTTTCATTTTTTACCAGAGAGGGATAAAATACCAATTCCAACTGTAGTAGATCAATCAATATACAAATTTTCCTGGTCGTCCTAATTTTTCAGAATTTTTGTAGTTACAGAAGTATTTGGAACATCCAGATTGCTACAGACGGTTCTGTTTTTGACAGATTCTGTTTTTCGCGTGTTGTTTGCTTGTTTTGATGCATCTATGGCTAGTATCGGGGGGTATTAACCATAGAGAAGTTGGAATACAGTAGGTTTAACACCAATATAAATAAAGAATGAGTTCATTATAGTACCTTAAAGTGGTGGTTTATTTTCTTATACTAACGGAGCTCATGAGATTTTCTGTTGAGTTTTGTGTTGTGAAGTTTTCAAGTTTTTGGGTAAAGATTTGATGGATTTTGGAACAAGGAATGGCAAGAGCCTAAGCTTGGGGATTCCCAAGGCACCCCAAGGTAAAATTCAAGGACAACTAAAAGCCTAAGCTTGGGGCTGCCCCGGAAGGCATCCCCTCTTTCGTCTTTGTCTATCGGTAACTTTACTTGAGGCTATATTTTTATTCACCACATGATATGTGTTTTGCTTGGAGCATCTTGTATGATTTGAGTCTTTGCCTTTTAGTTTACCACAATCATCCTTGTTGTACACACCTTTTGGGAGAGACACGCATGAATCGGAATTTATTAGAATACTCTATGTGCTTCACTTATATCTTTTGAGCTATACAATTTTGCTCTAGTGCTTCACTTATATCTTTTTAGAGCACAGTGGTGGTTTTATTTTATATAAATTATTGATCTCTCATGCTTCAACTATATTATTTTGAGAGTCTTTTAGAACAACATGGTAATTTGCTTTGGCTATAAAACTAGTCCTAATATGATGGGCATCCAGGATGGGTATAATAAAAACTTTCATATAAAGTGCATGGAATACTATGAGAAGTTTGATGCTTGATGATTGTTTTGAGACATGAGGATGGTGATATTAGAGTCATGCTAGTTGAGTAGTTGTGAATTTGAGAAATACTTGTGTTGAGGTTTGCAAGTCCCGTAGCATGCACGTATGGTAACCGTTGTGTAATTTTTTTGAAGCATGAGGTATTTCTTTGATTGTCTACCTTATGAGTAGCGGTCGGGGACGAGCGATGGTCTTTTACTACCAATCTATCCCCCTAGGAGCATGCGTGTAGTGCTTGGTTTTTGATGACTTGTAGATTTTTGCAATAAGTATGTGAGTTCTTTATGACTGATGTTGAGTCCATGGATTATACGCACTCTCACCTTCCACCTTTGCTAGCCTCTATAAGTACCACACAACTTTCGCCGGTACCATAAACCCACCATTTACCTTCCTCAAAATAGCCATCATACCTACCTATTATGGCATTTCCATAGCCATTCCGAGATATATTGCCATGCAACCTTCGACCGTTCCGTTTATTATGACACGTTCCATCATTGTCATATTGCCTTGCATGATCATGTAGTTGACATCATATTTGTGGCAAAGCCACCATTCATAATTTTTTCATACATGTCACTCTTGTTCATTGCACATCCCGGTACACCGCCGGAGGCACGCATATAGAGTCATATTTTTGTTCTAAGTATCGAGTTGTAATATTTGAGTTGTAAATAAATAGAAGTGTGATGATCATCATTATTAGAGCATTGTCCCATGTGAGGAAACAAAAAAAGGGGGAGAAAAAAGGCCAAAGAAGCCAAACAAAAAAAGAGAGAGAAAAAGAGAGAAGGGACAATGCTACTATCCTTTTTCCACACTTGTGCTTCAAAGTAGCACCATGATCTTCATGATAGAGAGTCTCTTATTTTGTCACTTTCATATACTAGTGGGAAATTTTCATTATAGAACTTGGCTTGTATATTCCAATGATGGGCTTCCTCAAATGCCCTAGGTCTTCGTGAGAAAGCAAGTTGGATGCACACCCACTTAGTTTATTTTGTTGAGCTTTCATACATTTATAGCTCTAGTATCCGTTGCATGGCAATCCCTACTCACTCACATTGATATCTATTGATGAGCATCTCCATAGCCCATTGGTACGCCTAGTTGATGTGAGACCATCTTCGTCCTTTTTGTATTCTCCACAACCACCACTCTATTCCACCTATAGTGCTATGTCCATGGCTCACGCTCATGTATTGCGTGAAAGTTGAAAAGGTTTGAGAATACTAAAGTATGAAACAATTGCTTGGCTTGTCATCGGGGTTGTGCATGATTTGGATATTTTGTGTGACGAAGATGGAGCATAACCAAACTATATGATTTTGTAGGGATGAGCTTTCTTTGGCCATGTTATTTTGAGAGGACATAATTACTGTGTTAGTATGCTTGAAGCATTATTATTTTTATGTCAATATTAAACTTTTGTATTGAATCTTTCGGATCAGAACATTCATGCCACAATAAATAAAATTACATTGATAAATATGTTAGGTAGCATTCTACATAAAAAAAATCTGTTTTTATCATTTACCTCTGTTGGGGAATGCAGTAATTTCAAAAAAAAAATCCTACGCACACGCAAGATCCATGTAGGTGATGCATAGCAATGAGAGTGGAGAGTGTTGTCTACGTACCCTCGTAGACCGTAAGTGGAAGCGTTATGACAAATCGGTTGATGTAGTCGTACGTCTTCACAATTAGACCAATCCTAGCACCGAAGGTACGAAACCTTCGCGATCTTCACACGTTCAGCTCGGTGATGTCCCACGAACTCTAGATCCAGCTGAGGTCGAGGAAGAGTTTCTTCAGCACGACAGTGTGATGACGATGATGATGAAGTTACCGACACAGGGCTTTGCCTAAGCTCTACAACGATATGACCGAGGTGGAAATCTGTGGAGGGGCACTGCACACGGCTAAACAATCAACTTCTGTGTCTATGGGGTGCCCCCTGTCAGTGTCAAAACCAACGGATCTCGGGTAGGGGGTCCCGAACTATGCATCTAGGATCAATGGTAACAGGAGATGGGGGACACAATGTTTTACCCAGGTTCGGGCCCTCTCTATGCAGGTAATACCCTAGATCCTGCTTGATTGATCTTGATGAATATGAGTATTACAAGAGTTGATCTACCACGAGATCGTAATGACTAAACCCTAAAATTCTAGTCTGGCTATGATTATCAAGATTCAGCCTATCTACGGACCTAGCCCTCCGATTTATATAGACACGGGAGGGATCTAGGGCTACACAAGGTCGGTTACAAAGAAAGGAATCTTCATAGTTGGTCGCCAAGCTTGCCTTCGACGCCAAGGAGAGTCCTACCCGGACACGGGTGGAGTCTTCGGTCTTCGTATCCTTACGGCCCATTAGTCCGGCCCATATCCAATAGATCGGACACCAGATGACCCCTTAGTCCAGGACTCCCTCAGTAGCCCGTGAATCAGGCTTCAATCACGATGTGTCAGGCGCGCAGATTGTCTTCGGCATTGCAAGGCGGGTTCTACTTTCCGAATACTCCAGGATAGTCTTTGGATGAAATGAAGGTGTCCAGATCTGCAACATAAGTACCACACACAACCACAAGGAATATAGTATTTCACGAGTCCCATCTACTGACAAGTTTTTACAAGATGACATCACATTTGTTCGGTCACTATATCGAACCGTTTTTGTCCGCCGTTCCGCGTTTCGAGATGCGGTTTCCATTGGCACGTCGTGTCAAAGCAGAGATCATGTCCTCTTATTGCGGGATTTTCATCAATGCGGGCGTGGGTAACCCAACCATGCCATTTACACAGCCCTTGGGAATAGGCGAGTTTTAGGGCGAGTGGGGAGGCGTTCGATATTCACTACCTTCATAAGGGGATAAGGATTCCCCCTTCTTCTCCCACGCCTTCTCTCTTCCTCTGCCCTTCCACTCTTGAGCTCCAACGCCCAAGTTCTCATCTTCTTCCCACTCAAGCTAGCACTCAACCATGTCCGGATTCGGAGGCCAAGGCAAGTGGATGGTCTCCTCCATCAAGGAGAAGGACATTACTGAGCTTCGGGCGACTGGGTACTTGGCAAAGGAAATCGCCCATCGTCTTCCAGCCCAGGGGCAAGTCGTCCCCATGCCAAAGCCCAACGAGAGGGTGGTATTCATCCCTCATTTCCTCCGCCGGATAGGGTTTCCACTCCACCCTTTCGTCCGCAGGCTGATGTGCTATTACGGGATAGACTTCCATGATCTATCCCCGAACTCCTTCCTCAACATCTCGGCGTTCATCATCGTGTGTGAGGCCTTCCTCCGCCTCCAACCCCACTTCGGGCTGTGGCTCAAGGTCTTCAACGTGAAGCCGAAGGTGGTGGATGGCCAGCACGCGGAGTGCGGAGGTGCCATGGTGAGCAAGCTGACTAATGTCTCCTGGCCAAAAGGCACTTTCGTGGAGACTGTCAAGGAAGGGCAGAAACAATGGTTCTACATCACAGAACCCCGCAGCGCAAACTGGGCCGCAGCTGCCGAATTCAATGCTGGCGCTCCAATGCGGCTCACCTCCTGGGTTGAGAAGAGCCCAAACTGGTGCTGATAGCGCTGCAGACGCACATTCAAAGTATGGTGGACAAAGATATCAAGCTTGTCGATATAATCCAGGTGTTGCTAGTTCGCCGGACTCTCCTGTGGCAAAGCCAAAGCCGCCCTCTAAGGGAGTTCAATCCGAAGAAGCACCATCCCCTGAAGAGGCTCTTCGAAACTACTCACGAAGACGCCTTGAAGTTGCTCTTCAAGGGCAATGAGACACCGCCTGCCACATATTCGGTCCGCGGGCACGACATCAACCACCTCGCCAACGAGGTATGTTATTTTTAATGCATCCCCTACTTGCTTGTTTCAAGGATGATATCTAAGCTATTATTATCATTGCTTCTTCAGGATTGGATGGAGAGGGCGACGCAGATCCAGTGTCCGGCTTCGCTTCCTGAAGAACCAGTCATTCCGTGTTTAGGGAAGATGCTGGTGCTGGTACCCTATACGGCGCCGGCGAAGAAGGCCACGGGGAAGGCCAAGGGCGTCCGAAGTGGCCCCCGCCGCAAGGGCGCTTCGGACGCGACGTCCGAAGACAAGACCCGTTCCTCCGTCGCCGAAGACGACGATGATGAGGAGGAGGAGGAGAGCGATTCTCCCCCTGATGGGGGGGAGAAGAGGGCGGCCTCCACAATTCTAGAGGCAGAGGCGCCCAAGAAGGGGAAAGGCCCGCTCGCAGGCAGCTCCGCATGGGACGTCGATAGTAGTCCTGAGCGACGCCCCCGCACTAAGCCTCGGGCTGCATCGTAAGTGCTAAGACTCGTACATGCCCATAAATCTAACCTCTCCTCTTTGTCGTATTGACATGATTAATTATGGTATTGCAGTCCGCTCACGACAGCTCCCAGCGATCCTCATCAAGAGGCTCGTTGGACTCAAAGGAGATGGCTAGCGAGACACCGCCGGCCGCTTACTCTCCCGAGGCCAAGGGAGACATCGAGGTGTTGTCCCGAAGGACCTTCCCAGACCAAGGAGAGGTTCGGGAGGCCATCAAGGCGGCACCGGAGGGCGATACCTCGGCGGCCGGACACATGGGGGAACAAGCCCCCATGGAGACTGACGATGGGGGCCATACTCAAGTCGTCCCCCTCTAAGCATGGATTTGGAGACCCATACGGCACCAGAGTCTGACAAGCAGCCTCCATCAAGAGAAGGAGGCGCGCCTGTCCCACTGGTGACCTCTGTCCAACCAGAGGCGCCGGATAATCTATTGGAAGCGCTATGAGGCGCTTCCATTATGGAAGAACACCGTATCCTTATGGGTGCGGTGATTGAGAAGGTTCAGTCCCTTAAGAGCGGACTGATCGAAGCCTGCAGTGGCCTGCTGACAGGTTTTGAGGTAAGTGGCATTTAACTGAGAAAATCTCAATATAGACAGTAGCCCCTAAGACACTGTCCGATGTTCGGGAAGAGAAGCCGGACAGAGGATCAATGAAATTTCGCAGGAAACTAACTAAAATGTGTCTGATGTGAATAAGCAGGCTTTGCTGCTGGCCGCGACCTCTCACACTGCCGAAGTCTCTAGACTAAAGCAGAGACTAGAGCTGGCCGAGGCGGAACTCGACCAAGCGAGGAAGCAGCTGGAAGTCCAGCAAGGTATGCAATGGCTTGCTATATATTCGGAAAGAGTAAATGATGTATACTGACTGTAGTGTCATTATATGTGTAGGGGCGACGACCGAGGTCGAGGCCCTGAAAACGGCCCTGGCCGAAGCCGAGAAGAAAGCCATCAAGGAGCAGGCCGCTCGCAAGAAGCTGAAGGCCCGGCTGAATGAGGTCCAGCAAAAGCTCCAGGATGCAGTGAAGAAGTATGAGACCCTGGAGGGTGATGTTTCGGCTCGAGAAACCGAACTCTCCAAGGCTCGTCAGAGCGCGGAAGCGGCCTGGATTGAAGTCGAGGGTGCCCTCCAGGAGATCCAAGAGGTCAGGAAGATAGCGGCGGGTAAGGCGTTTAGTATGCAAAGCAAATATATAAAGAAGAAGTATTTCTTACTAACCCAGACTCGGAGTTCTCCAGGAGCCTTCGTAGATCTGCCGCGCAGTGTGCCCGATGCCGCCGAGTTCTTCTGGGCCGAAGAAGGGAGCTCCACAGAGAAATTGTTCCGGTCGCAGTATCTTACGCCAGAGCATCCCGTGCCCTTCACCGATCAGCTGAAACAACTGGTGGAGCTGCATAGGGTGGCCAAACTAGCCATGAAGGATTTGATAATCCGGCCGTGGCCTGCCGAAGCTATGCCCGGCAGCTGCTTCGGTCTTGTGAAGTGGCTGGTGAATGCTTGTCCTTGTCTAGACACCGTCAAGCGATCAGCCTGTATTGAAGGTGCGCGCATAGCCATCGCCCGCTGCAAGATGTGGTGGGCGAAGATGGACGCCATCGAGCTGACCAAGGGGCCGCCGGAGGGCAAGGAGCACCGCACACCCGAGCGCTATTTTGCAGATGTCCTAGAGGGGTCTCGCATTGTAGCAACGCAGTTTTCGCGGGATATTATATTTGAATGAATGTATTCAAGTTCCTTCTACTTTGTATGATAGAACAAAGTGGGTGTGTAATATAATGCTTGTTATGTTTTAAATTTTACCTCCTTTGTGGCCCTGTTGTATGAAATCTGAGGGTTGGCCAGTCGTCAGCTTCTACGCCCACATAGGAAATACAGAGGTGTTCGGGATGGAATCTAAACAATCTTGATTGAATTATATGGTCCTTGAAGGAGTTGTTTAGTGCAACGAACCAGGCAATCAGACTATGCGGCTTGAACACCCTCACTTAGCCATAGGAGTTTGACAATAAAACATAGGCGCAACCCCTAGTATCCGAACCAGAGTGCTATAAGTATCTGATAGGGAAGTACCAATCCTTCGCGTAATGCGGAAGAAATCTCCAACAATTTGCAACCTTCGAACAGCTGACGGGCTCTCGCCGCATCATGACAGTCAGTTTTCGGCTTTCTCTACTGAGGTGCTCCTTTGGATAAGCCATGGCACAATCGTAGTAGTTCTCCCTTTACTACCTTAGCTGATATAGAGGAACATAAGGTAGCAAGCACAGGAGCCGGGCAACCCAACTATTGACCAAATACATGATTCAGAGCCAATGCATATAGTGCTAAATTCGGGGTGCCAAACTTTACTATAAAAAGTGTTCGGACTTTTGTTGCTGTAGTGTGGGGTGCTATGAAGCCCCTGGAAAACATCAAACGTACCAAAGTGTACGGGTGCTACCTGATGGGGTTACCCACAAGGAAAAAGAAGAGAGAAAAGAAAAAAAGAAATAAAACAAAAAGGGTCCAAAAGGTGATAAGCTGGGGCTTTAAAGCTCCAGCCGCGAACTGTTTTCATTGTAATTTGATTAATACGCCGAGGCGCATTGATACATGTAGTGCGATAAGCAACATGCTATTTAATATGCCAAAAACCAAGGGAGAGATGCATGTGGGTCCTGAAAGACAGGTAGAGTGATTGTTAACGAAACCACCTTGAAAATCCTCCGTACGTCTGCGTTTCTCGCCGTCTTTGTGTGGTTATCCTTAGGGCTGGTGATCAGGCCATTAGATAGGGCCTGCGGGATTGAAACCTGAAAAGGAAACGAATAAAAGTGAAAGTATGTGTGTATTTGGTGTCGGTTGAGCCGTACTGTGGATCACAAACTAGTTATGCCTCCGTCGATGCCCATGAAATTTTGAGTGCGTAGTTATGTACGCGTGGTGCGAATGCCACTACTTGACCAGGACTAAGACGGAGGCCGAATTGCTAGTCTAGCTCCTGACGAGCCGAGCTGTCCTACTGCAGGGTGGTTTGGACCCTCCTGACAGTGTCCGTGGGCTCGGCAGCCGAATTAAGGTTCTGCTTGAGAAGGCCCCTCTGTACTTCTGCTGCTAAGGCAGCTGTGTGCTCTTCTGTACGTATGGAGCGTTCCGTATTTCCATTGACTGTTATGATGCCACATGGACCGGGCATCTTGAGCTTGAGATAATCATAGTGTGGCACTGCATTGAATCGGGCGAATGCGGTCCATCCGAGCAGTGCGTGATAGCCGTTGCGAAAGGGGATTATGTCGAAGATTAACTCCTCGCTTCAGAAATTGTCCGGAGATCTGAAGACAACCTCGAGCGTGATTGAGCCCGTATAGTGGGCCTCTACACCTGGTATGACTCCTTTGAAGGTAGTCTTTGTGGGTTTGATCCATGATGGATGAATGCCCATTTTGTGCACTGTATCCTGATAGAGCAAGTTGGGGCTGCTGCCACCGTCCATTAGGACTCGCGTCAGGTGGAACCCATCAATTATTGGGTCCAGGACCAGTGCGGCTAAACCGTCATGACGGATACAGGTCGGATGATCCCGTCGATCAAAAGTGATCGGGCATGACGACCATGGATTAAATTTTGGGGCGATTGGCTCTATCGCGTAGATGTCCCTGAGTGCGCGCTTGCGCTCCCTCTTGGGGTTGTGGGTAGCGTATATCATGTTCACCATTTTGACCTGAGGGGGAAACTTCTCCTGCCCCCCTGTGTTTGGCGGCCGGGGCTCCTCGTCGTCGTATTCGCTTTGCGATCCCTTATCCTTGTTTTCGGCATTTAACTTGCCGGCCAGTTTAAAAACCCAGCAATCTCTGCTGGTATGATTTGGTGGTTTGTCTGGGGTGCCATGAATCTGGCACGGAGGATCGAGTATGCGGTCCAGGCTAGATGGGCCCGAATTGTTCTTTTTGAACGGCTTCTTCCGCTGACCAGGTTTAGAGCCACTGAATCCGGCATTGACCGTCGTTTCCTCGGTGTTGTCATTGTTATTTCGATGTTTGTAACTGTTGCGTCGAGACTTGTTGTTGCTATTTTTAGCTTCAGGGGTGCCGGCGTCACTTGTATTGTTTTTGCTATGGGCCAGCCAACTATCTTCGCCTGTGCAAAAGCGAGTCATGAGTGTCGTGAGGGCCTCCATGGACTTTGGCTTCTCTTGGCCGAGGTGGCGGGCGAGCCATTCGTCGCGGATGTTGTGTTTAAAGGCCGCTAGGGCTTCGGCATCTGGACAGTCGACTATCTGGTTCTTTTTAGTTAGGAACCTGGTCCAGAATTTCCTGTTGGACTCTCCGGGTTGTTGAACTATATGGCTTAAGTTATCGGTGTCCGGAGGTCGAACGTATGTACCTTGGAAGTTATCAAGGAAGGCTTCTTCCAAGTCCTCCCAGCTGCTGATGGAGTTTTCGGGCAGGCTGTTCAACCAGTGCCGCGCTGGTCCTTTGAGTTTCAGTGGGAGGTATTTAATGGCATGAAGGTCATCGCCGTGGGCCATATGAATGTGGAGAATGAAGTCTTCGATCCATACCGCGGGGTCTGTGGTGCCATCATATGATTCTATATTCACGGGTTTGAACCCTTCTAGGAATTCATGTTCCATGACTTCGTCAGTGAAGCAAAGAGGGTGTGCGTCGCCTCTATATTGGGTCGCGTCGTGACGTAGCTCCGATGGAGTCCGTCTGCGGTGTTCGGCCCGTGCATGACTAGGTTTGACATGTCCAAACAGATGGCCGTCATCGCGTGTCGAGGCTCGTCCTTGCGATCCGTAGATCGATCTGGTATGTCCAGCTTTATTGTTCAGGTCATGTCGAAGGTCATATGTATGATCGTGAGCTAATTTACCTCTGCCTTTGCGATGAGGCGGGGCGGGCTGGTGTTCGGCTTGAGTTGCCGATTTGTCCCGGCCACGTGGTGGTCGGTCAGCCGTATTGCACGATGGTGGTATGTGTTCCGGCGCCTCGTCGTCGAACTGAGGTAGTAATTTTCGCTTTGGGTAGCTTTTGGACGGGCGCTTGAGGCTGTATTCTTCGGCTGCTAGGACGTCAGTCCATTTATCATTGAGCAGATCTTGGTCAGCTTGAAGCTGCTGCTGCTTCTATTTCAGGCTTCGTGTAGTGGCTATTTTTTGGCGCTTGAAGCGCTCCTGCTCAAGAGGTTCCTCATGCACGATGACATCCTTGGTGCCGAGGCTTGCCTCATCCTCGCAGAGCGGAAGATAATTATTGTCCTCCGAGTCCTCGTGCGTGGCCTGTTTACCAGGCTAACCTGCCTATCTTCCCGTTCATCCTGTTCGGTAGCTGCATCAACAGGGTCTTCGTTGTCTTCGACACCTTCCGGGGTGTTATCTTCTCCTGTGCCGGTGTTGCTATCTTTACTGCAGCGTGACTTAGAGCGGCGCCGCTGACGCCAGCGTTTCGATTGTATCTCAGGAGGTTTATCCTCAACTGGATCTTCTTTGTCACCGCCGTTGTTCTCCTTTGGTGTATCCACCATGTATACATCGTACGAGGAAGTGGCTGTCCAGGGTCCGGTGAACGGCGGGTCCTGGGCCTCTTCTTCTCCGGCATCGTCGGCCATACCGTCGATGTCGTCGAAGCCGTAATTGAGCATGTGAGTTAAGTCTTCGACAGTGGCTATGAAGTGGGTGGTGGGTGGGGAGCGAAATTCCCTGTCATCAGCTTCTAGTTCGAACCGGATATAGTTCGGTTGCGAACCCCCCGCTAAGGATAGATTTTTTAATGAGTTTAGCACGTCGCCCAAAAGGTGAGTGCTGGAAGATGTCTGCGGCGCTGAATTCGAAGATCGATAAACGATCAAGTTCGGCGTCCCTGGACAGATCTTCGTGTTCGGCGGCTTCGCATTGCGGGCCAACTCGCTTGGCCATCTGGAGCAGATCGATAGCTACGCCCCTGGCCACCAAGTCATATTTGGGAGCTTGAACTACGTTGCGGACATCCGTGGAGACTTGATCTTTGTCATATTCGAGACCGCGACAACCACTCCTGGTCACCTAGATGGACATGACCGCTCTGGCTTTAGATCCAGAGCATGCTGCGCCATCCAAGGACCGAAGGCTCAACCCCACCACGGAGGCCACAAATTCCCCGGCGTTGGAGCCGCACATGGACTTAACCTCACACGATATCTGTGTCGCCGGAACATTGTTGTTGACGATTGAAGGGGCCATCAAACCTTTTGGGGACGACACAGTGGAACTCTCAATGAAAGCACCAATGTCGGTGTCAAAACCGGCGGATCTCGGGTAGGGGGTCCCGAAGTGTGCGTCTAGGACCGATGGTAACAGGAGATGGGGGACACAATGTTTTACCCAGGTTCGGGCCCTCTCTATGGAGGTAATACCCTATGTCCTGCTTGATTGATCTTGATGAATATGAGTATTACAAGAGTTGATCTACCACGAGATCGTAATGACTAAACCCTAAAAGTCTAGTTTGGCTATGATTATCAGGATTCGACCTATCTACGGACCTAGCCCTCTGGTTTATATAGACACGGGAGGGATCTAGGGTTACACAAGGTCGGTTACAAAGAAAGGAATCTTCATAGTTGGTCACCAAGCTTGCTTTCCATGCCAAGGAGACACCTATCCAGACACGGGTGGGGTCTTCGGTCTTCATATCCTTACAGCCCATCAGTCTGGCCCATATCCAATAGGTCGGACACCTGAGGACCCCTTAGTCCAGGACTCCCTCACCCCTCCCCCGTATATAAAGGACTGGAGGAGGGGGAGGGTCGGCCCCCTCATGGCGCGCCATAGGGGGGAGTCCTACTCCCGGTGGGAGTAGGATTTCCCTTTCCCTTGTTGGAGTAGGAGAGAAAGGAAGGGGGAGAGAGAGGGAAGGAAGGGGTGGGGGCAGGCCCCACCCAATTCGGATTGGGCTTGGGGGGCACGCCCTCCACCTTGGCCGCCTCCTCCTCTCTCCCACTAAGGCCCAATAAGGCCCATACACTCCTCGGGGGTTTCGGTAACCCCCCGGTACTCCGGTAAATCCCCGAACTCACCCGGAACCATTCCGATGTCCAAACATAGCCTTCCAATATATCGATCTTTATGTCTCGACCATTTCGAGACTCCTCGTCATGTCCGTGATCATATCCGGGACTCCGAACTACCTTCGGTACATCAAAACACATAAACCCATAATACCGATCGTCACCAAACGTTAAGCGTGCGGACCCTACGGGTTCGAGAACTATGTAGAGATGACCAAGACTCATCTCCGGTCAATAACCAATAGCGGAACCTGGATGCTCATATTGGATCCTACATATTCTACGAAGATCTTTATCAGTCAAACCGCATAACAACACACGTTTTCCCCTTTGTCATCGATATGTTACTTGCCCAAGATTCGATTGTTGGTTTCTCAATAACTAGTTCAATCTCATTACCGGCAAGTCTCTTTACTCGTTCCGTAATGCAACAGCCCGTAACTAACTCATTAGTCGCATTGCTTGCAAGGATTATAGTGATGTGCATTACCGAGAGGGCCCAGAGATACCTCTCCAGTACATGGAGTGACAAATCCTAATCTCGATCTATGCCAACTCAACAAACACCATTGGAGACACCTGTAGAGCATCTTTATAGTCACCCAGTTACGTTGTGATGTTTGATAGCACACTAAGTGTTCCTCCGGTATTCGAGAGTTGCATAATCTCATAGTCATAGGAACATGTATAAGTTATGGAGAAAGCAATAGCAATAAACTAAACGATCATAGTGCTAAGCTAACGGATGGGTCTAGTCCATCACTTCATTCTCTAATGATGTGATCCCGTTCATCAAATGGCAACACATGTCCATGGCTAGGAAACTTAACCATCTTTGATTAACGAGCTAGTCAAGTAGAGGCATACTAGGGACACTCTGTTTGTCTATGTATTCACACATGTACTAAGTTTCCGGTTAATACAATTCTAGCATGAATAATAAACATTTATCATGATATAAGGAAATATAAATAACAACTTTATTATTGCCTCTAGGGCATATTTCCTTCAGTCTCCCACTTGCACTAGAGTCAATAATCTAGTTCACATCGTCATGTCATTTCACACCAATAGTTCACGTCTTTATGTGATTAGTTCACATCTTCATGTGACTAATACCCAAAGGGTTTACTAGAGTCAATAATCTAGTTCACATCGCTATGTGATTAACACCCAAAGAGTGATCATGTTTTGCTTGTGAGAGAAGTTTAGTCTACGGGTCACAATATTCCATATGTATTTTGCAAATTTCTATATCCACAATACTCTACACGGAGCTACTCTAGCTAATTGCTCCCACTTTCAATATGTATCTAGATCAAGACTCAGAGTCATCTAGATCAGTTTAAAAAGCTTGCATCGACGTAACTCTTTACGACGAATTCTTTTATCACCTCCATAACCGAGAAATATTTTGTCAGGAGCGGTTTTCCAACAAAACATTTATTGAAAAGCTGACCCTTGTATTGACCAGTCCAGAAGAATTCTTCTTACTGGCAGACAAAACCTTGATACAGAAGTCCAGCAGTACTAAATATTATACATGAAGGCGGATATGACACAAGGGAATGGTGGCATAACTACTGACTCGTAATAAAAGTGGTGGTGGATATGTCACAGTGAAGTAGGTGACATGACTCCTGTATCTTACAACTCATCAAGCGTCGGAGTGAGGCTCGATGATTTTATTTGGGTAGCGGAAGCGTGTATAACACAAGTGACCAATTCCAGGATCGCACGGGACTGTCTGGGACTCCTCTAGGCTTCGGACTCGCTATCGAACTCTTCATCCATAAGATCGCCTTCGTCAACATCTGGCCAAATCAACAAGCCAGGTGAGTACTTTGAATGTACTCGCAAGACAGTTTGCAAATAAGATATAACAAATGTAAACATGATGCACATGAGCAGGTTAGTATGCACAATCAAATAATAAATTTTGCACTACACGATAAATAAAAGGAAGTCAGGCGGTAGTCCTCCCGAAATCCCATTAAAAATAACTGAAGACCGATCGCGTGTCTGAAGCGACGCCTCGAAAGGTAAAAATAAAATTAAACATTGCCACAGTCGGGCGTCGGGGCGACACCACATAAAGGGCTTATATCAAAAGCAAATAACAATAATTCCACAGTCAGACGTCTGAGCGACATCACATAAAGGGCTTATATCAAAAGTAAATAACAATAATGCCACAGTCGGATGTCTGAGCGACATCACATAAAGGGCTTATATCAAAAGTAAATAACAATAATGCCATAGTCGACGTCTGAGCGACATCACATAAAGGGCTTATATCGACAGTAAATAACAAGAGTGCCATAGTCGGACGTCTGAGCGGCATCACATAAAGGGCTTATATTTCATCATCCATATTCAACTAGTTCATAAATTTAAATCATCTCAAGGAAATACTCAGCACATAATAATCAATTGGTTGGCCCATTCACAGGAATGACGTTCAGCCGATTTACCACTCTCGATTGTCCTGCTTATACCTCCAGAGACTGACACTGGTGTTGATACCGAGATAGATACTGAGACTGACTCTGACATTGAGATGATGTCCAAGTCCTTGATCGTGGACATGGAAATTCGAATGGTTTTGACTCTGCAGAGTTTGTACTTTTTAACCACAGCCAACGGATTTCAGTAGTCACAAGGACTAGTTCCGTTTACGGTGTTATAGAAGAAACACATCCGACCAGTACACACCCATTCCACATTCTGCTGCCAGGGGTCACCCTAGGCAACGTTCAAGAAAAACTTTGAGACGGGGAGGCTACAACCTCGAATAGCATGGGATCAAATTTATATTCGCGCGCTCTAAGGGGTGCCCCCCTCTCGGTCCCAACCGGAAACACCCATGCCCCCTGACCGGATGACGGGCTTTAATCCAGGGCCATGGAACCCTCATCACGGCCCCTCTATTTGGTGTGTACAAGGAGAGAGGCTTGCAACTTACTAAACCGCATTCTTTGCAGAAAGCATGTGGTGGCACGGACGGGGACGAACGGGAACAGAACTTGTTCCACGTTAACACTGGAGTTACGCGGTTGACGTAAGACTGGCATGCTTCAACAATACCAGCTTACAACCTATCATGCCACCACATGATCAGGTTATCTTATCATCATACGAACATATCAACTTCGAAGCTCACCTGTAGCTTGCCTTGCATGCAATATAACATTCACAAAATGCTTATATAAACATGCCATGAGAAAACTACTCAAGCAAACATGCAAAACACTCATCATATCAAAGGTTCAAACATGCTTGCCTGGTTCGGAGTAGTTGGAGTCTAGCTCAGTGAAGTTCGCGGTTCCGTCACCTCCTCCGGTATCTACGGTATAAAGAAAGTCGCATACTAACGTAAATATCGTGTGTGTATAAAAGTTGTTCCAATTTTTTCAAATAAATATGACAAAAAACTAGACAGAAAAATAAAGATGACAGAAAAAGAATCAAGTCAAAATTATCTTTTGTTAAAAAGTTATAAGGGTTTTCGTCCAGGGACTTTTCTATAATGAAACAGAAAGTTTCCAGGGGCTAGATTATAAAAATAGAAAACGTTTTAGTTATAAATACGCCAGTCCAGAGGGGAGGCGTATTTTGCTCGAAGGCGTTTTCAGAAAACGGTTCGAATAAACAGCATAGAGGCTGACGTGGGGGTCCCACCTGTCAGGTTCAAATATTTGAAAAGAAAAACAGAGTACGCCGGCGCCCGAAGCTCGCGGTGGTCGCCGGCGTTGATCCACGGTCAGGAAGGGGGATCGGAGGGTACCTACGTGTTCACGGAGCTCTTCCACACCTGAGGGTGGTGGAGTTGGCCGTCGGCGAGCACCACGTCGGCGATGGCCTTAGCTCCGGCGGACAACGGTTCGGGAGGTGGTGGATCTCGTCAGGGGAAGCTGCAGATGTCAAATTGAGGCTCGGGTTAGATGATTGAGTGTACTAGGAGGCTACTGGCAAGATTTGGGAGGCTGGGATGCCCTCACCGGAGCGAATCGTGCCGGAGCCCGAAGCGGATCGGGGCGGCCGAAGACGGAGAAGAAGACCTCCTCGAGGTCCTCCTAGTGGCTGGGCGTGGCTTTGGTGAGGTGGAGGGGTGATGCTAAGTCGAGAACGAGCTCGAGGGCTCCTTCTATAGCCGGTCTGAGGCAGTTCCCGAGAACGGGATAACTCCGGTGATGATTACGGCGAGGCAGTGGTCGGTCAGGTGGATTAGGGGGTTAGGCATCATCGTAATGGTCTACTGGTTCCGTTCAAGGGTTAAACTTGGCCTGACTTGGGTGGTACTCCAAGTCCCCAACGAAACGGCTTCACGGGGCTCGTTGGCGGCAAAGAGCACGCTCTGCGCCTCTCTGGCTGCGGTGACTGTGTTGCAGCGTGCACAGGGGAGGGGGTGGACACGCAGAGGCTCCGGGTGGCTTGGGCGGTGCTGGTTGGCATCGAAAGGCAGGGATGGCCCCCTGTCGACCGCCACGGGTGGTTCTGCCACCGCAGAAGACGCCGGCGATGAGGTGCCACGTTGCCACCGACACTTGCGCCCGGCCAAGCGACCTTGCGGCGCTCTGGATAAGGAGGAGGAGTAGTGCGCAAGAGGCCAGCGCGAGCACTGGCGAGATTGACGCTGCGCTCTAAAGAAACGACACCGTCGACTGAACCCAGAAACTGAAACCTGGACTTTTCTGAATTTTGACAGAAACAGTGCATGCCAAGTGTTCGATGAAATGTTTTTGGCATGTGGAATTTTTTTTCTAGAGTTGATCTTTGTTGAGGTGACCTCTCAATGCATCTGGGGGCTGCCTGATTTATCTCAGAATTTTTGGAGAAGAAAAACAATGAATTTCATCAAAATTTGCAAATGAGGTCCAAACTTGCAGCAAACATATTTTGAAAATTTTGAATTGTGGGCCAATGGATATAGACGGATCTTGGTTGAGGGTGCTAAGGACTAGCCACAGGAGTTTGTTTGGGACGAAAACTCAAAAGGAAACTTGTAGTTCCTTTGTAAGTCACCTAGGCCCAAAAAAAATGACAGACATTGTTTTGAGGATAAAATAAATAGAATAAAAATCAAAAATGGGTTGGAACTTGCTGGAGTTGGATAATTGACTTGAACCAAAGTAGGGAGGTGGATTTGGAAGAAGATATCAACATGTGACATGGCAAAAGAGAAATTTTTGAATGGGAAAAGAATAAACCCATAACCCCTAGGGTTTCTTTTTAATAGAAGGAATTTCAAGAACTTTCAAAAATAAATTTGTGTTGAGTCAAGACAAAATGAAAAGCTCTCAAGACCAAAAATCAAGGTTGAGAAGAGCACCAAAAATATTTGTCATAAAAGTTTTGAGAAGGAGAGGTTTTTAATAAAAATTTGAAATAGCCTCCTTCAAATCCAATAAAGAATTTGATAAAAACCAAATCAAAATTTTTTTGGAGTGTCACAACACCTACCCCCTTAGGAAAAATCTCGTCCCCGAGATTTCAGCTGATCCTCAAATAGGTGTGGGTACTCTGCCCGGAGTGAGTCCTCTCTTTCCCATGTTGCTTCATCCTCGGTGTGATTGCTCCACTGAACCTTGAAAAACTTAATTGTTTTCTGACAGGTCCTCCTTTCAGACTCTTCTAATATTTATATTGGGTGTTCCCTTTAGGTGAGTTCTGGTTGCATGTCAGTGCTCTCATGTGACACTTGCTTCTCTGGGTTGCTTACGCATTTCCTCAACTGTGAGACGTGGAACACGTCGTGGACGTCTGACAGCTCTTTGGGTAGGTCTAGCTGGTAGGCTACTGTTCCTCTCCGTGCGACCACACAAAAGGGTCCAATAAATCTTGGTGCTAGCTTTCCTTTAACCTTGAACCGTTGCAGGCCCCTCATAGGGGATACTCGTAGATACACATATTCACCGGGTTCAAAGCTGACTTCATGGTGTTTTTGATCGTAATAACTCTTTTGTCGGCTTTGAGCTGTCTTGAGTCGGTCCCTGATTTGTCTAACTTTTTCTTCAGCATCCTTGAGCATGTCTGGGTCGAAGATACGGTTGTCTCCTGTTTCTGACCAATTTAATAGGGTACGACATCTCCGCCCGTACAAGGCTTCAAAAGGTGCCATTTGTAGACTGGATTGGTAACTGTTGTTGTATGTGAACTCGGCATATGGCAAGCTTTCTTCCCAACTGGCTCCATAGGTGAGGACACATGCTCTCAACATGTCCTCCAAAATTTGGTTCACGCGTTCAGTTTGTCCATCAGTCTGGGGGTGGTATGCTGTACTGAATGCTAGTTGAGTTCCCAAGGCCTGTTGTAAATGATCCCAAAATTTCGAGATGAATTGCGTGCCTCTGTCGGATATTATAGTCTTTGGAACTCCATACAGACAAACTATACGGGAGAGATAAAGCTTGGCAAGCTTCTGAGTGGTGTGGGTTGTTTTTACTGGGATGAAATGTGCCACCTTGGTTAGTCTATCCGTGATGACCCTTATGGCGTCATTTCCGTGTTGTGACCGAGGTAGTCCAACAATAAAATCCATCCCAATTTCGTCCCATTTCCACTCAGGTATCCTGTTTGGCTGTAATAGTCCCCCTGGTTTTTGGTGCTCGGCTTTAATGCGCTGACAAGAATCACAACATGCAATGAAGGTGGCTATATCCCTCTTCATACCGTGCCACCAGAATCTTTCCTGAATGTCCTTATACATTTTGGTTCCCCCAGGGTGGATTGAATATGGAGCGGTGTGGCCTTCAGCTAGAATTTGCTGTTTGAGGTCCTCTATATTTGGCACGCAAAGTCTGTCTCCGTACCATAATATTCCCTCATCGTCTATGATGAATTCCGAGGCCTTGCCCATACTTACTTCTCTTTTTATGCCTTCGATGCTGGGGTGTCCATGCTAAGCTTTCTTAATCTGCTCCACAAGGGTGGGTTGTATTCCCAAATTTGACACAGTGCCTTCCGTGACTATCACCAAGTTGAGTTTGACGAACTCCTGTTGAAATTCTGGTCTCAAGTTATGTGGGTGGTCGTTGCTCGAGCTGGGGTTTCGACTAAGAGCATCTGCCACTACATTCACTTTTCCTGGGTGGTAGTGGATGCCAACATCATAATCTTTCACTAATTCCAACCAGCGTCATTGCCGTAAATTGAGCTCTGGCTGGGTGAAAATATATTTGAGGCTTTTGTGGTCTGTATATATTTCACAATGATTTCCAAGCAAAAAGTGTCTCCACTCTTTGAGTGCATGAATGACTGCTGCCAATTCTAAGTCATGAGTGGGATAATTTTCTTCATGCTTTCGAAGTTGTCTGGAAGCGTATGCGACTACTTTGCCTTCTTGCATTAGCACGCATCCGAGGCCTTTCCGGGACGCGTCACAATACACTTCAAAACTTTTGTGTATGTCTGGTATAACCAATACTGGTGCTGTTGTTAATTTCTTCTTGAGTTCTTGGAAACTTTTCTCGCAAGCTTCAGTCCATACAAATTTCTTATCCTTCTTGAGTAACTGTGTCATTGGCTTTGCTATGGTGGAGAACCCCTCAATAAACCTTCGGTAGTATCCAGCCATTCCCAGAAAACTTCGGACATCTGTTACGTTGGCTGGTGGTTTCCAGCCAAGCACGGCCTTGACTTTTTCTGGGTCCACGACAACACCTTCTTGGGTCATTACGTGGCCTAGAAAACCAACCTGTCTTAACCAAAATTCACATTTGCTGAATTTGGCGTATAATTGGTGTTTCCTTAATTCTCCCAGTACAATCATGAGATGTTCTGCATGCTCTTCTGGTGTCTTAGAGTATACCAGAATATCATCAATGAACACCACAACAAATTTGTCCATAAATTTTATAAACACTTTGTCCATGAGATGGACAAAATATGCAGGGGCGTTTGTTAGTCCAAACGGCATTACTGTAAACTCATACAATCCGTATCTGGAGGTGAATGCTATCTTAGGGATATCTTCTGTCCGTACTTTTAATTGATGATATCCTGACCTTAAATCGATTTTTGAGAAAACTTTGGCTTGTGCGAGCTGGTCAAATAAATCATTTATCCGTGGAATCGGATATTTATTTTTGATGGTGACCATGTTGAGTGCTCGATAGTCTATGCATAATCTCAGTGTCCCATCCTTTTTCTTGGCAAATAATACTGGTGAACCCCAAGGTGAGGAGCTGGCTCGTATAAATCCTTTGTCCAGTAATTCTTTTATTTGCTTCTTTAATTCGACCAACTCGGAGGGTGCCATCCTATAGGGTTTCTTGTAAATGGGGGTGGTTCCAGGTGCTAGTTCAATGCTGAACTCTATTTCCCGATCTGGCGGCATGCCTGGTAGTTCTTCGGGAAATACGTCAGGGAACTCACATACTACTGGAACTTTCCTTAGCTCTGAAATGTTCACTTTGTTCAACTTTGGTTGTCGTGATCTTGGTCTTTCTTGAGTTGCGACTTTTATTGTCTTCCCGTGGTGATGAGTGAGAATTACAGTCCGGTTGAAGCAATCGATAAATCCTTTGTTGGTGGTTAACCAATCCATTCCTAGGATAACATCCAGTCCTTTATTCTCCAATACAATGAGGTTTGCTTGAAACTTTTGTCCTTCAAACTCAATAACCACACCTTGGCAGTAACTCTGAGTGATTTGCTTATTCCCGGGGGACTTGATGATCATGGATTTTTCCAAAGGAAGCATCGAAAAATCATGTTGCAAAGCAAAACTCTTTGAAATGAACGAGTGAGAAGCTCCAGAATCAAACAAAACCGTGGCAGGTGTTGTGTTGACAGGGAATGTACCGAGTACGATATCTGGGGCATTCTGTGCTTCCTCCTTGGTCACATGGTTCAAGTGACCCTTCTTGTGATTGTTATTGGGGTTGAAATTGTTACGCTTGGGTGCCGGATTGTTTCCATTGTTGTTCGGCTTTGGGGCCGAGTTTCTTGGCTTTGGGCATTGTTTAGCATAGTGTCGTTCCTCTCCACAAGCGTAGCAAGTAACACCCGGGCGATATGTGAAATCCTTGTCCCTTGTGTGAAATTTTTTGATTGGGCATGGGACATTGGTTGTGGGTCTGTTTGCTCCAATCTTCTGAGGGTCAGTCTTGGTCCGGTTGTTGCGAGCATGAGTAGTCTTGTCCCTTTTCCGCTTGCGAAATTCCTCCAAGCTGCGGCGCTCATTTTCCAATGTAATGGCCTTGTCCACAAGTGTTTTGAAATCCGGGAAGGTGTGTACGACCAGCTGGCATTTAAGTGCTGGTGCTAGACCATCCAGAAATTTCTCCATCTTTTTGTTCTCCGTCATACGCTCTTCGTTGGCGTAACGAGACAATAGAGTAAACTGACTATTGTACTCAGTCACCGTCATGCTTCTCTGCTTGAGGTCATCGAATTCCCTTTTCTTGATCTTCATAATGCTTCTGGGAATGTGCGCCCCACGAAATCCTTCCTTAAAATCTTCCCAGGTGATATCATTTTCATTGGGGTGCATGTGTAGGAAATTCTCCCACCATGATGCAGCTGCTCCCGTGAGATAGTGAGGTGCATAAAGTACCTTCTCACGGTCTGAACACTGTGCAATAACTAACTTCCTTTCAATGTCTCAAAGCCAATCATTGGCCTCAAGAGGTCTATCAGTGTGAGAGAACGTCGGGGGACGCGTCTTCTGTAGTTCAGACAATTTGGAGTGCTGCTGATATGGTTCACGGTGGTTTCCCATATTGATAATATGGTTCATCATTTCTTGATGCTGCTGCTGGCTTTGCTCATAAAGGCAGCATACTTGAGAAAATGTTGTTTCACGGCCTTCCTGACTTGACTGCCCCTGTGTGAAATTGCTACTTGTCTGGGTACCATAATTTTCTTCTGGCGGACTTGGCATAGAACGAGTCTAGGGACGAGGCATATTCCACTCTGGGGTATTTTTGCAAAAACTCATGAGAAAAACTGAGTGGCAAAAATAAATAATTTTGAAAAGGCGGAAATTTTAAGAACTCCAACATTTTTCAAGAAAATACTTGATTGCGCATGGAGAAGGACTGCTCAATACATATCTTACACGCAAGCCGTAATTATACAATACATCACTCAGGATGCGCGTACACATTCCTGACATGTTATTTAGGCTAGTGCACTTCTCCGAGTTCCTACATGATGCGCACACAAACTACTTCTCACCAAACCTATGTACATATAAACATATCATACAAGCTAGCACATCGCATGGCTGCTATGTGAATTCAGTCGGAGATGGTGAAAACTTCCTTTGGCCCGCCGAGGGCAAGACCCAGTGGTGCTGGAGACTCAACCTCCTCCTCATAAATACGCTCCAGGTGCGAAGTACTGGGTTGCGGAGCTGGCGCGGGTGTGGCAGGTGGTGCAGCTCTGACTGGAGTAGGAGCAATGACCTGGTCAAACTCCTCAGTGGTAGGCAGGCGGCGAGCGGTGGCTAAGATGGCAGGAGTATAGGATGCTGAGGACGAGACGAATGTAAGTGGTGGTGCCATATGGAGGAGCTCCCTCCTGTTGGCGGAGCAGCCATGGATGGAATCCATACGAGCAGCTATGAGGTCATTCACCAGGTTGTCAAAAGCTGCCTCAAGCGCCTTGAGATACTCAACAAGCATTTCAATAGCCTCATCTCTTTCTCCCCTAGCGCAAGGGAATGCATAGTGGCAAGTGTATGGCACGTGGCATGAGAGGTAGCGGTAGCAACGAGTCTTCATTGAAGGAAGAACATCCCAGAGGCGGGCTATTGCCTCATGGGCAGCCATCTGCATGGCATGCCTCTCCGTAGGCATGGACCTTCCTACAAATCGGAAGTGGCGTATCTCAGAACGTCCTCCCTTGAATTGCACCGCAGCCTGGTACATAGATACGCTGTCGCTGATCTTGTGCTGGTAGAGTGTGAACTCCGGGCGAGCCGATGGCCCGATCGCGACTTTGGTGATGGAGACGAGAAGCTTGATGAACCCTTCAGGAACATTGGCGAACACCTGTGACTCACAGTCGTTGTCAGCCATCTACAAAAGTAGACAAAAATTCCGAATAGTCAAGTCATAAATTTATGATGACTAACAGAAAATTGCTACGTTTGCAAAATGCTAAAAAATTAGCACTTAATACGCTAATAACCGATTAGTGAACGCACCTAGTGGCTTCCTACAGTCAGCCTGGCTCTAATACCAAGTTTGTCGGGACCGGTTTTCCAATAAAACATTTATTGAAAAGCCGACCCTTGTATTGACCAGTCTAGAAGAATTCTTCTTACTGGCAGACAAAACCTTGATACAGAATTCCAGCAGTACTAAATATTATACAAGGTTGAGCTGAGGATGCTCAACAATTTATTACAAGCATGCCGATATTATACATAAAGGTGGATATGACACACGGGAATGGTGGCATAACTACTGACTCGTAATAAAAGTGGTGGTGGATATGTCACAGTGAAGTGGGTGACATGACTCCTGTATCTTACAACTCATCAAGCGTCGGAGTGAGGCTCGATGATTTTATTTGGGTAGAGGAAGCGTGTATAACACAAGTGACCAATTCCAGGATCGCACGGGACTGACTGGGACTCCTCTAGGCATCGGACTCGCTATCGAACTCTTCATCCATAAGATCGCCTTCGTCAACATCTGGCCAAATCAACAGGCCAGGTGAGTACTTTGAATGTACTCGCAAGACAGTTTGGACATAATATATAACAAATGTAAACATGATGCACATGAGCCGGTTAGTATGCACAATCAAATAATAAATTTTGCACTGCACGATAAATAAAAGGAAGTCAGGCGGTAGTCCTCCCAAAATCCCATTAAAAATAACTGAAGACCGATCGGGTGTCTGAAGCGACACCTCGAAAGGTAAAAATAAAATTAGACATTGCCACAGTCGGGCGTCGGGGAGACACCACATAAAGGGCTTATATCAAAAGCAAATAACAATAATGCCACAGTCGGATGTCTGAGTGACATCACATAAAGGGCTTATATCAAAAGTAAATAACAATAATGCCACAGTCGGACGTCTGAGCGACATCACATAAAGGGCTTATATCAAAAGTAAATAACAATAATGCCACAGTCGGACGTCTGAGCGACATCACATAAAGGGCTTATATCGACAGTAAATAACAAGAGTGCCACAGTCGGACGTCTGAGCGACATCACATAAAGGGCTTCTATCGAAAGTAAATAACAAGAGTGCCACAGTCGGACGTCTGAGCGACATCACATAAAGGGCTTATATTTCATCATTCATATTCAACTAGTTCATAAATTTAAATCATATCAAGGAAATACTCAGCACATAATAATCAATTGGTTGGCCCATTCACAGGAATGACATTCAGCCGGTTTACCACTCTCGATTGTCCTGCTTTTACCTCTGGAGACTGACAGTGGTGTTGATACCGAGATCGATACTGAGACTGACTCTGACATTGAGATGATGTCCAAGTCCTTGATCGTGGTCATGGAAATTCGAATGGTTTTGACTCTGCAGAGTTTGTACTTTTTAACCACAGCCAACGAATTTCAGTAGTCACAAGCACTAGTTCTGTTTACGGTGTTTTAGAAGAAACACATCCGACCAGTACACACCCACTCCACATTCTGCTGCCAGGGGTCACCCTAGGCAACGTTCAATAAAAACTTTGAGACGGGGAGGCTACAACCTCGAATAGCATGGGATCAAATTTATATTCGCGGGCTCTAAGGGGTGCCCCCTCTCGGTCCCAACCGGAAACACCCATGCCCCCTGACCGGATGACGGGCTTTAATCCAGGGCCATGGAACGCTCATCACGGCCCCTCTATTTGGTGTGTACAAGGAGAGAGGTTTGCAACTTACTAAACCGCATTCTTTGCAGAAAGCATGTGGTGGCACGGACGGGGACGAACGGGAACAGAACTTGTTCCACGTTAACACTGGAGTTACGCGGTTGACGTAATACTGGCATGCTTCAACAATACCAGCTTACAACCTAGCATGCCACCACATGATTAGGTTATCTTATCATCATACGAACATATCAACTTCGAAGCTCACCTGTAGCTTACCTTGCATGCAATATAACATTCACAAAATGCTTATATAAACATGCCATGAGAAAACTACTCAAGCAAACATGCAAAACACTCATCATATCAAAGGTTCAAACATGCTTGGCTGGTTCAGAGTAGTCGGAGTCTAGCTCGGTGAAGTTCGCGGTTCCGTCACCTCCTCCGGTATCTACGGTATAAAGAAAGTCGCATACTAACGTAAATACCGTGTGTGTATAAAAGTTGTTCCAATTTTTTTTCAAATAAATATGACAAAAAACTAGACTGAAAAATAAATATGACAGAAAAAGAATCAAGTCAAAATCATCTTTTGTTAAAAAGTTATAAGGGTTTTAGTCCAGGGACTTTTCTGTAATGAAACGGATAGTTTCCAGGGGCTAGATTATAAAAATAGAAAACGTTTTAGTTATAAATACGCCAGTCCAGAGGGGAGGCGTATTTTGCCCGAAGGCGTTTTCAGAAAACGGTTCGAATAAACAGCATAGAGGCTGACGTGGGGGTCCCACCTGTCAGGTTCAAATATTTGAAAAGAAAAACAAAGTACGTCGGCGCCCGAAGCTCGCGGTGGTCGCCGGCGTTGATCCACGGCGAGGAAGGGGGATCGGAGGGTACCTACGTGTTTACGGAGCTCTTCCGCACCTGAGGGTGGTGGAGTTGGCCTTCGGTGAGCACCACGTCGGCGGTGGCCTTAGCTCCGGCGGACAACTGTTCGGGAGGTGGTGGATCTCGTCAGGGGAAGCTGCAGACGTCAAATTGAGGCTCGGGTTAGATGATTGAGTGCACTAGGAGGCTACTGGCAAGATTTGGGAGGCGGGGATTCCCTCACCGGAGCGAATCGTGCCGGAGCCCGAAGCGGATCGGGGCGGCCGGAGACGGAGAAGAAGACCTCCTCGAGGTCCTCCTAGTGGCTGGGCGTGGCTTTGGTGAGGTGGAGGGGTGATGCTGAGTCAAGAACGAGCTCGAGGGCTCCTTCTATAGCTGGTCCGAGGTGGTGCCCGAGAACGGGATAACTCCGGTGATGATTACGGCGAGGCAGTGGGCGGTCAGGTGGATTAGGGGGTTAGGCATCATCGCAATGGTCTACTGGTTCCGTTCAAGGGTTAAACTTGGCCTGACTTGGGTGGTACTCCAAGTCCCCGACGGAACGGCTTCACGGGGCTCGTCGGCGATAGAGAGCGCGCTCTGCGCCTCTCTGGCTGCAGTGACTGTGTTGCAGCATGCATAGGGGAGGGGGTGGACACGCGGAGGCTCCGGGTGGCTTGGGCGGTGCTGGTCGGCGCTGAAAGGCAGGGATGGCCCCCTGTCGACCGCCACGGGTGGTTCTGCCACCGCAGAAGACGCCGGCGACGAGGTGCCACGTTGCCTGCGACACTTGCGCCCGGCCAAGCGACCTTGCGGCGCTCTGGATAAGGAGGAGTAGTGCGCAAGAGGCCAGCGCGAGCACTGGCGAGATTGACACTGCGCTCTGAAGAAAGGACACCGTCGACTGAACCCAGACACTGAAACCTGAACTTTTCTGAATTTTGACAGAAACGGTGCATGCTAAGTGTTCGATTAAATGTTTTTGGCATGTGGATTTTTTTTTCTGGAGTTGATCTTTTTTGAGGTGACCTCTCAATGCATCTGGGGGCTGCCTGATTTATCTCAGAATTTTTTGAGAAGAAAAACAATGAATTTCATCAAAATTTGCAAATCAGGTCCAAACTTGCAGGAAACATATTTTGAAAATTTTGAACTGTGGGCCAATGGATATAGATGGATCTTGGTTGAGGGTGCTAAGGACTAGCCAGAGGAGTTTGTTTGGGATGAAAACTCAAAAGGAAACTTGTAGTTCCTTTGTAAGTCACCTAGGCCCAAAATAAATGACAGACATTCTTTTGAGGATAAAATAAATAGAATAAAAATCAAAAATGGGTTGGAACTTGCTGGAGTTGGATAATTGACTTGAACCAAAGTAGGGAGGTGGATTTGGAAGAAGATATCAACATGTGACATGGCAAAAGAGAAATTTTTGAATGGGAAAAGAATAAACCCATAACCCCTAGGGTTTCTTTTTAATAGAAGGAATTTCAAGAACTTTCAAAGATAAATTTGTGTTGAGTCAAGACAAAATGAAAAGCTCTCAAGACCAAAAATCAAGGTTGAGAAGAGCACCAAAGATATTTGTCATAAAAGTTTTGAGAAGGAGAGGTTTTTAATAAAAATTTGAAATAGCCTCCTTCAAATCCAATAAAGAATTTGATAAAAACCAAATCAAATTTTTTTGGAGTGTCACATATTTCCTTAGTCCTCTAAGGATAATTTTGACCATTGTCCAGTGATCTACTCCAAGTTCACTATTGTACTCCCTTGCCAAAATGATGCTAAGGTATACAATAGATCTGGTATAGAACCTATGACTGAGGCATAGGGATTGACTTTTTATTCTCTTTCTATTTTATGCCATGGCCGGGTTTTGAGACTTTACTCTATTTCACACCTTACAACTCAGGCAAGAACTCCTTCTTTGACTGATCCGTTTTGAACTCCTTCAAAATCTTATCAAGGTATGTACTCATCGAAAGTCTTATCAAACGTCTTGATCTATCTTTATAGATCTTGATGCCCAATATGTAAGTAGCTTTACAGGTAATTCTTTCTTTGAAAAACTCCTTTCAAATTCTCCTTTATGCTTTCCAGAAAATTCTACATCATTTCTGATCAACAATATGTCATTCACATATACTTATTAGAAAGGCTGTAGTGTTCCCACTCACTTTCTTGTAAATAGAGGCTTCACCGCAAGTCTGTATAAAACTATATGCTTTAATCAACTCATCAAAGCGTATATTCCAACTCCGAGATGCTTGCACCAGTCCATAGATAGATCGCTGGAGCTTGCACACTTTGTTAACACCTTTAGGATTGACAAAACCTGCTGGTTGCATCATATACAACCTTTTTTAATAAATCCATTAAGGAATGTAGTTTTGATATCCATTTGACAGATTTCATAAAATGCGGCAACTACTAACATGATTCGGACAGACTTTTAAGCATCGATACGAGTGAGAAAATCTCATCGTAGTCAACACCTTGAACTTGTCGAAAACTTTTTTGCGACAATTCAAGCTTTGTAGATAGTAACACTACTATCAGTGTCCGTCTTCCTCTTGAAGATCCATTTATTCTTAATGGATCGCCGATCATCGAGCAAGTCAATCAAAGTCCATACTTTGTTCTTTATACATGGATCCCATCTCAGATCTCATGGCCTCAAGCCATTTTGCGGAATCTGGGCTCATCATCGCTTCTTCATAGTTCGTAGCTTCGTCATGGTCAAGTAACATGACCTCCAGAATAGGATTACCATACCACTCTGGTGCGGAACGTACTCTGGTTGACCTACGAGGTTCGGTAGTAACTTGATCCGAAGTTTCATGATCATCATCATTAATTTCCTCACTAATTGGTGTAGGCATCACTGGAACTGATTTCTGTGATGATCTACTTTCCAATTCGGGAGAAGTTACAATTACCTCATTTCCTCCCACTCACTTCTTTCGAAAGAAACTCCTTCTCTAGAAAGGATCAATTTTGAGCAACAAAGATCTTGCCTTCGGATCTGTGATAGAATGTGTACCCAACAGTTTCTTTTGGGTATCCTATGAAGACACACTTCTCTGATCTGGGTTTGTGCTTATCAGGCTGAAACTTTATCACATAAGCATTGCAACCCCAAACTTTAAGAAATGACAGCTTAGGTTTCTTGCTAAACCACAGTTCGTACGGTATCATCTCAACGGATTTTTAGACGATGCCCTATTTAACGTGAATGCAGCTTTCTCTAATGCATAACCCCAAAATGATAGTGGTAAATCGGTAAGAGACATCATATATCGCACCATATCTAATAAAGTATGGTTATGACCTTCGGACACACCATTACGCTATGGTGTTCCTGGTGGCGTGAGTTGTGAAACTATTCGACATTGTTTCAACTGAAGGCCAAACTCGTAATTCAAATATTTCATCTCCGTGATCAGATCGTAGAAACTTTATTTTCTTGTTATGATGATTCTCCACTTCACTATGAAATTCTTTGAACTTTTCAAACATTTCAGACTTGTGTTTCATTAAGTAGATATACTCATATATGCTCAAATCATCTGTGAATGTATGAAAATAACGATACCCGCCACGAGCATCAAACTTGGAATTACTTCCAACACACATCGTCACCTCGCCCTCAACTAGTCTCTGTTCATTTTATAACTCGTGTCTCAAGTTACTAATCATAGCAACTGAACCAGTATTAAATACCCAGGGGCTACTATGAACACTAGTAAAGTACTATGAACTCTAGAATTTCTAGAATTATTATTTATTTAAAAATAAAATATTAAATTGCAACGGGTACACAGAAGTGTACCCAGCAAAGTGCACGGAGGCTGACATGTTGGGCCAGTCAACTGCGTTGTGATACGTCTCCAACGTATCTATAATTTTTGATTGTTCCATGGTATTATATTATCTGTTTTGGATGTTTAATGGGCTTTAATGTGCTCTTTTATATTATTTTTGGGACTAACCTATTAACCGGAGGCCCAGTGCCAGTTTCTGGTTTTTTTTGCCTATTTTAGAGTTTCGGAGAAAAGGAATACCAAACGGAATCCAGACAGAATGAAACCTTCACGATGATCTTTCTTGGACCAAAAGCAATCTAGAAGACTTGGAGTTGAAGTCTGGAACTCCGCGAGGCGGCCACGTGGCAGGAGGGCGTGCCTAGGGGGTAGGGGCGCCCCCACCCTTGTGGGCCCCATGAAGCTCCACCGACATACTTCTTTCGCCTATATATACTCTTATATCCTAGAAACATCATGGGGAGCCATGAAACCACTTTTCCACCACCGCAACCTTCTGTACCCGTGAGATCCCATCTTGGGGCCTTTTCTGGTGATCTGTCGGAAGTGAATCAATCACGGAGGGCTTCTACATCAACACCATAGCCTCTCCGATGAAGCGTGAGTAGTTTACCACAAACCTTCAGGTCCATAGTTATTAGCTAGATGGCTTCTTCTCTCTCTTTGATCTTCAATACAAAGTCCTCCTTGATGTTCTTGGAGATCTATTCGATGTAATACTATTTTGCGGTGTGTTTCCCGAGATCCGATGAATTGTGGAATTATGAACTTGATTATCTATGAATATTATTTGGTTCTTGTAACGCCCACGATGCGGCTATATCTCCCACGTGTTGAGGCACGACTTAGAGGCATAACCGCATGGTGGTATTGTCGCAAGAGGGGTAATCTTCACACAATCCCTTGTACCGAATAAGAAAGGGGTAAGGAGTACAATCGCCACTTCACACAAATAACAAGTAAACATACATCATCGAGAGTACAATCAAGGTCCGACTACGGAACCAAAATAAAAGAAGACAACCCCAAACGCTAGATCCCCGACCGTCCCAACTGGGCTCCACTACTGATCATCAGGAAACAAACCATAGTAACGACCAAGGTCCTCATCGAGCTCCCACTTGAGTTTGCTAGCATCACCTGCACTGGTATCATCGGCACCTGCATTTGTTTGGAAGTATCCGTGAGCCACGAGGACTCAGCAATCTCACACCCGCGAGATCAAGACAATTTAAGCTTATGGGTAGGATAACATAATGAGGTGGAGCTGCAGCAAGCGCTAAGCAAATATGGTGGCTAACATACGCATATAAGAGTAATATGAGAAGCTACGCAATGGTCGAAAAGCTATATGTCATCAAGAAGTGATCCTGAAACTACTTACGTTCAAACATAACCCAAGACCGTGTTCCCTTCCCGGACTCCGCCGGAAAGAGACCATCACGGCTACACACGCGGTTGATTCATTTTAATTAAGTCAAGCGTCAAGTTATCTACAACCGGATATTAACAAATTCCCATCTGCCACATAACAGCAGGCACGGCTCTCGAAAGTTTATACCCTGCAGGGGTGTCCCATCTTAGCCCATCACAAGCTCTCATGGTCAACGAAGGATATCCATCTCCCAGAAAGACCCGATCAGTCTCGGAATCCCGGTTATAAGACATTTCGACAATGGTACAACAAGACCAGCAAAGCCGCCCTATGTGCCGACAAATCCCGAGAGGAGTCGCACGTCTCTCGTTCTCAGGGCACACCGGATGGGCCAGACGTCGGGTTGGCATAGACCCTGATTGCCTAGGGGCGCCGGACATCGCCTAGGTTGGACCAACACTTACAGGAGGACTGGCCCAGGGGTTTAAAATAAAGATGACCCTTGGTCTACAGAACCCAAGGGAAAAGGCTTAGGTAGGTAAATGTTAAAACCAAGGTTGGGCCTTGCTGGAGGAGTTTTATTCAAAGCAAACCGTCAAGGGGGTCCCATAACTCCAACCGCGTAAGGAACGCAAAATCAAGGAACATAACACCGGTATGACGGAAACTAGGGCGACAAGAGTGGAACAAAACACCAGGCAAAAGGCCGAGCCTTCCACCCTTTACCAAGCATATAGATGCATTAATTAAATAAGAGATATAGTGATATCCCACATATCCATGTTCCAACATGAAACAAACTTCAACTTCACCTGCAACTAACAACACTATAAGATGGGCTGAGCAAAAGCGGTAACATAGCAAAACAATGGTTTGCTAGGAAGGTGGGTTAGAGGCTTGACATGGCAATATGGGAGGCATGATATAACAAGTGGTAGGTAGCACGACATAGCGGCAGAACGAACAACTAGCAAGCAAAGATAGAAGTGATATTGAGGGTATGGTCATCTTTCCTGAAATCCTGCAAGGAAGAAGAACGAGTACATGAAGAAGACAAACGGATGTAGTCAAACGGGTCCTCACAAACGCGACATTACCAGAACTAACAAGAAGAAGCAACACCGGAAAGGAGCAAACAAGATGGTAAACACACAAGCATAAACATGGCATCATGCACAATCAAGTATGATGCATGTCCGGTTTTAAAGAGGCATGACAAAGTGCACAAACAAAACTACAAGTTAAGTGGAGCTCAACATGTAACAAGATGCATGTTGACGAAACACCAGATTCAATTATTTAGTTCACTCCCGTTTATGCACCCAACAATACTAAATGTAATTAAACATGGCAAGGGATGAAGCATTAGTAAACTAACTATTTAGGCAAATTTAAATGAGGCCAGAAATAACAAGCAACAATTCCGGAAAATCCTCATGTGCATATTTTAGATTTGGTACTGTTCTGTCCTAAAGCAAATTTTATTGTTGTTAAATAGTAAAACAAAGTGCACCAAGTTAACATATGCATTTTTCTACCCCATTTACATATAAAGTTTATTAAAATTGGAGCTACGGTTATTTAGTTATGAATTAAATCATTTTAGCATGACATTTATGCAAATTAATACAAACATCAATTTAAACATTTTTAAACATATATGAAAGTTGGATATTATGAAACTAGGTCAAATTCTAAGCATTTTTCATATATAATTTGTTTTAAACCGATGCATGGTTAAGAAGTCATTATATGCATGATGTTTAGGGGGTTTTCTGTAAATCTATTTTCTCTGGAAATTAGGAAATCACATAACAGAAAAAACGTGGCAGGCCGAAACAACACTTGGGCCAACAGCGGAAGGGTGGCTCACCATGGGCTGAGGCCCAGTTCAGTGAGGAGGGCGCTGGCTGGCCGGACAGGGACGAGGCCCACGAGGCCGGGTCAACGGGCACACGACTTGGCGCTGCGGTCATTCTCCTCGCGCAAGGAGAGGAGGCGAGCAGGGCGCCGGTGGCCGGGAGAAGAGCTCCGGTGAGCGGGGAAAAAGGGCGGCGAGGTCTTTGGCATGGGGAAGCTCGGATCGACCGGATCCAATGCGCAGGGAGCCCGTTCCCGGCGGCGGCGGGGCTCGACAAAGAAGGGTGGGAGCGGTCAGGAACAGCTCCAGGAGTGGAACTTGTCGAGGGGGCGGCGCTGCGGGTCCCTGCGGGCCGCGAGGGACTTGGCGAGGCTTCTGCGCGCTGGGAATCAGGCGAACGAGAGCAGGAAACAGCAGAGGCAAGGTGCACCGGGGCGGAGGTAGCGTGCAGGAGCTCCTCGGCTACATGGAGGTGCTCTCCGGTGAGGTACTTGGAGGGGCAACGAGGTTTTCCATGGCGGGTCCTGAGACGACAACGGTGGAGGTGCTCGGGAGTCGGGGATGCGGGAGCTGCTGTTGCTGCTTGCTGGCATCGGGTGTTTGTCGTCGGCGGGGCTTCGGTGGTGACAAAGTCGACGCGGCGGCCATGGCAACATTCCTGTGAACTAGAGTGAGAGAGAGAGAGAGGAAACTGAGTGAAAGAGAGAGGGATCCAGAGTGAAACGACATGGGAAGGAGGAGGCATCGGGGAGATGGTGCCTGGTGTCCACAGCGGCGTCCTCCTAGACGACTGGATCGAAGGGCTTGGGCGCTTGTGCGTGAGGCTGTGTAGGAGTGGCCATGGCTTGCTCTGTTGCGGGGACGGGCGGCTGGATGGATGTGCGGTGGAGGCAGAGAGTGGACGCGGAGGGGATTGGATCGGGCGAAAATAGTGGAGGCACTGGATTGGGGTGATGGGGATCCCGATGAAGATGCGGCGGGTGGCGGCGGCTCGACGGGACAAGTCCCTAGATTTTAGGGTTTGTCCAAAATTACTAAGGGTGGACTATATATAGAAAATGGGGCTAGGTTTAGGGGTATTTGGTCCCTCCAATTTTAAATCGAACGGTCGGGAATAAATAGCTTAGGAGAGTCCAACGAGAAACCGATGATGATTTAGGGATGTTTGGGGATGACCCGGATCCAACGGTTATGAGTGCCCGAGTTGGGTCCGGGAAGTTTCGGACATGCACGCGAAGGGGGTTAGGTGGTCACCGTCAAGAGGGAAGCGAAAACCCGATTGGTCTGGAACGGTCAACGAAGGCAAAGCGGTCCTAGGGGAGGTGATGAAGGCAAAGGGATAAATGGCAACGATCAGCGAAAGCAAGTTTTTGAAAAATGAAGGCAATAGAGTGCGGATGCAATGCGAATGATGCGTTGATGAATGCCACAAACAAATAAAACACACGGCGGTCACGCAAAACATGGAAGGTGTTTGGAGCGCCGGTCTCGGGGCGTCACAACACTCCTCCACTTATAAGAGATCTCGTCCCAATATCTAAGGATGGCACCGGAGAGAAGCGGAAGAGCAAGAGGTAAAACAAAGTTGCTTCTTTGACAAAAGAGTGAAACCAACGAACCTTGAGAGGCTAAACAAATTGAAAGAAGGACTCCAACAAAGATGCAAGAAGTTGAAAACACTCCTTTATAAAAGAGGAACAAGGAACATTGCGAGAACCTTGTAGGTTGAAGGACATGAAACAAGAGCTTAAAGGACCAAAAAGAATATGAAATCACACCAGTAGAAAAAGAGAAACAAGGAACACCATGTGAACCTTGGAGTTTGCAAAGCTATGAATGACAAGAACAATGGACAAGAAGTACATGAGGCACTCCGGTTGAAATGAGATGCACAAGGAACGATAAAGATCAATTACGACAACACTCCGGTTAAAACAAGATAGAGAAGGAATAAGAATGATAAAATTTGGACAACACTCTGACTGTAAATGGAAGGAATTGAACATGAACTTTATAAGATGAGAGGATACTTGATGAAATCCACAACACACTGCCTCTGGAACTATTAAAAGAATGGCACAAGGGGTAAGAAAGATTTCAGACAGCACTCTGGTTGAATGGATAAGCAAAGGAAAGAATATGATCTTTGACAAAAATGGGATGATGGGTCGAAAAGTGCAACATCACAATGCTTCCGGAAGAAAAGAATAGAGGATAGATCATTGGAATAAAGAATGGAGAAGAAAAAGGCAACTTCTGCCACAAATGATCTTGGAAAGCACCCTTCCGAGAAGGTTATAACGAAATTGTTGGAAAACCAACAACGAAACGAATAAGCTTATAGTGGGCTTGTGGAATTTTTTTCTCAAAATAGAGGCGAAATTCTGCATCTACAAAAACAATAGATTGGATTGATATTAACCAGGAGACGAGAAACTTATTTCACCGGGAGGATTAATAAAGAACTTGGGTCATTTATAAGCACCATAAATATCAACAATCCTTAGGGGAAGCTTTAGGTGAAATATAACCCAAGATAACTCCAATGAAGAGATTGATGGGTTGGAAAGGATCTCAGGAACGAATTGAAAATGTTGGGTTTAAAATATGTCATTCCGGACAACTTGTGAATCATGAAACATGAAGGGAAATTGTCAAGAGTGACATAACACCACCTCACAAGATAAGAGAGAAAGAATTTCACTTCGGAATGCAAGATGAAGAATGCTTGAACTCCTCAAAACAAGATGTAACACCCTCGATGCGACTATAGCTCCCACGTGTCGAGGCACGACTTAGAGACATAATCGCATTGAAGGCATATGTCGCAAGTTAGGCAATCTTCACAACATCCCATGTAATATGATAATAAAAAGGGAGATAACATAGTTGGCTTACACTCGCCACGTCAATCAAGTGCATAAATAACATTACATCATCCAAACACTCATGGCCCGACTACGGCGCCAAAATAAAAGAGAACCCAACATGCGACAACGGTCCCGTTCACCCCCAACTGGGCACCACTACTGATCATCGGGAAAGGAAACATAGTAACATTGAGAGTCTTCGTCGAACTCCCACTTGAGCTCATACGCGGCTCCTGGAGCGGAATCATCAGGCCCTGCATCTGGTGTAATAGTAATCTGTGAGCCACAGGGACTCAGCAATCTCGCACCCTCACGATCAAGACTATTTAAGCTTATAGGTATGGCAAAGTAAATATATGTGGAGCTGCAGCAAGCGTCTAGCAAGTATGGTGGCTAACTTATTTGCAAAAGAGAGCGAGAAGAGGAGGCAAAGCACGAGCGAGAAATTAGAGAACAACCTGCACAAACATTACTCCAACACTGTGTCCACTTCCCGGACTCCGCCGAGAAGAGGCCATCACAGTAACACACTCGGTTGATTCATTTTAATTAAGTTAAGGTTCAAGTTATCTACAACCGGACATTAACAAATTCCCATCTGCCCATAACCGCGGGCACGGCTTTCGAAAGTTCAATCCCTGCAGGGGAGTACCAACTTAGCCCATGACAAGCTCTCACGGTCAACGAAGGAATAGACCTCCTCCCAAGACGTTCTGATCAGACTCGGTATCTCGGTAATTCAAGACACTTCGACAGGTTAAAACAAGACCAGCAACACCGCCCGAATGTGCCGACAAATCCCGATAGGAGCTGCACATATCTCTTTCTCAGGGCACACTCAGATTGTCCTAGGTACGGGTAGGCCAGCCAAGAGTTGCCCCTGGTGGCCACCGGTAGCTGACAGGTGGACCAACACTCAGAGGAGCACTGGCCCGGGGGGGTTAAAATAAAGATGACCCTTGAGTCTGTAGAACCCAAGGGAAAGAAAAGGCTAGGTGGCAAATGGTAAAACCAAGGTTGGGCATTGCTGGAAAAGCTTTAATCAAGCCGAACTATCAAGGGGTTCCCATTATAACCCAACCGCATAAGGAACACAAAATCCGGGAACATAACACCGATATGACGGAAACTAGGGCGGCAAGAGTGGAACAAAACACTAGGCGAGAGGCCGAGCCTTCCACCCTTTACCAAGTATATAGATGCATTAAGATAGCTAGATAATATAATGATATCCCAACAAGTAAATAAATGTTCCAACAAGGAACGACCTTCAATCTTCACCTGCAACTAGCAACGCTATAAGAGGGGCTGAGCAAAGTGGTAACATAGCCAATCAACGGTTTGCTAGGACATGGTGACTTAGAGGTTTGACATGGCAATTTGGGAGGCTTGCAAGCAAGTGGTAGGCATCGTAGCAATGGCATAGCAAAAGAGAGAGCAAACTATCATAGCAAAGATAGTAGTGATTTCGAGGGTATGATCATCTTGCCTGCACAGTTGTCAGAGTTGATTGGATCCTCAAAAGCAAACTCAACGGGCTCCTCGTTAGCGAACTCGTCTCCCGGCTCTACCCAAATAAGACAAACAAGCAACAAGGATACAATCAACCACGTGCAAGACCAAGCAATATGATGCAATGATGATATGCTATGCGGAATGCGATGCGGGATGCAAAATGCAAGATATGATAGGATATGCATGAACCTGGCCTCAACTTGGAATTCCAAGTGTGCCACTAGAAAGATGAGATGAAATTGCTTGAAAACGATATAAAGAACGCCGGAATCGGAGTTACGGTTTGGAAATGGCAAGCGATTCGAAAATGACACCGGTCTGCGATTTACAGCAAGTAGGCATCTAAATGCAACGAAATGAACATGCTACAGCACCCAAACATGATAACAAAATATATGGCAGGGATGCACACAAGATGCTTAACAAAAGTCTAGCACTGAGCTACGGCCAATTCATCCATTAACAGGTTCAAACAAGCATGACAAAAATGCATATGACAAACAGATCTCAGACTTTGTGAAATTAACACTTGTCTGGAATTTCAGATCAGGTAGCCCTCTTCGGAGCAATAAAACTACATGCTACAGGATCTGAACATGGCAAAGTAAAGCATGGAATGGAGCTACTCAAAGAAATTAACAAAAGTCCCTTAGTGACCTTGAGCCAAAAGGGATCAGAAAATACAATTGCAAGCACGTGAACATAGCAAAAACATAATGAGTTTTTATACTTGGAGAAAAACTGGCACGTGCTGAAATATAACTCAAGTAGGCATGTTTACGAGCTCGATGCACTCACTACGGTGAAATTCATGGAAATACAAGCATATACTCATCTAGAAGGCACAAAATACAAGCTAGACATGGCAAAAACAAAAGCATAGCATGCACGGATCAACTACAACATCACCGGCAAAATTGCAAACAAGTTGACAATCTGCCCAGATTCACAAAGTAGCAAACGTAGAGCTCGATTGACTCAATCTAGGGTGCTCCATAATTGCAAACAAAGACATGGATGGATAGAGCACTACAAGGTTAAAAAAACTCCCTTACTGATCATCCTCAAAAGTGGCACGGATCACTAGGAAACAACAAGAACATATGGCATCATGAGATAAACAGCTCCAGGATTAAGTGAAATCACTAAGTCCCTGAAAACAGAATTAGCAAGTGCACCACTTTGCAAGCTTGCACTAGTCACCACACACATCCTAAAAATACATGGGTTGCACCTCTGGAAAGATGACAAAACCCTTAACAAAACACATGTAGAGCATCAGGGCATAACATGCACACATTAATCATGGCAAAAATGATAAAAAGCTAAATGGAGTAGCA
This sequence comes from Triticum urartu, assembly GCF_056163025.1. NCBI lineage: Eukaryota > Viridiplantae > Streptophyta > Magnoliopsida > Poales > Poaceae > Triticum > Triticum urartu. The sequence goes on from NC_141879.1 coordinate 543,198,142, forward strand.
GATCTGACAATTAACTCAAGTAGCCCTCTTCTAACAGCATTTCAGGCATCAAGATGAACTCAAATGAAAATGATGCAATGGAATGAAATGATGTACTCTCTGAGATGAACATTTTGATATGCTATATGCATGAATCGGAGCTATGGATGCAAAGTTACGTAGCTACGAACATGAGCACTTGGATCTGGAATCTTAGGGACTTAGACGAAATTTTACCCCTAGGGTTTACTGTTCACGGATCTCAGATCCGGGGCGAACACTGTAGCATGGCGGCGCGCATAACGAGGATGACCGGCCGGTGTTGGTGGGGCTTGCCGGAGGTCGGGGGCCGGCCGGAGGGGACGAGGCGGCGGCGACTTGGCCGGGCGGCGCGGCCACGGTCATCGCCGGCGAGAGCCGAGGCGGCCGCCGGCGAGGGCGCGCGCGGGCGGCGCGATGGCGGGGAGCAGTGGCCGGGCGTGGGGAAGACGAGGCAGGTGGCGGCGCGGCGCTCTGGCCCGAGCGGTCGGCGGGGAGGGCCGGACTCGGGCCCTCGCGGGCCGGCGCGGCGGGGAGACGCGGCGATGTGGGCTCCCAGGCGGACGAATCCCGGGGCGCCACGTGGCGGCGGACGGCGGTTCGGACACGTCCGTTGGTGCAACTTTTGTCCGGCACGCGTGAAGACGAATGGATCTAGGGTTTGATCCGGAATTTCGGAGGAGGGGCTAGTTTTATAGGTAGAGGGAGCTAGGAGAGTCCAAATGAGGTGCGGTTTTTGGCCACGCGATCGTGATCGAACGCTCTAGATAATGGAGCAGAGTTAGGTGGGTTTTGGGCCAAATTGAAGGGGTGTTGGTCTGCAACACACATGAGGCCTTTTCGGTCCCTCGGTTAACCGTTGGAGTATCAAACGAAGTCCAAATGATACGAAACTTGACAGGCGGTCTACCGGTAGTAAACCAAGGCCGCTTGGCAAGTCTTGGTCCAATCCGGAAATGTTTAATCCCCCCACACAAAAGAAAGCTAGAAATGACCACCGGAGGAGAACGAAGCGCCGGAATGCAAAACGGACAACGGGGAAAATGCTCAAATGCATGAGACAAACACGTATGCAAATGCAATGCACATGATGACATGATATGAGATGCTTGACAACGATAACAACACACGGAGACAAAGACCCGAACCCGAGGAAATAAATAAAACTTAACGCCGGAAACGGCAAGAGTTGGAGTACAAATAGGGAAAGTTACATCCGGGGTGTTACACAAGACATGTGTTGAACACCATGTTTATTTTAGAGTATAGCTTGGCGGAACTTAACTTCGAGAGAAATCTTGAAGAACAATTGAAGAAAGAAAAGAATCCTTGACGAACCACCATGTAGAGCCTCCATGAAGAACTCCGGTAAGGATGATAAAAAGAAAGAGAAGTTGAGAACACAAGGAGAAACCTTGCGATGATTTAGATGGAGCTTTGCGACGAGATAATGCGGAAAACTTGGAACTTCGGAAAAGAAAAGATGAAGCATCTGAGCCAAGAAATGTGACATGATGAATAACTCTGGAAAGAAGAAACTAGATCACTTGGATGAAACAATAATCAGAATTATGTTATGCATATCCTTCACCAATTTAAATTGATGACAAGTAATGGATTTGGCATACTACTTATTCTCATAGAAAGGATTAGGAGAGATATAGCTTAAACATGAGAAAGTCTTCAACGAAACACCGGTAGGATTTTGAGAGAATGATGAATTAATGTGAGAACATAGGAAGAGGAATCTTAAACAAACCGCCGTAAGAATTAAAAACAATTGAAGAAAAGAGAACGACTCGCCGGGAAGAATTAGAAAAGAGCGAAGATACTTGAGAGAATTTAGATACAAGTGAATGTAGAGATCACGAGCTCATTAGAGAATACTTGAATGATGCACCGGTAAGATTGGGGAAAGAGATATAAATGTTGTGAAAGAATAATTCTGAGATGAAGGGCTCCGGAGAATCAAACTTAAAAGACTCCTGGATTGCTTCGAATGGGTGACAATAATTCATGGTGATCGGAACAATTTGGGAGGATGTCATGAAGCTAGAACCATGAATCTTCAAGAGAACGGACCAAGATTTAAGAGAAACTCTTCTTTGGTCTTCAAATGTTGAGAATGATGACGAGAAACACCACCAAAAATTGTTGAAATTCTCCGGGAGAATGAAAAGCGAAGAGGTTGAGCCAACATTGAAAATAATTGAAATCGATCTTGGAAAAGCATCTGACTGATGAAATTCATTCTTACATCAAACTTCAAAAGAATTTGAGAATAACTCCGGGAAAATAGAAGTGTCAGGTAAGATCCTGGGAAAAGACATGTGGGTTAGGGCCCACTCAAAAGAAATACCATTGAAAAGATTTCTTGAAAAGAGAGATTGCATGGGTTGAATTAACTGGCTTGAATGAGATAACAATCTCGAAATAGGTTGAATGGATGAAGAATTGAATCAGGAATCTTTCGAGATATCGTCAGCACTCCAGAACAAATGAATAGCTTGAGGTGAATAATTAATTGGTGCACCGGAATGAGAAAGCATTTGAAATAAGGAAAGAGATATGATCAACACCGAGAGCTTGAATTGAATCCACCGGAAAAGAAAAATAATGAAGAATGATGAACTTCAAGCTTCGTTAGTATCTTCCTGAGAATCACCGGATAAGAACATTGACGGAAAAGAATGGAGAGGCTTCCCATCAATAAAAGGATACTTGATTAAGAAATCTTAGTCCTTGAAGAAAAAGGGTGGGAGGGCGGGAAAAACAAAGACAACTTGGGACGGATGAAACAAATACCCTTGAGAAAACTTAGAATTGATCTTGCGGGTGTTGAAATGATCGGATCCACTTGAAGAGAAGCACGCTGGTTGAAAAAGAATTGACATGACAATCTCGATAAACAAGAAAGATTAGCATCCACATAGATATATGAGAACACTGCTTAGGGAAGGTATGGAATCAGCACTTGACATTGAAGCAACTCAAATACCACAACTCAAAAGAAAACAAAGGATTGGCTTGAAGAATAAGCCAGAACAAACATATGGTAGAGGTTTTGTTCGAATTTTTTGTGGTGGGGCCCACACGGGCTCGATCGTACATCACCATCATGTACAAGGTAGTGCACATGACATACAAGCGTCCCCGAGTTAGCATAGCCATGGACTCTTTAAGACACAATGAGACCACTATAAAACCAACCATGGATAGACAGATCACTAGACATCAAACCCCAATCTCATATCATGCGTCTGTCGGAAAGATATCCTAGGAGCTACTTGAATTCCCACCTATAAACTCCCGAAACTTTCTGGTTATACAATCTGGTGTTGGGGATACATCGGAAGCATAATATCTCACCCAAACTAACAATCCCTACATCCAGTTGTATCCATCCGTCAACACATAACGAAGAAAACTCCGGAAATCGTGTACCTCAACCTTTGAAAAGCATCCATTATACGAGTTATGGAAATACTCACAAACTCCCGCCCCGGTACTGGGTGGCGTCAAGGTTATCTCACCACTAACTGCATAAAAGAGATTTTCGATGTCGGCGAACTCAGGTATTCCAGAACTGCAATGATAAAATTGTGACGACAACACCTCGGAGCTCAACTCCCTGGGACACTGCCACAACCCCTAACTGTCAGGATGCACCAAGAACAATGTTCTCGTCACAAGAATATCGGAACGATCCCAAGATACCCGCATGCTCCTAAATTGTTTTTGTGAAATTTGAGGACAGAAAAGTAAAAACATCTAGGTTAGGAGACCTCACCAGAGCGACGAATGGACTAAGGAGTAAAAAGAATCCTACTCTCCGATAGATATAATCCTAAGACTCAAAACATTTTTGTTCTAGACTCAACAACGTCAGCGATTCGATCTTGCAGGGGGCTCCTAAGTCGGGGATGGCTCTGATTACCAACTTGTAACGCCCACGATGCGGCTATA